>NW_027270895.1:4520000-4750000 GCF_040938485.1 Diadema antillarum
ACACCCAACACACTCATACACCCCAGCATAGGCTAACATGCACACCCAGACAGGTTAATATTAAGAATTACCTAACACGTCAGATCTGCATTACCCGATTTGAGTTGACTTTCTACGGTGTAACAAATTACCCCATGTGCTGTAACAAATTACCCCAACATCGGGGAAAGTTGTTACAAAATTTTGTGTTTATTGATTACGTAATATCTTGTTTATACTATCTGGACTTCCAAAGTTTGTACTGTTTTTAATTAAAGGAGGAAATAAGGTATCCTCAAAGCAAAAATGAAGCCGATTCCTCTATTCGTTTTTTGTACAGACCTAAAAATGTGAAAATTGTAACAACTAGACCCGGTCTCCCCTACCTAGCATGTATCTCAAAAGTAGTTACCCGGAGGTGCGCACGCTGGCTCTACTTACCCGCTGCCAAAAAAGGCCCTGTCACACCAGCTAAGCGGGCTTATTGCGTATGGGGATTTTTCAGCACGCAGAATAATTTCTGCGGCCGGACAAGGTTAAGGGCGAGTTTGGCGTGGGTATTACATGATAAACGCGTGATACCTAAGTCCTTCTTGCGTGTATTCCGTTGAACTGCATGTTAGGCGCGTGGGTGTCACGTGATAGCTTCGTGATAGTTGTTACGGGCGACATACGGGCTCTGCGAAGTACCTGCGCCACAACTGTTATCTGCGTACTAGTCGCCTGCGAGGTGAGTGCTAGCCTGAACAATAGGCTGGTTCGAGTGGATGGGCAAACAATCATTTGTCAACTAGCTTTCAAGAAGTGAAGATGCCCCGTATAGACGGAAAGTGCACAAGGGCAGAGAACGTCCAGTGGATGGACAGCCACAAAGCCCGGAAGATTAACAGCAAATGCATCAAATTGCTGCTGAAGTCCATTCGGCGGATGAAGTCCTGTCCGAAAGGGACCAGGAATAGTCCTCGACGCCACAGAGGACAGAGGACAAAGAAGAGAATGAGCCCACTAACTGGCACGCACTCCCTTCACATAGGCATAGATCAGCGGGCAACTTACCTACTTCAAGTGGGTCAAATGCCTGTGAATTGCGGCAGCTACGGCCCTCCTACGGGTGTTCTGCGTGGAACTCTTCGGGCAATCCTCGCGACTCATCCGGAAATAGTTTTGGTCATGCTCAAAACTTTGCTGCGGGAAAATTGGACTAGCGTGCGCACCTTCGGGCAACTAAGGACGAGATAAGTGCTACGTACTGTCAAGTTCGGGCCGACTGCGGAGAGCTCCGGGTAGCAAATTTGTTTCCCCGCAAGTCAAGCCGCAAAACTTCCCCAGATACGGTATGACAAGGTCTTGAGCATGCTCAAAACTTGTTCCGGAAGAGTCACGGGAGTTGCCCGTAGAGGTACGCGCAGAACACAAGTAGGAAACCCTTACGTAGCACCTCACAGGCAACTCCAAAGCAGGTACTTCGCAATTCCCGAAAGTCGCTCGTAACAGAAAATGGATCGGTTTCAAAGCTCTCACGCGAGTCACACGGAACGCACGCAAGTAGAAGCTAAGTAGCACGCGTCTAGTAAGTAAGAAACAAGTGCGAAAATTGCAAACATTCTTGTCCGCCCGCGGAAAATCTTCTACGTGCTTTAAATTACCTCCTCGCCACAAGCCCGCGTAGCTTGCCCGGACAGGTGTGACACCGCCTTAACGATCGACATACGGGGACTGCGAAGTATCTGGGTTAGCTGCGAAGTACCTGCGTGGGAATTGCCTGCGAGGTGTTCCTACTGCTGTTCAGCGTGTACCTCTGCGGTCAAACCCCCGCAACTCACCCGGAACGAGTTTTGAGCATGCCCAAGGTCTTGTCACAGTCACACCCTGTTTGGGGAAGCATTGCGGGTTGACTTGAGGGGGAAACTTTTTGCTACTCGGACCTTCCAGCTATTGGTCCGCACGTGACAGTACCTAGCGGGTATCTCACCCGTAGTTGCCCGGAGGTGCGCACAGAAGTCCGATTTACCAGCAGCCAAGTTTTGAGCATGACCAATTATTTTTTTTTTCCGGGTGAATCGCGGGGATTGTCCCCAAGGGTCAACGCAGAACGCCAGGAGGAGGCCCTTCCGAATAGCGACAGTAACTCGCAAGGAACTCCCACTCAGGAACTTCGCAGTCCCCGTTTGCGGCCAAGATTATGAAATTCTGTGGGACTTCTGCCATTCCTTCAGTGGAATTCCTTCACTGAGTTGTCACCTACCATGCGCCTGGCACGTAGGTCACACAGAATACCCGCAAGTAGAACTTAAGTAGAAGGCGTCCAGCAAGTAAGACACATGTAAAACTCGCCCAAATCCTTATCCGCCCTCAGAAATTGTCCAGTAGGCCTATGCTGGAATATCCCCATGCTGGAAAAGCCCGTATTGTGTGACAGGGCCTGAACATGGTTGCGAATAAAAAGGGTTTGCGTGTGCACCTCCGGGCGACTACGCGTGAGATACTTGCTAGGTACTGTCATATGAGGGTCATCTGCGTGGACATCCTGGTAATAAAAATTGTTCTTCGCTAAACGCACCAACGGCTTGACCGTAAAGATGTGACACGGCCTTTAATAGGCAAAAATGTTAAGATTAATTGCTCTACTATCGAATGGGTGTCTAATGAAAGAAATTCACTAAGCTTTGTCAAAGTTGCTATTCCGGGTTGATTCCGTTTGAAAGCCGAAGAGGGCGTTATTACTTATCTTGGTGCAGGTGAAGAATTTAACAAGAGCTGCGCGGAATTGCGCGTTCCAGACCAAATACACGATGGGATTGGCGCAAGAGTTGAACAGAGACAGCACCGTAAGAACACGATCTACTGGTCCATAGAGAAAACTAGGATCAATGACATGGATATTGTAAAGGAAAAAAGTAGTGGCGTTCGGACCCCAACACACAATGCAGATAATGATTAGAATTAGGAGTATTCGCAAGACTCGATTCATCGCCACAAGATGTCTGAGCGATGATGCGGTAGATTGGTCACCACGTTCGCAGGTCCCCGTGAAACGTTTGGACTGAGTGTAAAGAGCGCGAGCAGCCCAAAGCTGTGTAACTAGCATTGTCAAGACGGGAATCACTAACCCAAAAATGAAAGAAACCGTTGCAAGGAAGATCTGCCCCGCATTGGTTGGATGTTCAACTTGGCAAGACCTCGATTCTTCGTCAACGCCGGTTCCGAGTAGGAGATCGGTGGTCAAGCCCGTAGCAGCAAACCAGATGAGAATGAGGCAAAGATTCACATGTCGTCGTTTCTTGTAGCGGCTCCAACGGATGGGGTGAACCACTGCTGCATACCGCTCCAGCGATGCGGCAGTCAGCGTGAAAATTGAACTCAAGATGCTTACCCACAGGAAGAATGAGGTGAAAACACAGCGGCAATATATTTCCCCCATGGCTGTTTTCGGGACGTGGACCGCGACCGGAATCGGGAAAAGAAAGACGGAAGTGAGAAAGTCAGCTACGGCAAGATTCCCGACGAGAGTGTCGGCGGAGCTTCTTTCCACACCACGACGTAAGAAAATTGCCATGACAAGAGCGTTCCCGCCAGTACCGAGCACTGACGAAAAAGTCTGGATCGCCAGCCTCAAAGACCACGTGATCGGCTGCCACACCCAATCAGCGAGGATATAAGATGACGTATGAATTCCACCGCTCCGCTGTGCTGTAATATCATTGTAACTTGTCATGCCCATCTTACTCTCTCCAAGCTTGTAAAATGAACCTGTGTTCTCGACTCGTAGTGAAAATCTTTCAGTTTGCAACTCTGCAACAAACATTGTTCGATGGAGATCGGTGGTTCCTAAAGTGCCCCTTGATGTAACTGTTGAAATTTGAGCGGCAGCATCGATTTCTGGTGTCGTAGCGGTCAAGACGTCAAGATCGTCGACGGACGTCGAGTTCTGAGCAAACGAACTGCAAGGCGTTGCCATCAGGGTCACGAAAATGACAAATGGATCCAGTATAGCCATGCTCTGCCTGCTCGAGTTGACCTTGAAGAAATTCAACGCTTTCACTTTTTTTATATCCTGGATTAAGACCAAATTAGGCACAGAATTGTGAATTTGAATCAAGCATGACTAGACAATTTGTTTGGTGGATTTTTGGAGATTATTTGTATAATGCTAACATGGCTAATTACTGAGATTATCATTCACCCCCGTTATAAAACTTTGACCAGTTTGACAGTAAGATACCTCTAAACTAACATTTTGCCAAATGTTCTCATTTAAATATGAGCACCACGTGGTTTGAGCATGGTCAACACAAGTTTGTTTGTTCGTTTCTGAACAAATGAAGAAAAAAAAATCCAATAATTACGTTATAGCAATAGCAATCAGAAAATAACTGTTACAAACAATAATTGGATATGATAATGAAAACGTGTAATGCTAAAAGACTTCAGAAACATGAATGCAGCTGGGATCTAATCTACGTTATTGAGAAAAAAAATGCTAACGACATGAAAGGTATTTCTTTCATATTGGAGATGTTCTGTTTCGTGTTGCTTGCTTGATAATAAGCCATTTCTTTTTCTTTCCGATATACTTTCAATAACTTTCACAGCTTGTCTTTTCAAATTTGGTGGCTTATTTGAATTATTAAAAAAGGTTAGTAGTATAATTATAGTACTATAATCCGGAACTGAACGGGAATAAACATTACCAGAAGGGACCTTTCTCCTTCTTTTTTTTTCTAAAGGGGAAAAACTTAATTTCTGTTAGGTTTTCAAAAACGAAAGAGAAAAAGACAAGTCTTGGACTTTGTGACGGTTCTGTCAACGCTTCAAGAATATTCAATAGATGACTTCAGAATGATAGTATAGATTTCAATTTTGATCTACTTTTACTTTAAGAACAGGTCTATCAAGGGCATACGATATATAACTATGTATATATGTATATATATATATATATATATATATATATATATATATATATTTATAATATATATGAGAAAATAGTTCAGAAGCTTTTTCAATGACGATTCCCCAAAACAACTAATCATTAGGTATTCCTCCCTGATGTTGAAAACAGTGTCTCTCACCAATCAATTTGGTCAGTCGTAACTATTTGCAGGAAATTAGCAAATGGGTAAGTATGTAGGTAATTTAACTGTATTGCCATAAAACAAATAATTTCTAAATAGATATTCAAAGCTCACATGAAGCAAACATCAAAATTACGATATTAAAGATTTGAAAGAAAATACCTTTGAAGTCTAACACAGAAGAAAACAAAAATTAATCAGTAATAGGATTGGTGGATATCCTTTTAAATACGTTCCCTCAGCACAAAAACCATCGATAGCTCGTGAAAAGAGGAATAACAGAAATGAATCTAGGAATCTTTTCGGCACACCACCAGACCTCCAAGACGTCCTAGAGAGTCGATATAGCCTGAAGCTTGTACTCTTTCCAAGATTAAAAATACTTGAGAAGACCAATGCACATCTGAACCAAATTATCGGTTAACGTAACTTATACCCGTCTTTAACGTTTCTTGTTTATCTTTGTTATTATCATTTTGATTATAATCATTACTATCATTATTCTTTTTTTTCCCTAGATGGTCAGATCTTGCCGGGGAAATGGGCAAATAACGTTACAAAACGTTCAATGAAACCAGCCAATCAAATACTTCCATGAGATGTTATCAAATCTCCTCGCGTTGCGAGTTTTTGCATTTTATTCTGTTTTGTGTTTGTTGTGTTTATTTTCGTGTGTGTGTGTGTGGGGGGGGGGGGGGGAGTTAAGTCAGGCCGCAACTGAAAATCTCTCCTGTCTTTTGTTGTTTTAGTCCGTGGTTGTTTTCGAGCAAGTACTAATAATAAGTTATACGCAGACGTTAGAAATGAAAATCATGAAGACATTTTATGATGTAAATGAGGCGTCATTGACCTACCGAGACCAGGATAATATTTGAAGGAATATTTGAAGTTGCTTCTTGAAGTGAGGGGTGGGGGACAGATAAGGGACAAAAGGAAGAAAGTTGCGCAAAATCCTCAGATATTGATTAATACTCTTATATTCATACGCTTGAAAGATGGTTAAGAATGCAAATGCTTTTAACCCTGCGCAATAGAGCTCTATCAGTATAGTTGCTGAGGTTGTAATAATTGAGTAAGATTACTGCGATAACATGAGAAAACATGAACAACATCGACTGCAAACATCAATATCGGCGGCAGTAACGTTCACAAAGATGCCCGAGTATCATTGCAATCAACAATAGCAGCAAAGTCAACCCTAATGGGCTCGTTTCTTTGATATGATGGACATATAAAAGGCTTGCCTCTTGTGGAAAGTAATTTGCAATCTACTGTATCTCGATGTTCTCTTTTTTGGTTTGCAAGAGGAAGTGCCCATAATATTGATGTTCGGAAATATTTTTCTGGTATATGGAGATGTAACAAAACGTCCGCTTTGTATTGAGTGAATGACCGTGCACGTCTATATCTTTACGACCTCTCAAAGTTGTGTGTGTGTGTTTGTGTGTGTGTTCGTGTGTGTGTATGTGTGTGTGTGAGTGTTTACTAATTTGTCGACTGGGTTTTTTTTTCTGCAAATGGAGGATGAACGTAACAACATAACAAGAGCCAAACCAATCAAAGACGAGATGTCGTCAGCTGATGCGTAGTATCGCACAGATGTTGCAGACAGAGCGAGAGATAGAGAGAGAGAAAGAGAGAAAGAGAGAGATAAAGAGAAAGAGAGTAGTAAGTAAGTGAGTGTGTGTGTGAGAGAGAGAGAGGGAGGGAGGAGGGGGGAATGGATGTAGGGGAAAGCCCTTACAGAAATGATACACATAAGGATAAACACAGAAACCCTGTGATGTAGACTTCCATTCAGATCTTTGTCAAAACATGGAAACATGATCAAAGGGACAAGTAAGCCTACACTTATACTTTTCGATATTACACAATCTTACTATAGGCAATACGCTGTCTAAATATGAAAAATATATTGACACCAATCATGGTCTTTGAGTGTCTTTTAATTTATTTGTTCAAGTCAGAAAATTAATTCACACATTTATGATTTAATTTGTGTCGGTATGCGCATGTGTGTATGTATTCGTATCTGGTATTATGAGTTGTTGTTTTTTCACCATTCTTTTGTTTGGTACACACGGCTCAGCGAATTGTGCTTGCGAGTTTTAACATTGGTCGATTAGTCTGAATCTGCATTTTTGTACTTTAAAGTAATTGTAGTATTTAGTGACGATGTTTTGTGACATATTACGTTTTTTGCAAGTTAACTTTTGGGTTATCCACGTACTACAAGGCTTGCTTTTCAATGGGCCACTTTTTTCCATATACTTTTTCTCTCAATCATTCCAAATATGCATTGGTGTTGTTGTAAATATGTTGCGTTATCATAAAATATCATACGATTCACGTTGCGTCATTTATTTTTTATCTCAAATTGATCAAAATTACTGCCATAATGACAACGGCTCATCCGCTTACAGCATATGGCTTATCCAACCCCCGACCTGCATGAGAGAAGAATTGGCAATATCTCTGTGTAGGCCCTATCTGTTTTTAACCCTCTATGTTTCGGTTATTTGTTGTATACCCGTGCTCCTCATCTCAATCTGGAGCTCGAATTTAATTGGGACCTACGCTCCACAACCTTGCTTTTTTGTAGGTACCGTCATATTTCTTTAGCATTCATTCCCGTTTTCCAACTGTATCGATCGACCACTACGTTTTATATGTTTGCAGTATTTTATGTGTGTCTTCCAGTTAGATATTATGTATAGGCCCTATTTCATTTTGTAATAATTATGCCTCCCAGCTGGATGTCATGTATTATTCAAAATTGTTACATTTGATGTATTTCTTTATTCATTGAGAAATATGAAAAACAAATAGAAATTGAAATTGAAATTGAAAAGCAAACAATGTGATTGTGTAATGCATGCTTTGTATTTTGTTTCACTCTATGTTGGATTGAAGAAAAAACAAACAAACACATAAATTGAATTGAAAAAAAAAAACCTTCCAGAGCGGTATCCCTTCATTAACTGAGTGCTACGGTCCAGACACTTCCGTTTCCACAATTCAGAATTTGAGCTCTATTGAGGTGTTCATTCATTCATTCATTCATTCATTCATTCATTCATTCACTCATTCATTTAATCATATATTCGTTCATTCCTTTTGTATTTTAATTTCCAAACAATATACATGGATGACACAATGTCAAAATTATGGTATACACTTTTAACATAGTATCACATGATCAATAGGAATACATCTTGTTTTATCAAATACTTATTGGGATGAAAAATGTGTTCACACATTCTCATCGTTGAGGTCCGGTTTCTGTCTTTTTATGTTTAACTATGTTTTTTATGGTTTTAAAGTCGATTTTTGATACATTTCCTGGAAAATACATATGGAACTGATTTTCATGTGATCTGACAAGGTTCACATGCATGGTATTGGCTATGCCGCTATTCAAATATGACCTGTAACCGGTTTAATCTGTTTTCCTTTTTTAGTAAATGTCCACACAGTTGATGCATGAGAGAGTCATTCGTTTTTAAATCCATTGCTAAATTTGATATCCTAACAGTCAGAAAATGTAATTTGACTCAATTAAAATATATACATACAGACGAAATAAGAGGTGTTCCTAATTACGTAAGCATCCAAATATATCTCAAAATCACGCATGGTCTTTGTGATTTTTATCTAACGCGTATCAGAATTTGTTGAATATATCAAATAATACACATCTACTTATCTTGAATTGTCGGTATTGCTACATTTCTCTGTTCTTATTTCTTGCTGGACATGTATTCCCAGGCATTCGTCACTTTCTAAGTCTGGCAGGTTTCGAGCAACCCATTGCATTTTTCACGATCAATTGCAGATAAATGGCTGTGTTTGTTTTAAGTGCATCATTTTGCATCTTTCTTCAAATTGAATTTCAACGCTTCACCACATTTACAGGCATAAAGTGATTAAATTCATGGAAATTTGAAGTTTCATATTCGTTGCTACAGAATGTGCAAGTTAGATGACATAATGTTATCCTTTCATCTATCTACCTTTATAAGATATAAATATCATATTTGTTGTCCGTGATTGAACAGCTACAAACATTTTACCTTGAGAATTGAGTATGTGAATATAAGAACGACCCAAGTCCATGGAAGACCATTTCGAGTAAACTAAAAAAAACTTCATATCTTTTTTGTTTGTCCAATAATATTCTATTTAACTGCTGATGGGAAGGCAACATTGTATATACAAATTAGAACATATATTATTATGACAATTACCATTAACATTAATTGTGGAGATGCCATTTTGTGTGATGGAGTTGGGTCGTTCTTTGATTCATATGGACTTGGGTCGTTGTTTTGATTCATATACATGATATTCTGCTATAGAGATGAGAGAAGGACGAGAGAGGGCGCTATAATATGAATGTCAGAATGACCCAAGTCCTTCATTCTTACATTCATATAAGATTTAACACATTTATTTCAGGCACTTCCGGGGGTAATTAGGACTTATCATTTACACACAAGATGAGTCCATGCATAAGCTACAATTTCCCATGTCAAACTGAATTTGGCCAAAAATTGGACTTGGGTCGTTCTTATATTCATATACTCAATTGTAAGGTTGAGTTACTGAACAAAATTCTACTCGCGGAACTTTATTCTTCAACTTGAAAACCAATTTAATACAAGATTTGATTGCAGACAAAGGTTGGTAAAAATATGTGGTAAATTAAGTCTTCGGACTTTTCACCCGTTTGCATGTTTTTGATGGCAATAATCCAGATCAATTTCATTTCTGTGTCATTCTTCTAACTTCTACTTGAAAGATTTATTGGATAGGCCTCCCTCAATTAAAGATAATCAAACCTGAAAATACTATAGTGCTTTGATTTACTTTTATTACAAGAAAGAAACAGAAAACAAACAAAAAAATCTGGAAAATGACTGGCACTTACAGGATTGCAGTGTATTCTGTATTGCCTCCATTGGTCAACTAAAGATAGTCTTGCCAGATTCTTTAATGTATAACTAAATCGGTAACCATAGATCGAGGCAACTCCACTTTATTCCATACTGTTTCAAGATATACAGTATTATATTAATAGTCGTAGTCAAGTGCCAATACATAGATGTATATTAATAATAAATAGCATTTGCAGTGATTGCGATTGACATAGTAAATTCAGGCCTCGGAACTAACGATTTCTTCACATTTTCATTATTTTCGTTGTGCTAACAAGTTTTTGTTTTGATTTTGAATAGCTACAGTAGTTATACTTGCAGGAAACTTATAATAACATTTTCGTTATCTGACCGTCTGACGAAATGCTTGAGCAAATATTTTAGATTAATTTCTCAAGAGCGAATGGGTGTCTCAATTTAAATGACAGAGATTCACTAGGCTTTTTCAAGGCGGCTATTCCGGGATGATTCTACCTGCAAACCAAAGAGGGCGTTATTACTTATCTTGGTGCAGGTGAAAAATTTCACGAGAGCTGCACGGAATTGCGCGTTCCAGACCAGATAAACGATGGGATTAGCGCAAGAATTAAACAGAGACAGCACCGTAAGAACACGATCAACTGGTCCATAGAGAAAGCTAGGTTCAAGGACGTGCAAGTTGTACAGGAAAAAAGCGGTAGCATTCGGACCTATGCACAAAATGAAGATAATGATTACGATCAGGAGCATTCCCAAAACCCGATTCATGGCCACAAGGTGCCTGAACGACGCAGTAGAGTGGTCGCCATGTTCGGAGGTTCCCGTAAATCGTTTGGATTGCTTGTAGAGAGCGCGAGCCGCCAAAAGCTGTGTGACTAACATTGTTGAGGCCGGGATCAAAAAGCTGAAAAGGAAAGAAGCCATTGCAAGGACGATTTGTCCCGCGTAAGTTAGATGCTTTACATGGCAGGAACTCGATGCCTTGTCGACTCCGGTTGCGAGTAGGAGCTCGGAGGGCAAGATCGCAGCAGAAAACCAAATAAAAATGAGACCAAGATTCATATGACGACGTTTCTTGTAGCGGCTCCAACGGATGGGGTGGACCACTGCGGCATATCGCTCCAGCGATGCGGCAGTCAGCGTGAAGATCGAACTCAAAATGCTTGACCATAGAAAGAATGAAGTATAAATAAAGCGGCAGTACATTTCCCCAGTGGCTGTTTTCGGGACGCGAACTGCGACCGGAATCGGGAATATGAAGACTGATGTGATAAAGTCCGCTGTGGCAAGATTCCCGACGAGAGTGTCGGCGGAGCTTCTTTCCACATTGCGACATAACAAAACAGCCATGACAAGCGCGTTCCCGGTGATGCCGAGCACGGACAAGAAAAACTGGATTCCAGTTCGCAAGGACCATGTGATCGGCTGCCACACCCAATCAGTGACCAAATAAGGTGTCGTATGGGTTCCGCTGCTCCACTGTGATCTAAGGTCTCTGTGACTTGTTACGTTGGTGTCAGCCTCTCCTGGCACGTAGGCATTATCAGCCCCCAGCGACAGTATGTCTGTTTGCAACTCTGCGACAAACGTTGTCCGTTGGAGAACGTGGTTCCTAGTCGGTCACGTGATGTGTCTGTTGGATTTTGAGCAGCAACATCAGCTACAGCTGTCGTAGCTGTCTCTATTTCCGGGTAGTTGACTGATGTTGAGTTTTGAGCAGAAAGTCTGCAGGGCGTTGTCATCAGTGTCATGAAAATGATCAATGCATCCATTGCAGCCATGCTTTGTGTACTCTAGTAGACCTTACAGAAATTCACCAGTTTCATTGAAAATCTGTATCATAGACCAAATTGGGGAAGAAACTGTGAGTTAGTATCAGACAAGTTTAAATATTGAACTTGTATTAATTGCATGATCCTGATGATCGAGATTGCCAGTGACCAGAGTTAAGAAACTTAAAACTGTTTAATATGAGATCTCTTTAAGTTACCTTTTCCCCGTGTCTTTAAGTGGACGATCAAGGCCTAGCAATGCGTAGTATATAATGCTGACATTCTGTAATGCTAAAAGACTTGAGATACATGGATACAAGTTGGCTCTTATTCCTGGTCTTTTTCGTGGAGAAAAACTATGACAACAGAAAGTACTAAGTTGGATATGTCAAATAGCAATGTTCTGATACTTTGTTTTGCTTGCGTTGTCAGGAAGTTGTCACGAATTCTATTCTCTACAATAGGAATATATCTGAAAATAGCTTTCACAGCATGCAATACAATAGATTAAAGAAATACGAAAGTTACATAATACAAATAAAATTTTCACTAGTAAGTTAGAATTAATGTCTTGTTTATCTGAAATATTTCCAACATCAATATAAGTTATATGTTAAACCGTAATCCAGGTGAATAGACGTCTAAAAAAGATGTATCACAAGAAATATTTTTCTGAAGTGGATATGATTATTTCATTCCCCTTAAAGGTGGTACGTTCCTTTTGCAAACGTCGCAAAATTTCACATGCTTATGGAATAATGTCTTCCAACATCGTGTACGGAATCTAACGATAATACACCTAGGAAAAAAATGAAAACAAAAAACTGAAATGAAAAACTTTATCACCATGTCTCCCGAGAAAACTCTCTCCTCTTGTACAGAGAACATCGGTTTTATTTTTTTCGAGTTCCGAATAAATTCACTGGAAAAAAATAATTTCTTTTCCCTCTCCATCTTGAATAAGTTTCCAGTTTTGTTATTGTTAGGAAAGGTCTTAATTACCTACCTCTTAATTACCTACCTGTACAATATACTAGCTTATGATAAGATTCCATTCCCAAGAACTCCCCAACAAACCTGTTAAACATGTTTCCTTTTAATTCGGCTATTCATAGTTATTCAACCAGAACCTCGACAAACGTGCACCTAGAAAATCCAAAAACTGCCCTTGCCCATCGATCCATACGACATGCCGGTCCTGACATCTGGAATTCTCTTTCTCATGAAGTACGACGGTGCCAATCAAAGCATACTTTTAGAAGACTAGTAAAGAATACCCTTCTTTGCAAATGTTTAAACAATACCGTTTGCATGGTTCTTACCTGCTCTCTCGCCCCAGGTTCACAGGTTTATTTTGTCATACGTACATCATGTACATAATAACAGCGAGTCTTTCAATGTTAGTTGTTACCAGAATTGTCAATCTTGTATACATTTAACCACCATGATGTAGAGTATCCCTCTCCTTATTTCTTCCTCTCTCTCTCTTTTTTTATTTCTCTCTCTCTCTCCTTCTCTCATTTCCCTACACATGAATCAATTGAACATGCATAACACATCTTTTGTTTGAAGGATGTTAATGTACATAATATGTGTACGTTAACCATACTGGACGTCCCAGTCAAGCTTTTCATAGCCTATGACGATCCAGACAAAATGTATGATAATATGTTTCATGTACATACTATGTGCATATTTGTGAATAATGTACGTATATTCATTTTGTGAATAAATCAAATCAAATCAATTCAAATCAAATCAAATGAAAGGAATCTGAATTTGAGGGTTAGAAAAGGGACACATGAACTTTAAGTTTTGAAAGCTATTTTTGATTGGTTACAGTCGTCCTAACGAATCAAGTAAACTTAAGAACGAGTAGCACTTGTGCCCTCAGAGCAGAACTCAACCGTTCATCTACATAATAAGTGAAAATTTACTGTGTTGAAAGCAAATTAACTGTGTATTTTGGGAGTGCTTCGAAAGGGAACACAAATGGGAATTCGTTTGATTTTTTTTTTAATGTTTCATTGCAATTTGGAAACAAGCACTGGACGATCCATTTTTAAGGTTTGAGTTTGATTATTGATCTGATTTTCTTTATGAACAGATATGTCAAAAATATCAAATACATAAATAGAACATTGTAGAAGTTACAGTTGAACTGTCAAAGAAAAAATATGTTTCTATGGGCGATGGGCGATTCCTCCAAAACGCTACGTATTAGGTAAAGAAGGCATTATTAGGCATAAGCATAGAAATAGCGTCCCTTGATACTTTGTTCATTATGATAATGCATATAATCAGAGTCACGTCTACCTTATATGCTTACATTGATCTTAATGTCATTGTGGTTCATTATATTTTTGTTCAGGTGGATTAAACTTTCACGGTAAAATGCATTGCAGCAAATTAGCGAAAGAGTAGAAAATTTGTTTGTTGCTATAAAAGAAATTATGGGCATACAATGTTTACATAAACATCTTAAGGATAATATAAAAGTTGTAGGAAAAATACCTTTGACATGTTTGACGACGAAAGACGAAAATATGAAAAATCAGTGAAATAAGTGGTAGACATCTTAGTTGAACACGTTCCTTCAGCACGAAAGTGAAGTCACTGAGTCGCGGAGGGTACTGGTATCCACCAATCGCTGTTAACAACGTGTTTAAAAGTGAAATGACGGATACAAATCTTGGGAATCTTTTCGGCTCACCACCGCACCTTCAGGGTGCCCTACAGAGTCAATTTAACTTGGATCTTGTATTCTCTCCCCGACTGGAAAAGCTGAATACGAATCTGAAAACCGAACTACCGTTTAACGCATCTTATATCCTCTCATGGTGATTTTTTTTTTCTTTAGCGATTTTGCCAGGTAAAGGGCTCATATGATGTTCCAAAACATGCATTAACCCCAGCTAAGAAATACTTCCACTTCTAATTGCTATTGAATCTTCTATGTGTTACACGACTTTGAGTTCAAGGCTAAGAAGCCATCGAAAAAAGAAAAATCCCCTTCTGGAGAAGAAAAAGTGCCTTCTGGTTTGACTTAGTTGTTTTTTCAAAGCAAGTAAATAGTTAAGCAGATGATTATTTGGGGATCATTAAAACGTCTAATAGATCTAAATGCATTGACGTATCAAGACAACGATAGAATATGATTTTTTTTTGTGTAGTCAAACAAGTTGGTGGGGGGGGGGGGGTTACGGTGTGTACGTGATAGACAATGTAGAGAAAGTTGCGTAAAATTGTCATGGATTTATACGCTGACAAGATGGTTGAGAATGTAAAATGCTTTTAACTCCGCACAAAATATCTCTATTGAAATAGTAGCAGATGTTATGATAACTGAGTCAGATAATTTCTATAACAGGACAAAACACGAATCAATCAATCAATCAAACCAACTACAACGACATATCAGCGGCAGAAGCGTTCAGAATTCCACCCCGTACCAACACATTATGGACTATATAGCTTTGAGAGCAAGCCCTAATGGGGATCTTTTCTTCATTGCAATGGACAGATGAAAAGGCTCGCATCTGATTGAAGGTAATTTTCCATAAATACAAAATGCCTACCTTTTTATCTGTTTGCGAGGAAAAATCCTCGCTATTGAAATTCGCAAACATTATTTCTGCTAGATTTAACACCACTCCCGCTCAGCGCATGACCGCGTCTATAACTTTACAACCTCATGAACTCATGTGTATGCGTGTGTGTGTGTGTGTGTGTGTGTGTGTGTGTGTGTGTCTTCATATTTTTCTTGCAGGTAGAAATGAACCAAACAAAACAACAGCGACATTGGAACAAAATAAAAAAGATAATTGTCGGCTGATGATTAGTGTCACTATGAAGTTGCAGTAACAGTTCAGGAGGGAGAGAGAAAGAAAGAAAGGGTAATAGAGTGTGTATGTGAGAGAGAGAGAGAGGGGGATGGAACAAGAGATGTGATAGAAAAAAAAAAGATCTGCATTCTTTATTTCTAAAACACAGGAGCGCTAAATTTTGAACTTCATTCAGAGCTTTGTCAGAACATCAAAACAGGTGTTCGTAACCAAAATAATATACTCAAGCATAATAGCACAAATGGTAGTCTTTAAGTGTTTGTTCTACAAGAGTTTTTGGCGGCACTGGAGAACAACGATATAATAAGCAACCATATAAGAATATAATGAAAATTGCAGAAAAAAAATGTGGAAAAGGACACATCCCTTCGACTTGATGCTGAAATACGTCAAGGATAAATCAATCATTCTGCTTTCTGTAAAAAAATATGCCAGTTGTTCTCTCATCATGCTAGAAAAATGAAAATGATGTGTTTTTTTTAATATTTCCTAATCATTGTTGTTCTGTACACATGTCCAAACCAAGACTTCATCAATTATGAAATCATGAATGGATTTTTCTCAAGCTTCGCTAATGTGTTCTACCGTACTGTATTCACTCAATCCACATGGGTGTTTCGGGAAACTTCCTCTCTGTCCTAATGGAGTGCTAGGGTCCTTCCACTCCCATTTCTAAATGTTAGCCCGCATGGGTATTCGCATGTTCTCGGAGTGGAATCTAGCTTCTACGTTTCCATGTTTTCGCGTCTCATTATTTCAAGTTGAAGTTTGTTCTAAATTTTATGACATGGTCATTGTAGTTCACCGTAGAGTTTATTCACGACATACCCAATTTTTAAAATCAATGGTCATATCAATGTTGTGAAGTGCAGTGCCTCGAAGAGTTATGGCAGTTCTCTAAATTTAATAGATTTAAAAAATATTCTATGTGTGTGTGTGTGTGTGTGTGTGTTTGGAAAGCTTAAAAAAATTGTTGGTGACACACGTGTAAAACACTTTTTAGCCACTAATAAATCAGATGCAATTGCGTTTTGGTTAAACTCCCTCCTCCTTAAAGAAGAAAAGAAGAAAAATATAACCCTATGGCCTGGGCCTTCAAGAAATGCATTCTGCTCTCGTTTTTCACAGTGATTTGATAAAAATAAGATAGTCAGTGAATCTGCTCAGACTGCTATCATACAGTCAAATCTGTCTTAGCTTCCAATTGTCCTCTAGCGGTCACCTCTCTACAACGGCCACTTGTGTGACTGATTCTTGTGAATGACGTTGTACATGTGCGTTTGCATAATTTATATAATCCCCGATGACCAAGAGCAACGTCCATGAAGCTCGTTTTCCAAAATTTCGCAAAGCCCATTCAGAGCTCCTCAATGTGAGTTTGATGTCTAGTATTAGGCGTATTGAGGCCGTTTCTTGTCAGAGATAAACTGCTGTCACTGTTGTGTTAATGTGTGTTTCATGAATTATTATACACAATACACAAGGAGAGATGACGTAGGTGAAAGAAATAGTAGAGACGGTCAGATGAATTAATTCTTGCTCGTTCAATCGTTTATTGGTGTGGACCAACACGTTACACGGTATGCGTGAGGGTATGATAGAGAGTTACAAATACATCACACAAAATCTCCCACTCATTGAGAAAGTAGAACCTTATAAGAATTGATGACTTTCACAATACATAATTTGGCTTATAATCCGACTCGAGTTATCATGAACATCATAAGGTTTGTTCTGAATTGCCTTCATGAACAGCGTGACGTTATATGGTATGCTCACGTGTGTATTCTAGAGTGCATTTTACAAATATCCCGGTCAAATCAAACAGCAATCACCTTCCTTTGAAAAAAAAATGTTGCTTGTAATTGATGAATTTTGACAAAATGTAGATCGGCTTTTATTCAAATTCGCCTTGTTACGAACATAATATGAGCTGTTCTCCCTGTAAGAGAATATCCACCCCAAAATAAGAAAATGAAATCCCCACAGATCGTTCTAAAATGACAAAAATCGTAAAAGAAATACGGAAGTTAGGAAATATTGAAATTTCACATTTTTTTTGGAAAACATTTCTTGACCAGTCCTTATGAATATTCACATGAGAGAGATGATGTCATGCCCCCACAACTTTTACTGTTTGCTATTACGTCACGATGTACGTAATATGAAATTCGAAATTTTTTTTTAGCTAATTGCGGGTAAAAGCATATTACCGTACCAAAATATATCTAAGATTTGCACCCTAAAACAAGTATTGTTGATAGCATGCTTGTATCATCAGCATCATATATTATCAATGACCAAAGTACAATGGTACATAGATGAATTTAACATAAATACATCTTTTTGGTATATTGGTGTTGCTGTTGTTTTCTTTTCAGAGTTCCACGTCCTACAAGCTTGGTTTTTTAGTGGAACACTCTTTTCCATCGTTATGATTACTACTTCTTTTTTTTTGTTACCATGACAAAGTGTGCATGGTTCCCTTTATGTTATTGTTATAATACCACTAGTGCACATTTTATATTGTGTTCAATGAGGTGTCCTTTCCAGCTGAATGAAAGTCAAACTGACACATGTACCGCTTTGCATCACGTCTATTTTTTAATAGAAATAAATTAACGATTGAATTGAATATCAGAGTCAACATTTGTTCATTTATATTTTGGATGGTTTTACGTCAAGTTTTATATTTATAGGCCCTACTGCTAAAAAATGAGATTTTTTTTTTCATTTCTGTATATGAAATGAATAAGAAATTGTAATAGCATGGCATAATCAACTTGCTGATTTGAATAATCATTCATAAAGACTGGTCAAGAAGTGTTTTCCGAGAAATTTTGAAATTTCAGAATGTCACATCTTCATTTGTGACTGTGCACCTCAAAACAAACAAAAAGTCGCCAGACATGAATTTTTAGTTCAGAACATATTCTGAAAGAGCAGACTTTAAGCTTTAAAATGATGTATAACTCAAATCAAATGGACTCTCCTAACCTATCTAAATATTGGAAAGAAAGCACAAACTCAGGAAAAGTGTGAACTGAGAAAAGAGGCTCTGAAGTACAGTGTCTATTCAAGCGCTTAATCTTTACAAAACCGTGCTGGCTGTGCGATGAATGGGACAAAAAACAGGAAGTAAACCACCAGAGTAACGACAATGAAGCGATTATCAGATTAAACTGAAATTAAGCCTCATTAACACATTCTGTCCATACTTATTAATGCCAACTTTCAAAACAGCAGCACTATCCTTTCAAAAGTTATTAGAGTTGAAAGTGAAGAGTGTGCACAAGGTTTTTCAGAAATGAAAAAGGGATTCTAAAGACACACATAATCACACTATTCTACCAAAAATGTTCGAGATAAACTGCTCAAAAAACACACTTTCCTGCCCGTTTTATGATACCAAATTTTAGCATAATGTAAAAGAAGACCCGCTCTTTCAGAAAATATGAAAAAGTCAAGTTCGGCTAGGTTGACCCATTTCACTTATTTTCAGTCCTCACGCAAAATCAGTGTGTGCGACTTTATGTTTGTTTTGAGGTGCACGGTCACATTTAATCACTTTGTCACTGCTGTCCTGCAGGGAATACTTTTTCTTTTTCTCATGAAAGTGATATAATTCTGGAGTGGATTTCTTCTTTAATATATGCTCACTTTATCGAAACAACAATCGCTGTTCTTCTGGGCTGGGGCGAAGAGTGCAAGGAAACCGATGTAACTCGGAATTCAAGATGTCACCCATTAGCTTATTCACAATTCCAACAAACATCCGGCATTGACAACCTGTGAAACAAGTTCTGCAGGCATTCACAACATGAACGTCTTGATTGATCAGTAAAATTCCATTCAAGTTCTTTTTTTTTCACAGGTATTTGAGAATAATGACACCTAACATGGAATATACAATTTTTTATAAACCTTGGAGATAGCGATCAATATCTAAAGCAGATATCAACAGAGTTCTAATATCGAATTTCGAATTTCAGCACATATAGTAGACATGCGGAATCATGCTCTAAATTTAATGTACTCTGTCTGGAACACGTCTCTAGAAGTCTCAAATTCTTGTCGAATCTGGACCCACAGGTGGTCGGCAAACGATGCGATGCATATACAGGGCGTTAAAAATCACTCGCTTATTTGACCTACCAAAAAGAGTTTCAAAATTAATGGAACGTGTACATGAATGTCTTTCACTTGTTTTGAATTTTCATTTAACATTGTTTAAGAACATGCTCAAAAGACAATAACAAACCAATAAACAAACACACACACACACACACACACACACACACACACACACACAAACAAACAAGTCATGTAGAACAGCCTTGCTGGAAAGAACACAGTGTCCAACAGTGTGAAACACAATGTGACGCAAATTAATGCGAACGCATTGTGAACACTGTGAAAACCGCTCAGTGTGAAATCATCTTCACACTATTACATTCGAGCATTTTCAATATAGTCGACCGTAGTGAACATACTTTGACCATACTGTGGAACACTGTGTTCTTTCTAACAGGGTTTATACCAGCTTGTACAAATTGCTACAAAGTGTGTGCTGTACATACAAACAAAATCAAAAGTGCCCCCCAAAAACATGATGACGTAGTTTCAGCCTCCCAAAAGTTCAAGGATCTTTAATTCTGTTTTCGATATCCTAGGAAAGAGGATTTTATTCTTCATGAGAGTCCTTTAACATTTTCTTCATTCCGTTCCATTCCAGTGGTATTGTGAGTATGGTGAAATTGTAGGGTAGGCCTACCCATCTTTCTTGATAGGATTGTACAGCGTGCAACGGGAAATTAACCAAAACGGAGAATTAACAAATGTAGAGTGTATTGTCTGATTTCCAGGAATTTCGTTTGTGTAACATTTTTCCATATATTACATTTATACTGAGTGTAACACTATTCCTCAAACTTACATCAAGTGTAACACTAATCTTTGTGCATTTTCCTAGCTACATGTATACATTATATTTATGGAAAATTTCCTGCAACGCGTAGAACATGACAAAACAGGTTCAAACAAAACAATCAGGAATTAAAGAACTGCACTACGACGATATCAACATGATCAAGGCTCTTCTTGACAGAAATGGCAAGCATCCAAATATATCTCAAACTAAGATTTTTTTTGAAGTTCATCCCATGCGTATGAGAATTTGTAGAATTTATCAAATAATAAAACTTACCTTGACTTCTCGACATTGCTACATTTCTCTGTTCTTATTTAGTGTAGGAGTTGTATTCGCGAACATTTGTCACTTGCTATTAAGTCTCGCAAGTTTAGAGCAACCTCTTGCATGCTTCACGGTCGCTACAGATGATGATATTGAACATGTTGAAAGGAAGAGGTATTTAAGATAAAATCATCACTTTAACAATCCTATTATGAATACAGATAAAGGGATGCTGCAGTTGTCAGTTCTGATTGTGATCCATTTTGTGTCTCTTCAAATTTAATGTAAATGCATCCACCAACAGGGACATCAAATTATAATCATAACTGATGTTATAATTGATGGATCATGAAACATAGTTTCATACACGACATTGCACAATACTCTTTTCTAAAATTTTAACATGCAATTTAGTAAAGGCTTGAATGCAAGCTCTTCAAGTTATGGCTTCTACCAACCTGTAAGCATTTTGCCAACCTTGGTAATATATCCCCATTCGATGAAAGTTTTCTGTATTACATACAACTTTTAACGGTCTCATTGTTCTTTTAATCATTTTAAACTTCTACTTTAAAAATTTGCCAGATTGACAACTTTTCCTAGACTTTACTCCATTCATCAGACTTGAAAATAACTTGTGTTTTACATTAAATACAAGACCAAAAAAAAAAAAAAAATCGCCGGAGAAGGATTGGCACGTACAGGATTTTAGTGTATTTTGTATTGCCTATATACATTTGCCATATTTCTCATCGGAACACAGTTTTGACAAATTCTTGAATGCATGAAGAAATCGTAACCATAGCTCCATGCCAAACCTCTTTTTTTCCAAATACGGTATGAATTTGGACAATTTAAGCTAAATTCTAGGGAAAATGAGTTGCTCAAAGTATTTGATGATGTATTTCGTAGAAACGTCAGTGTTCGTAAGTACCCTACAAGAGGATCCAATGAGTTTCATATCCCTTTACTCCGCACCATCCTCGCCCAGAACATTTTTGTTTATACAGGGCAAAGCTTGTGGAATCAACTGAGTGATAAACTAAAAGAAACACCAACTCTTGCTGTACTAAGATATGTTTAAGTCAGTTTTGGTTGGTTTTGAGATATTTGAATTACATTGTTTTTTAATCTCATTGGCATAACTTATTTGATGTAAATTACCTCACCCATGACGATGGACAGTGTTTGGCAATAGCTCTTCGTGTGCTGCGAACCTCTACTTCCTTTCAAATAGTTCTTATTTTCATCTTTCCTTCCCTCCCTTTGTTCTCCCTCTAACCTGCCCCTTCCCATTGTCTCTTTTTGATTTTCCTGTCTACGTCTTTGTTTACCGCGAGCGTCTTGTGCCTTTGTGTATGTGTTTCCGTTCCCTTACATTTTTTAAATCGTAAGTTCAATTCATTGAGTGGGCCATTTTTTTCTTTACAAGGTTGTCGTTTACCTGGACTTTTCCTTTACAATATCACATTTTTTGGGGGAACAATTAGTTTAGGATGTGTATAGATGCCCATACATTTGCAATACATTGTACGATTAGATACTTGCAGGAAACTATTGAAAATACCTCAGTCGTCTTGAGAAATGTTTGAACAAGAGCAAAATTCAGACATTGATTCCGCTTTAGCAAGATGCACTAAACGTTTCGAAGGTGGGGTTTCTGGGTTGATTCTGCCTGAAAGCCGAATAGGGCGTTATCACTTATCTTGGTGCAGGTGAAGAATTTTAAGAGAGCTGCGCGGAATTGCGCGTTCCAAACCAAATACACGATAGGATTGGCGCAAGAGTTAAACAGAGATAATGCCGTAAGAATACGGTCAATTGGTCCATAGAGGAAGCTGGGATCAAGGACGCGAAGGTTGTACAAGAAAAAAGCGGTGGCCTGCGGACCCAAGCACACAATAAAAATAATGATAACGATTAAGAGCATCACCAAAAGTCGATTCATGGCCACAAGGTGCCTGAGCGATGCGGTAGAGCGGTCTCCACGTTCGCAGATTCCCGTAAAACGTTTGGATTGCATGTAGAGAGCACGAGCAGCTAAAAGCTGTGTTACTAACATTGTCGAGGCCGGAATCAAAAAGCCGAAAATGAAAGTAGCCAATGCAAGGACGATTTGTCCCGCGTAAGTTGCATGCTCCACTTGGCAGGAACTCGACGCCTTGCCGACGCCGGTTGACAGAAGGAGCTCGAAGGGTAAGGCCGTAGCGGCAAACCAGATGAGAACGAGGCACAGATTCATATGGCGGCGTTTCTTGTAACGGCTCCAGCGGATGGGGTGGACCACCGCGGCATATCGCTCCAGCGATGCGGCAGTCAGCGTGAAGATTGAACCCAAGATGCTTACCCATAGGAAGAATGAGGTATAAACAAAGCGGCAATACATTTCCCCAATGGCTGTTTTCGGGACGCGAACCGCCTCTGGTATCGGGAAAATAAAGATAGACGTGATAAAGTCCGCTGTGGCAAGATTCCCGACGAGAGTGTCGGCGGAGCTTCTTACCACGTTGCGACATAACAAAACAGCCATGACAAGCGCGTTCCCGGTGATACCGAGCACTGACAGGAAAACTTGGATTTTCATTCGCAATGACCACGTAATCGGCTGCCACACCCAATCAGGCTCGATAAAAGGTGTCGCATGGCTTTCACTGATCGGCTCTGCTTTAGTGTTGTCGGAATGTGTTCTGTCAGTCTGACCCTCTCCGGGCTTGCAAGATGAACACGAATTCTCTGCCCCAAGCGAGAGTATGTCTGTTTCCACCTGTACAGTAAACGTCGCCAGTTGTAGAACAGTGGTTCCCTGACTGTTCCTTGATGCTGTTGTGATATTTTGAGCTGCGAATCCATCTTTCGGTGTCGTAGCTCTCTCTATCTCAGGAGAGTTCATAGACGTCGGTTTCTGAGCAGATATTCTGCAAGACATTGCCATCAGGGTCACGAAAGTGACGAATGCATCTAGTGACGCCATGCTGTGTGTACTTGAGTTGACCTTAACGAAATTCACTGATGTGCTTTTAAAATCTGTATTAGAGACCAAATTAAACAAGAAATTGTGCATCGGCATCAGATGAGGTCAAATATTAAACTTTTTGACTTTTTCAAAATGAGATTAATTGTATGATGATGGTGATTAAAAATTGTCAGTAACTGGCGTCAGTAAATGTAGAGTTTTTGAGAGTAAGATATCTTCAAGTCAAGTGTCCTAACTAGAGTGGACGATCAAGGCCTCGTATTACGAAAATGATGATGACAACCAGAAGGGCCTAATGCAGAAAGACTTGAGATATGTGTATACCACTTGGATCCTTCATCTAGTATACATTATTGAGAAAAGTGCTCTAGATAGAAAATATCTTGGAGATGTTAGATATGCGAGTTTAACAATGTTCTCTTATTTCGCATTATTAGGAAGCAGAGCAATTTATTCATTTTTTTTTGCAATATGCTTGGAGTAATCTTCACAGTATATCATTTGAAATATGCAAGAAAAAAACCAAAAGAAGAAAAGAAGATTGAATTATTCCCCGTCAAGTTAAAATTATCATTATTTTTTATCTGAAACATTTCAAACAAGATAGAATGTTATATATCAATCCGCACTCCAAAGAAACTAGATATCTAAAAACAAGGTATCATCAGGAACAGTTTTCTTATTCTATTAGAAGGGAATACTTGATTCCCCTGAGGTTTTTGAAAATTGACCTAACGCATCAAATAAACTTCAGAGAAGGTAACATCCATGCCCTCAGAGCAAATTCCTCCAAAATTCCAAATTAGGAAGGATTTACTGCGATGCAAGCAACTTAATGTGTAATATGGATGTGCTTGGAAAATGGCACAAAGAGGGAATTACGGTTTTTTCCAAAAAAAATATGCCTCATTTGCAATTTAGAAACAACTAATGGAAGCTGGATTCTCATAGCGAATTCGGATTGGAATATTGCTCTAGTTTCAGTTTAAGGACAGCTATTATAAAAAAAACCCGTATCATTTTCGACAAGAAATATGATAAGAGTTATATTTGAACTATATTTCACTTTATTTCATTTTCGTTTAGTCTCATTACAATGTATCGTTACTGTAAGTTTACATTATTATCATTGTTTACTCTGTTCAATCCACATTGTCTGTTTACATGATTTCTGTCACTAAAGAAAGTGAGATGTATTATGATATTGTCGAAACCGGAAATATATTTGAAATGAAAATTGAAAGTGTAAGGGAATTAGCAAAATAATAATTGGAGACCTTAACCTCATTGAAATGAAACAAAGTGTGTACCTAAACAGGTTTTATAGCATACATCAAATACACCTAAAATACCTTTGACGCCGAATACCAAGGATCGAAATGTGAGAAATCAGCGAAATAAGTCCTGGAAATCCAGATGAATACGTTCCTTCGCCACTAAATTTCACCCAGTCGCAGTGGGCACCGGAATTTTAGCGCTGCAATGTTAAGAAAGTGCTCAAAAGTGAAAATTTAATGACAGCTACCAATCTTGGGAATCTTTTCGGCACACCACCAGACCTCCAAGGTGTCCTACAGAGTTGATTATCACCTGCAGCTTGTAATCACTCCACGAGTGCAAACACACAATACCAAATCTGAAAACCAAACTGCCGTTCAAAGCATCTTATATCCGTTCTTGGTGTTTTATTTTCGGTAGAGATTTTGTCAGGCACAGGGCTTATTAATGTGAAACATGCAACGACCCCTGTCAGGTAGTATTTTTTTTTCTTAAAATGTTACTGAATTTTTTAGGTGTTAAGCAATTTTGAGTCAAAGCCAAGGAGAGATCGAAAAAAGAAAGAAGACAAGAATCTCTCGAGTGCCTTCTGGTTTTAGCTAGTTGTTGTTTTAGAATAAGTACTAAGTTAAGCAGAACAATTATTTAAAGGACATTAAACATTGAATAGATCTGAATGGAGCTTCATTGAGGTAGCAAGACAAGGATAGAAGTTGAAACTTTTAGAGGCAATACAATTTGTGGTAAATAGTTGAAGAGAGTATAGGGGTGCACGTAATTGACAATGTGACGAAGGTTCAGTAAAATACCCTTTATTGATTCATACACTTACATGATGATTAAGAAAGTCAAATGCTTTTAACTCCGCGCAAGACATCGCTTTTGAAATACTTGCAGTGGTTGTGATTATTGAGTCAGATAATTTTGATCACATGACAAAACAGCAACACCAACCAAAACCTCAATATCAGCGGCAGAAACGTGGATACTTCCACCCCCGTACCAGCATAAACAACAATAGCTTCATGAGCAAACCCTAATGGGAATCTTTTCTCCGTTACGATGGACAGATGAAAAGGTTCACATCTGATGGAAAGTAATTTCCATCGATTTCGAATGTCTCTTTTTTTTATCTGTTTGCAAAAAAGAAAGGTCCTCGCTACCGAAATTCATAAGGATTTTTTCTGCTAGATTTAATACCACTCCCGCTGAGCGTATGAGCGCGTCTATAACTTTACAACCTTATGAACTCGTGTGTATGTGTGTGTATATGTGTGCGTGTGTGTGTGTGTATTTGTTTATATTTTCTTGCAGATAGAAGATGAACTAAACAAGATAACAGCGACATTGGAACAAAATAAGAAGAATTGTCGGCTGATGACTAGTGTTATGCCGAGTCAGTAAATTAGGAGGGAGAGAGAAAAAGAGAAAGGGATAGAGAAAGAGAGAGAGAGAGAGAGAGAGGGGGGGGGGAGGGGGATATGGAGAAAGGCACGTGACAGAAGCATGGAAAACCTGTATTCTTTATTTTAAACTCTAGAGCCCCAATTTTTTGAACTCCATTCAGAGCTTTGTCGGAACATTAAAACAGGTATGTGGGGCCAAAATGATATACTCATTGTTTTCCACGTGATCAGTATGGTAATCATAAAGCTATCTAAAGGAAATCATAGTAGTACAAATGATGGTATTTAACTGTTCCTTCTACAAGAGTTTGTGGCGGCACTGGAGAACAACGATATAATGAGCAGCCATATAAAAAAATGAGGAAAATTCCAGAAATAAAAGGTTTATGAAAAAGGACATATCCCTTCCACTTGATGCTGAAATACGTTAAGAATAAATCACTCAACCTGCTCTCTGAAAAAAAAAGTCAATTGTTCTTTTATCATGCTAGAAGAATGAAAATGGATGAATGAATTGTCCTTTTCTCAAACTTCGTAAACGTGTTCTACAGATATTACTTCATTTACTCAATCCACATGGGTGTTTGGGAAATTTTCCTATCTCATGGAGTGCTACGGTCCTTCCACTTCAATTTCTAAACGATAGCTCGCATGGGCATTCGCAAGTATGTTCGCAGAGTGGAATCTTGCTTTATGTTTCCATTTTTTCGCGTCTAATTCTTTCAAGTTGAAGTTTGTTCCAAATTTTATGAGATGGTCATTGTAGTTCGCAAGTAGAGTTGATGGAAGACATACCAGTTTTCAAAAATCAGCGAGCATCGTGTGATGGGTTCATTTAATGTTGTAATGTACTGATGGTGCCTCAAACAGTTATGGAGGGTATTTAAAATATTGATAGATTTACAAAACATTTTATATGTGTGTAAGTTCTTGGAAAGCTTGAAAAGAGTGTTGGTGACACACGTGTAAAACACTTTTTAGCCACAAATAACCAGGTGTAATTGCGTTTTGGTTAAACTCCCTTCTCAAAGAAGAAAAGTAGAAACAAAAAAATAAACCTATGGTCTGGGCCTTCAGGAAATGCATTCTTTTTTCTTTTCTTTTTTTCACAGTGCTTTAATCAAAATAAGATGAATCTTCTCAGACTGCTATTATACAGTCGAGTCCGTCTTAGCTTCCACCTGTCCTATAGCGGTCACCTGTCTACAACGGCCACTTAGAATGTGTGTGGCAGCTTCAGACAGGTGTGACTGTGATTCTTGTGAATGACGTTGCACGTGTGCGTTTGCATAATTCATATTCTTCTTGAAGACCAAGTGCGACGTCTATGAAGCTCGTTTTCGAAAACTTCGCTAACCCCTTTCAGAGCTTCTCAATGTGAGTTTGATGTCTGGCATTAATGTTGGCGTATTGAGACCGTTTCTTGTCAGAGATAAACTGCTGTCACTGTTGTGTTAATGTGTGTTTCATGAATTATCATACACAATACACAAGAAGAGACGACGTAGGTGAAAGAAATAATAGAGACGGTCAGATGAATTGCTGGTTGAATGCTTTATTTTATGGTGTGAACCAAGATCTGCACGTTACACGGTATGCAAAAAGCTATAATAAAGAGTGCGGTTACAAATACATCACACAAAATCTCCGTCTCTTTGAGAAAGTAGAAACCTATTGAAATTGATGAATTTTTGCAATACATAAATTGGCTTATATTCCAATTCGAGTTGTCGTGAACATCATAAGGTTTGTTTCTGAATTGCCTTCATGAACAGCGTGACGTGATATGGTATGCGCACGTGTGTATTGTAAAGTGCGGTCACAAATAGTCCAGTCACATCACACAGCATTCACCTTTCTTTGAATGAAAAATGCTGCTTGTAATTCATAAATTTTGACAAAATTTAGGTCAGTTTTTATTCAAATTTACCTTGATTCGAATATAAGAGTCATTCTCCCTGTATTGAGAAAGTCCGTCCAAAAATATTAGTAAACTCTAAAAGAAAGAGGAAAAAGATTCCTCACAGAACATTCCAAAATGACAAAACTCTCACAAGAAATTAAGAAGATATGACATATTGACATATTGAAATCTCACATGTGATTTTTTGGAAAACATTTCTTGACCAGTCCTTATGAATATTCAAATCAGCGAGATAATCAGCTGATAACGCCTCAAAGATTTTTATGATAGCCTATGCTACAACGTCACGATGTTCATCATCATGGCTGGTAGTGGTTTGCAGCGTGGCTTAGCAAACTTTGCAAGATTTCACTCGATCGATAGCAGTATGTATTCCTCATGGCCGGCGGAACCTGGGGGGGGGGGGGGGGGGGGGTCCGGGCCCCCACTTTTTGCACCATGCAAAGGAATACATAAAGTGTCACCACTTTGGGCTCCCACTGTTTTTTTTTTTTTATCCCGGAAGTGCGTAAGTGGCACTATAGAGAAATAGAGAACTTGAAACCGTCAGCGCAGTAAGGTTATGTTTTTGCGCTGAAGACCTTCTTCTTTTTTACTTGTCAGCTGAAGAAACCCGGAAGTGGAATGAGAAAGATGACCTGAAGTGGCACTAGAAGTTGCGCTGAAGGCCCCCCTTTTTTTTTGGTTGTTAGCTCATGAAACCCGGAAGTGTCCCCCCTACTTTTGAAAACGCTCCGCCGGCCCTGTTCCCTGCCACATAGTTGTATTTTTTTACCTTTCTATCCCCATGGGGCCTTGATATAGCTGACTCGGGATATCTCCTTGAATTCATTCTTACCTTTCCTTCTGTAGAACACCGTTTAACATTCCTCAGTCATCTCTGAACGACCAGGACCACCTAATTCCGGTAGGGATGTGTCACAAGAAAAAAAGTGACCCTAGCGAGCAGGATATGTCAATCGTAGACAAAATGAATATTATGGACTTTGAGAATCAAGTTGTGAATTGAAAAAAAAATTCACACGTAAAAGTGTGACAATGATAACTACAAGATTAATAAACTTACCTATTTATCTAACAACTTTGAAGCAAAGAGGGTTCACAGTTATCATGATCAGTAAGTTATATTCCGTGGACCTTCTTTTTCACACTGATCTTTGTGATAATTCACACCTAACAGATAAAATACGGCAGTTTATAAACCTTGGATAGTGTCCACTATCTATAGTAGATACCAACAGAGTTTCAAAATCGGATTTGGAATTTCACCACACAATGGGCTTCTGATCTCATGCTCTAAACTTAATGAACTCTGCGTGTCTGAATGCGTTCAAAAAGTCTCGGATTAATTCATTCTTGTATCTGACCCACAGGTGGTCGGCAAACACGTAAGGTGTCAAAAACTTCTCTATCTTACCGTCCAAAATGGTTTTTAAAAAATGGAACATTTACATGGAATGTCTTTCATTTTTTATGAATTTCCATTTAATATGGTTTAAAAAACTATAACAAACAAACAAACAAACAGACAAACATACACACAAGTCATGTGGAATGACCCTGTGATGTTGAACAGTGTGAAACGCATTGTGAACACACTGTGGAACACTATGTTCTTTTCAACAGGGTTACCAGCTTGTAGGCCTACAAATTGCCACAAAGTGTGAGCTGTTCATGTAGACAAAGTTAAAAGTGCCCCCAAAACACATGTTTATGTAGATTCAGTTTATTGATCTTTAATTGTGTTTTTGATATCCAAGGGAAGGGAATTTTTTTTCAATGAAAGTTCTTAACAGTTTCTTCATTCTGTTCCATTGCAGTGGTATCTGTAGGATTCCCATGTTTCTTGATAAGATTGTGCGGAGTGCAACGGGATACTAACCCAAACGAAGAATTACTAAATGTTTAGTGTATAATTGTTCGATTTTCAAGAACTTTTGTTTGTGTAACACTATTCCTAAAAAATAAACCAAGTGCAACACTTCTTGTGCCAGCGCCTTTTGCAAGCAAGCTCTTCAAATCTGGATTAGGAAAATCCAGATTTGAAGAGCTTGCTTCCAAAAGGCGCTAAATCCATTGAAAAAATGATGGATTTAGCGCTTTTTGGAAGCAGGCTCTTCATTTGTAAACTATGTTTCTGTAAAATCTTCTGTAAGGCACAGAATCAAGAATTAAACAAAGAAATGCACACCCACAATATCAACGCTCGTCTTGTAGGAAATGTCAGCAAATATTCTTCAAAATAAGATTTTTCTTAGGTTTAATCTCACGCGAATGAGAATTTGCAGAATTTATCAAATGATAAAACTTACCTTTACTTCTCGATATTGCTGCATTTCGCTGGTCTGATTTGGTGTTGGAATTGCACTTGCAAACATTCGTCGCGTGCTAAGTCTCGCAGGTTTTGTGCAACTTCTTAAATGCTTCAAGTTCTATTTACCTTCAAAACTACAAAAGTCATATTTGTCGCCCATGAAAGAGCAGCTGTAAACCTTGTATCTTTGACCATGATAACTGATGAACCATTAAACATAGATTCATGCGCGAGGTTTTTTTTAAATTAAAAAAAACAATTTAGTGAAGATGTATGCAGACCCTTCATACGACAGAAGTTTGGGCTTTTACAAAGCACTTGTAATTTGCCTTCAATGCTAACCCCATCAGGGTGAACGTTTTCCGTATTATACAAACAATAAGTGTCTTTATTGTTTTTTATTTTTTAAACTCCTACTTCACAAAATTTTTAGATAGACTCGACTCAATTTAATCTAATTCACTCTTAAAATATCTTGGTTATTCTTTCTTTAGATATAAGAAAAAAGTTTGGAAAATGAGCGGTACATACAAGTTTGCAGTGTTCTTGTATTGGCCCCATTTGCCATATTCGTCACTGGAAGATATTTTCACCAAATTCTTGAATGCATGAAGAAATCGATAGCTATCATACAGAATGAGATAAACCTCTTTTTTTTCAAGTACAGCATGACTTAGGACAACGCAATGAGTTGCCCAACGGATTGATGATGTCTTTCAAAGAAACATCAGTGTTCGTAATTACCCGACAAGAAGATCCAATGAATTTCATATCCCTTTACTCCGCACCATCCTCGCCAAGAATACTTTGTTTATGAAGGGGCAAGATTTTGGAATTACCTAAGTGATAAACTAAGAGATACATCAACTCTTGCTGTGTTAAAGAAATATTAAAGACTGCTTTGTTTTTTTTTTTCGTGCCGTGAGCGTCTTGTGCCTGTGTGTGTGTATGTGTTTGTTTCCGTCCCTTACATTTCTTTTTTAAAATTGTAAGTCCGATTCAATGAGAGGACCAAATTTTTACAAGCTTGTTGTTTACAGGCTTCTCCTTTTCAAGAACACAATTACTTTGAACAATTAGTTTAGGATGTACATATACACTTGTAATACATTGTACGATTAGTACGATGCAAGAAACGTCAGTCGTCTTTACATATATTTACACTACAGAAAAAAAAATGAGATCGATTCCTCCGTAGTGAAATGCACTAAACCTTTTTAACGTGGGTTTTCTGGGTGGATTCTGTGTGAAAGCCGAAGAGGGCGTTATTACTTATCTTGGTGCAGGTGAAGAATTTTAAGAGAGCTGCACGGAATTGCGCGTTCCAGACCAAATACACGATGGGATTGGCGCAAGAGTTAAACAGAGATAATGCCGTAAGAACACGGTCAACTGGTCCATACAGGAAGTTAGGATCAAGGACGTGCAAGTTGTACAAGAAAAAAGCGGTGGCCTGTGGACCCAAGCACACAATAAAAATGATGATTACGATAAAGAGCATAACCAAAAGCCGATTCATGGCCACAAGATGTCTAAACGATGCAGTAGAGTGGTCGCCATGTTCGCCGGTTCCCGTAAAACGTTTGGATTGCTTGTAGAGCGCGCGAGCAGCTAAAAGCTGTGTTATTAACATTGTCGCGGCCGGAATCAAAAAGCCGAAAATGAAAGAAGCTAGTGCAAGGACGATTTGTCCCGCATAAGTTGCATGCTCCACTTGGCAGGAACTCGACGCCTTGTCGACGCCGGTGGAGAGAAGGAGGTCGGAGGGCAGGATCGTAGCACAGAACCAGATGACAACGAGGCAGAGATTCACATGTCGGGGTTTCTTGTAGCGGCTCCAACGGATAGGGTGAACCACTGCCGCATACCGCTCCAGCGATGCGGCAGTCAGCGTGAAGATTGAACCCAAGATGCTTGACCATAGGAAGAATGAAGTATAAACAAAGCGGCAGTACATCTCCCCGATGGCTGTTTTCGGGACGCCAACCGCGATCGGGATTGGAAAGATAAAGACGGACGTGATAAAGTCTGCTGTGGCAAGATTCCCGACGAGACTGTCGGCGGAGCTCCTTTTCAAACCTCGACGAAACAGAACCGCCATGACAAGCGCGTTCCCGCCGATGCCGAGCAGTGACAGGAAAACTTGAATTTTCATTTGCAATGACCACGTGATCGGCTGCCACACCCAATCAACGTCGATAAAAGGGGTTGTATGGCTTTGACTGATCCACTCTGCTTTTATGTCATCGTAATGCGTTGTGTTGGTCTGACCCTCTGTGAATGATGCACTCGAATTCTCTGCCCCAAGCGACAGTGCATCTGCTTTCACCTGTACAGTGAACTTTGTCCGTTTTAGAACAGTGGTTCCCTGACTGTTCCTTGATGCTGTTGTCATATTTTGAGCTGTGGTGCCAACTGTCGGTGTCGTAGCTGTTTCTATCTCAGGGTAGTTCATAGACGTCGGGTTCTGAGCAGATACTCGGCAAGGCGTTGCCACCAGGGTCACAAAAAGGAAGAATGCATCTATTGAAGCCATGCTGTGTGTACTCGAGTTGACTTTAAAGAAATTCGCTGATGTCTTTAAAATCTGTATCAGAGACCAAATTTAACAAGAAATTGTGCATCAGCATTAGAGAAGGTTGAATTTTAAAGTTTTTGTCTTTTTGAAAATGAATTTTGAGAATGAATTTTGACAAATGTATGATTATGGTGATTAAGATTGTCAGTCACTGGCGTTATAGAAAATAAAGAGCTTTATGACAGTAAGATATCTTCAAGTTTGTCAAGTGTCCTAGTCAAAGTGGGTGATCGAGGCCTCGTATTACGGAAAAGATGATGACAAGCAGTGATGCTTAAAGGCTTGGTATACATGGATACCACTTGGATCATATCTCTCGTCTGCATTGTAGAGGAGTATGCTAAGATACAAAATGTCTTGGAGATGTTAGGTATGCGGGCGTAACTATGGTCTCTTATTTCGTTTTGCTTGCATTGTCAAGAAGCAATGTTAATTATTCTTTACGATATACCTGAAAATAATCTTCATAGCATAATATTTAAAATAATAAATTACTTAAGAAACATAAAAGAAAAAAAGAATCAAGTATTCCCCGGCAAGTTAAAATCGAGCTTTTTTTTGTGGATCTGCAACATTTCAAATACGATAAAATGTGATATATCATTCCGTACTCAAAAGGAATTAGACATCTGAAGAAAAGGTATCATAAGGGATTTTTTTTTTCGTTTTTCTGTTCAAGAGGAAAATACTTTTTTCTCTAAGCTTTTGAAATTGATCCTAAAGCATCAAGGAAACTACAGAGTGGGTATACATATGATATGTGCACTCAGAGCAAAACTCCTCGAAAAATCCACATTAGGGAGGATTTACTGTGATGCCAGCAACTTCAAGAGATGGGGTAGTATTGGTCGAGGTGAGGATTCAGCTTTTAACTTTTGTGAGATACTTAGAAACCACTTTATTAAGTGTTCCACATCAGCATATAATTATGATAGGAATTAAAAGTTTATTTGACCAAAATCACTTTTGAAATGGCTGAGATGTCAAAAAACAAAGTAAAACAAAGCGATCGTAAAAACACACAAAAAAGGTTGGTCGGGCATTTTATTAGGATAGCTTTGTTTTGGATATCTCAGCCATTTCAAGACCAATAAATCAAATCAATTCAAATCAAATCAAATCAATTCAATTTTCATCAAATAAGCTTTCAATTCCTCTTGAATATATTTCATAAGAGGTTTCTCACAATCACAAAATCACCATAAAAAAAGTTGGAAACCTGAAGCCTCATCTCAACCGAAACTAAGAATCCGTTTAATGTGTAACTTGGATATATGTGGACAACGGAACATAGGGGGAATTTCTTTTTTCGTTCCCAACAAAAATGTTTCATTTGCAATTTGGAAACAACTAATGAAAGTTGGATTCTTGTACCGAATTAAGATTGGAATATTGCTCGAGTTTCAGTTTAAGAACAGCTATATTCAAAAACATGCAATTTTCTTTTCTTTTTAAAGGACGATTCCCCATTTCTACTATAAACTAGGAATTACTAGGTTATTTTTTTTTCAAGTCCATTTAAACTTGAAGACTAAGGAAATTTGCAAAATAATGAGTGGGGACCTCAACCTTATTTACATGACACAAAGTGTGTATACCTATACAGGTTAAATAGTGTAGATCAGATAAACATGAAATACCTTTGACGTCGAATATCAAAGCTAGAAATATGAGACATCAGCGAAACAAGTCTCGGAGATCCAGATGAATACGTTTCCTCAGCACTAAGATTCACCGCGTCGCAGAGGGTACTGGTGTTTTACCAAGCGCTGGAATGTTAAAATAGTGCTTTAAAGTGAAATAACGGATACCAATCTTGGGAATCTTTTCTCCACATGACCAATCCTCCAAGGTGTCCTACAGAGTCGATATTCACCTTCAGCTTGTTACGTCTCCCTTATCGCTAACATGCAATACCAAATCTGAAAATCAAACTGCCGTTTTAAAGCATCTTATATCCATTATTTGTGTTTTATTTTCTTTAGAGATTTTGATATAAGTAGAGGGATTAATAATGTAAAATATGTAATGACTACTGGCAATGAGTACTCCCCCCTTAAATGTTACTGAATTTTCCGCGTGTTACACAATTTTGAGTCCAAGCCAAGGAGGAAATAAAAAAATCAGGAGTGCCTTGTGGTTTGAGTTGTTTGCTGTTTTAGAGCAAGTAATAAGTTGAGAAAGACGATCGTTATAGGATATTAAACATTGAATAGATCTAAATGAAGCGTTTTTGATGCAGCAAGGCAGGGACAGAAGTCGAAACTTTTTTTTTAAGGCAATACTTAAAAAAAAAATAATAGTTGAAGAGAGGAGGAGAGTTCGTAATTGACAATGTGAGGAAAGTTGCTTGAAATATACCCAATATTGATTCATACGCTTACATGATGATTAAGAACGTAAAATGCTTTTAACTCTGCGCAAAATATCGCTATTGAATCGTTGCAATGGTTATGATTATCGAGTCAGATAATCGAGCACAATATGACAAAACAGCAACACCAACCACAACCTCAATATCAGCGGCAGAAACGTGGATAATTCCACCCCCATACCATCATAAACAACAACAGCTTCAAGAGCAAACCCTAATGGGAATCTTTTCTTCGTTATGATGGGCAGATGAAAAGGTTCACATCTGATGGAAGGTAATTTTCCGTAATGTTTTATTGTCCTCTTTTCCTCTGTATGCGAGGGAAAGTCATCGCTTTTCATATTTGCAAGGATTATTCTCGCTAGATGAAACACAACGCCTGCTCAGAGGATGACCGCGTCTGTATAAACTTAACGACCTCACGAGCCATGTGTGTGTGTGTGTGTGTGTGTGTGTGTTTGTACAAGTGTGTGTATGTATGATTATATTAGGTTTTCCTGCACTTAGAAGATGAACCAAACAGAATAACAACAACATTGCAAAATAGCCAAAAAAGGCCAATTGTCAGCTATGCTTGCTGTCACGCTGAACTCCAATAGAGTCAGTTATGGAGTTGAGTAATGGGAAATAGAGAGACGGATAGGGGGGGGGGGGAGGGAAGGGGATTGGTAAAGAGCTGAGACACACACACACACACATATATATATATATATATATATATATATATATATATATTTATATATATAAACACAAAAGCCCTAAGTTTGTTGAACTTTGTTTGTTTGATAGATACTTTATTTTCTGCAAATCAATATACATAAGTTACATAATCATGAACATGTACGGAATATACAAAGTAAATTCAACACAGAGTCGTTTGACTTTCATAAACAACGATATACATAAGTTACATAATCATGAACATGTAGGAAATATACAAAGTAAATTTAACACAGAGTCGTTTGACTTGCATAAACAACAGTATAAAAGGGAATTAATGAAATAATATACAGTATGCATGTCTATGCAGCAGGGTAGTTAAGAAGCGATTATGCAGAGGGCCGCCATTATAAGCATTGCTTGAAAAGATGGCCGGCCGGAGGAAAAGATTGGGACATACTAGATTCGTAACAAACTTCATTTAGGGCTTTGTCAAAACATCGAAAAATATAATGTGGGACCAGTACGAAATTTGTTTTCCAGATAACATGTCGCGCATGTGTTCATAAAGCTATCTAATGGGAATTATAATGGATAGAAATCATGGTCTAGCTGAAAGTGTCTTTTTCTTTGATTTGCTCTGCAAGAGTTTGTGACGTCACTGTAGAACGACGATTAAGAGTAATATGAGGAAAATTATCTTCTTTTTTTTTGGGGGGGGGGGGGGAATAACGTATTTCTTTGACTTTCTACTGACATAGTTATATCAAAGATAATCGTTCCCCCTGCCTTCGGTAAATGTTGATTTTCCTTTTTATTTCCTTCATACAGTTGTTCTGTACTTATGGTATGAATTGCAGTCTTCTCATCCAGCGATGACAGTAACAGAATTCTAAAGATTCATAGCATGTGAATGAATTGTCCAATTTTCCGTCAACTTGATTCTGACATATGTTAAGGGAAGTAATTATTCCCCCTACTTTCTGAAAGTGGTTAGTGAAGTGCTCTTTCATTACGCTAAAACAGTGAAAGCATGTTCATTTATTTTTTATATTTGCCTTGTCCACATAGATGTCATAAACTCAAGTAGTCTCCTTATATCCAGTGGTTCCGACACCAAAAGTTTTACAATTCATAACTTGTGCATCGATTGTCCGATTTTCCTCAAACGTTCATTCATGTGTTCTACTAATGTTGCTGCTTTCACTCAATCTACATTTTCTTTGGATTTTGGTTTCCTTTAACGGCGTACGCCTTCTCCCTCTTCAAAAATAACCCTCAAGAGTGTTATCTGAGTAGGATCTATTTTCTCTATCTTTGTCTGTTTGTTTGGGTTATTCTTCAAATTTCGATTCTCTTTTCGTGAAATGGTCACTGTAATTCACCACATTGTGTGTTTGGTTGTGATATACGCAATGTACAGTAAAACACGCGGTAAGACACAGTAACACCATGCGTCATCGCAGGAAGGCGAACATAGACACTGTCACAAGTGGAGCAATATGTCTGTAGAATGGTTTATTTTTCGCGGATCGAGCTCCTTGTTACATGTTGTATGTGCGCGTGTAATATAGTGCGGTTACAAATAGGCTACGAGCTGGCTACAAAAATGGGTACTTATAGTAATTGGTGACTTATCACAATACATGATACATGTAAATGAATGGGGTTACATTGCGATTCGTCTGTATTTTGTTCGAGTGCTCAGAATCAACATGCACCATTGCATCACTACTTAAACATGAAGTCTATGTACAAAAGTCACGTAATGGTTCTCGCTATTAAAGATGCAGGTAGAGCAGATACATTGCTGTAGTTCCTATAGACCTCATTCAAAGTTACAAAGTTACAAATGATAATGATTCTCACTAGACAAAACTTATCATACACATGAATTGTTTGATTTTAGCGCTATATGCAAGCGTGTCACTATCTCCGATATGATAGTAGAGCAACTGAATTTGGTTCGATTTATGGACTTACATGTTCAACTATAAACCATCATCACAATGTGGCGATGTAATAAAAGAATATTGTTTTATTTACAGTTTATTTCACATCTGATTATGTGGATATGTACCATAATTATTACATAAATATCTTGACTACGGACAGAACTGTATTTGAAGAAGCATTTGACAAAAAGCAAGATGCAAGTTTAAACTGCCAGCAAACTCTGGGGAAAGAACCGTTCAGCGTCTGCGTCCAGCAACGTTTAATATCGAAGGTAATATAGATATGATAATAAGGAAATATAGATAATGAATAGATCAAGGGAGAGGTCCATAGTGTAAATATGGATCTGGACGCAAGAAAGAGAGAGAGATATATGACCATTCCCGAAGTGTTAAAAATATCATATTTTGATAATGAATAAAGTAAAAACAGGAAAAAAAGATTACAAAGAAGACAAATACAAAATATGATTGAAATCAACTGATTAAACGAAGCTGTGAAATCATCTAACCGTAAAAATTGGAATTTGACGTGTATAATGTACTGTATGAATTACATATCACAGAGCTTGTTTATGCCAATTGAATTCGAATGTTTAAACTTCGAAGTTTTGTGCCCATTAGTGAAATGGAAAATAGTACTTGGGACCAAATTTAACGTTTTTAGATTGAGTGAATTTCTCTCTAAATTGAATGAAATAGAATCGAAAAGGAATGACATGAAACGAACTTAAATGATGAATGAATTACAATGAATTGTGAGCGCAGAGTGTTTACGAAAATAGGTCGAATTTAAATGCTCTCTCATTGTAATAACTCAAATGCAAATCGTTGATTTGATTGAGTTGAGTTGATTTGATACAATTTGGTAGGAAAACCTAAGAAAGATCACAGCAGGTTGCAGCTCTACAACTTGGTTTCTTTTTTTTTCAGGAATCATTAAACATCGTTTTGATCTTTCAGATCATTGTATACTGTTATGCTCTCCTCTTACAAGGACATAGATAAACAATGATGTCTGGTAATAATATCACATCTATTCAAATTCATGACATTCTTCTGTCGAGATGTTTTCATCGCAACTGATTGACAAATTTCAACAATATGACACCTGTTCTGGAATCCAATATTCACACATATCGTGGATGTTCCAGCTCCAGTTATGGGGTTGGAAACCTTATTTGCCTTTTCTCCTAATGTTTGTCACTTTTTTTTCTAGGATGAGGATAAAAACTGAGCAAACATCACATACGCATCAAGAAACATGTTAATTTGAAGATAGGCCAGCAAAAGTAAATGAACTTTCAAGTGAAAACAGAAGCAAACTGGTGACTGACTTTACTGTAAAAATCGTAATCATAGGCCCAAATTTTAGCAAATGCTGAATTCAATTAACACGGAAAAAAAATGATAGACTCGCTGCTGATTGGTTGTAATAGAGCTATAACCATGAAAAGTGCAGTATAGGCGTCTTTTATCTGAAAAAGAAGAGGTTCAGATTGATATTCTAGAGAGGCTCCTCCAAGTGAAAGGAGAACCTTGCTTTATCATTTATCAGTTTTGTATAATTTTTTCAATTTATTTGTCATTTAAACACAGACAGATCTCAGTTCTATGCATACATTTTAATCACTGTGTATAGGTTTTCCCAGGTAAATTTCTTTATTTTGCCATTCAATTTCAGATTAAGAAGCATCAATTTTTTTTTTGTTTCCGTCAATTAATACACCAAGGCATCGAAAAAAATCGTCATTGGTTATTCAAGTTCGTCTTCAAATATCGCCAGCTCATTCGATTTAATCAATTTCTATGGGCAAACAAACAAGGTCATAAATGAAGCCTTTAAATCAAACCGGTACACTGTCCATTAAAAAGTACATTATTTGTACTCAATTTCAAATCGAATATTGAGAGCGTCTATATGTGGATCACTCGTGATGAAAATAGGTTTTAATGAAGATCACAAAACAATACATGTATAAGGGACATGATGAAGATAAAGTTGCCAATTTAAGATTATAATCACATTAGGATGATCATGATAAATCGAAGGTGTAAATCAAAGATATAGATACCCATGCAATGATCATAATGAAAATAATGATTTATATTGAAGTTTGATTTCATTTTGATTTCATTTAATTCATTCACAAAATGCACACTTAAATTATACACAAACATGCACACAATTTATACATGGAATATGGTATTATACATTTTGGCTGGATATTCACATGACATCTTGAGCAAAAGATAAGAATCTAGATGTTAAAATAAACAAATGCTGATCATGATTTCAAATAGAAACTAAAAGTCATATTCCGTTATACGGGGTGTCCCAAAAAAGCGGAACGGTGGATTTTCAGTACCTTGCTTTCTAAAAGTGATATATTTCTTGACATCATTAGAAAGAACATCTTCCGCAGAAGACCATGATACCAAAATCGTTAAATTTGGTTCAGTACTCTTTATTCTACGCCAATTTCTGTAAATGCAGTCATTTTCAATTTTTTGCGACTTATGAGATAATAATTTGGGTGCGACACGCGTTCCATACGGTGAATTGTGTAAGCTCGTTGATCCATGTCAACAAAAGATAACGCTTTCATATTGGGAGCGCGCGCACACACACACACACACACACACACACACACACACTGTTTTTTTCCTGGCCCGTGCCCAATGTGAAAGTTGTATCTTTTGTTGACATGGATCACCGAGCATACACAATATTCGCCGTGTGGATCGCGTGTCGCACTCAAATTATTATCTCATAAAGGGGGTATCTCACTGAGCGGCGAACGTTTGCGAACGTAGCGAATTTGGGAATTCGCCAGCGTTCGTAAACGGTTGCAAAAGGTTCGTTAACATTCGCAAGAAAGTTCGCAAACGGTTTTTATTGTCGCAAACAGTTTTTCTTGTCGCAAAGAAATTTTGAACATGTTCAAAATTTCTTTGCGAACCTTTGCGAATTTGTATTTTCGCTAACAGTTGCAAACATTCGCAAACATTCGCAAAACACTCGTAAGAATTCGCAAACGGTCGTAATACGGTGTCGCTAACGTTTTTATAGGATTCGCCACTGCTAGCGAACAAGTAACCAGATGGTTCCTATATAAAAGCTTCTGAAACGGACAAGGTTCCTCTCTAAGAAAGTTCTTGAAGCTCTTGACATCTCCATCATGATTGTAATTGCTTCAAAAGCTTTTCATATTGACTTAAGTCTGTCCTCTGCAACAAGCACTCTCTGACTCTCTTTCTTTTCTTCTTCCTTTCTTGTGTTTCTTTATTTTATTTCTCTTATGCTGCACAACTCTCTAAAAAAGAAAGAGTGAAAATGTTCACTCTTGAAGGAGTGAATTACAGAAAAGAGTGAGTTTTGAGTGAAATTGGAGTGAATTTTGAGTGAAAATATCTATTTTCACTCATTTTGGAGTGACCTCAGGGATCACTCGAAAATCTTGGAGTGATCCCTGAAGTCACTCCAAAATGAGTGAAAATGAACATTTTCAGTCCAAAATCACTCTAATTTCACTTGAAACTCACTCTTTTCTGTTATTCACTTCTTCAAGAGTGAACATTTTCACTCTTTCTTTTTTAGAGAGAATAGCTGTAGCAGCAGCCTGACAAAGCTCTTCAAGGATAGCAACACCTTGAGCCTCTTCTTGGCAGAAATTTATTTCCATATCCTGGAAATCCATCTTGAACGGTTGTCACAAGAGATCTGAATTCAGTGGAAGGTTTTATGTCGTTTTATGGGTCTTACTATACACAATCGCCTGGTTCTTTTCTAGGTCCAAGAACATTCGCAAAATTGTCGCAAAGGATTTGCAAACAGTTGCTAATATTTGCAAAACTGTCGCTAACATTTGCAAAATTGTCGCTAATGTTTGCAAAATTGTCGCTAACATTTGCTAACATTCGCTAATAGTCGCCACCTGTGTTCGCAAACACTTTCGCAAACATTCGCTAAAGTGTTGCTAATTGTCGCTAAACATCGCTGACAGTCGCTAACTGTCGCTAATGGCAGAAGCGAACTTTGATTTTTCGCAAACATTCGTCAGAAAAGTTGGCGAATCTCAAATTCGCTACGTTCGCAAACGTTCGCCGCTCAGTGAGATACCAGCTTTAGTCGCAAAAATCTGGCGAAATTTGACAATGACTGCATTTTCAGAAATTGGCGTAGAATAAAAACTACTGAACTAAATCTAATGATTTTGGTATCATAGTCTTCTGCGGAAAATGCTCTTTCTAATGATGTCAAAAGATATATAACTTTTAGACCGCAAGGTACTGAAAATCCACCGTTCCGCTTTTTTTGGGACACCCGGTATATCGACAGTATCACTCTTGCTTATCCATTATATGTATATGTGTATATACGAAATTGAATGCTCGGTTGTGAAAACTGATCGATCAAAAACGAGCTGAAAGTGCCTCGCATGCTAACCTAGCCAACCGCATTAATCAAAATGCATAAATTTGGGAGTTCATGCCAAAACACGAACTCTTTATGAATTTGAAGCACAAAATGCGAAATTGTTTGACAAAAGCCAGTACACCACTATATCGAAACATACTAATCTAAATGCGCATAAAATGAAAATGGATGACAATTTTATGAAATTGGCATGGGAACCTATCAGTCTATAATAATATCTGGGTATATTCATGGCATAGGAAATCGGCCTTTTGACTGATTAGATGGGTCATTACATAGACAACAAAATCCAGGGATTTGAAACCCATGCTTTAGTAAGTCATCCCATTGCAAAGTTTAGTACTACATTCAAATTCTATTGATAAAATCATGCATAAATTTGAATGCAATAGTAAAGGAGTCTACTTGTTGAAACGGCTCAAAGAATGTTCTGATTGTAAATACTAATCTCGAACTTGATGCAAATGGATATTACAATGCACTCGTCGTAACCAACATGATTATATTTTTAAAAAGTTCTTGTTGCAGGACAAAAATAAAGGTCCCCAAAGTATCACCTATGAAGAAATTTCGATATAGGAAAGGAAATTGCCGTTCCTAAGGATTTCCTTATACCGCGAGTCGCCTGTAATCACTAAACGCATGATGGACATGAGATGATAATGAAACGATAAAGCGATTTACTTTGTGTTTTCTTTCCTCTTCATATTTTAGGACTGTATCAATTTAAGATATAAGAACATATATTTGACACCACTTCAAGATCATTTTATTTATTTCTTTTTTTTTTTTAGTGGGAGGGGTTCAGGTAATCTGGCAGTTCTATATAATAATATGTCTGCTTGCAGGAAACCGATGAAAACAACGAGGTGAATGGATGGACATAAAAATGATGAGAACTGATCAAAATTGAGAAGATGATTTAGTTTTTCCGTTAAATTTCCGCGTTTTCGAAGGTGAAATAAATTTTGCCTTCTTGTTTCTGCCAACAGTAATAACAGATTCACTAATCATTATGACATGGTGGCTTTTATCGGGTTGACTCGTCCTGAAATCCGAAGAGGGCGCTATTGCTTATCTTCGTGCCGGTGAAGAATTTCACAACAGCTGCGCGGAATTGCGCGTTCCAGACCAAATACACGATGGGATTGGTGCAAGAGTTAACCATGGCCAGCATCACAAGCACACGGTCAACTGGTCCGTAGAGGAAGCTGGGATCAATGACGTGCAACTTGTACAAAAAGTAGGAAGTGGCGTTCGGACCCCAGCACACAATGCAGATAATGACTAGTATCAGGAGCATTCGCAAGACTCGATTCATAGCAACAAGATGTCTGAGCGATGATGCAGTAGAGTGGTTGCCACGTTCGCAGGTACCCGTAAAATGCTTGGACTGCATGTAGAGAGCGCGAGCAGCAAAGAGCTGTGTAACTAACATGGTCAAGGCCGGAAGCACGAAGCCGAAAATGAAAGAAACCATTGCAATGACGATCTGTCCAGCATAGGTTGGATGCTTTACCTGGCAAGAACTCGACGCTTTGTCGAAGCCGGTTGCGAGTAGGAGGTCGATAGGAACGATCCCTGCAGCAAACCAGATGAGAACGAGGCTAAGAATCACGTGATGGCGTCTCTTGTAGCGGTTCCATTGGATGGGGTGGACAACTGCGGCATATCTCTCCAGCGATGCGGCAGTCAGCGTTAAAATTGAACTCATGATGCTTACCCAAAGGAAGAATGAGGTAAAAACAAAGCGACAATACATTTCTGCAGTTGCTGTTTTCGGGACATGAATGGCAACCGGGACTGGGAAAATAAAGACGGACGTGAAAAAGTCCGCTGCGGCAAGATTCCCGACGAGAGTGTCAGCGGAGCTTCTTTCCACACCGCGACGTAACAGAACCGCCATGACAAGTGCGTTCCCACTGATGCCGAGTACTGACAGGGAAGCCTGGATTCCCAGCCGCAATGACCACGTGATCGGCTGCCACACCCAATCAGCGAGGATATAAGGTGTCGTATTGGTTTCTCTGCTGCGCTGTCCTTTGATATTATCGTAACGTGTTGTGTCGACCTGACCCTCTACGGGCGTGTAGGACGAATGTGCATTATCAGCCCCCATCGACAAAATTTCTGTTTGAAAGTCTGCAACAAACGTTGTCCGTTGTAGAAGGGTGGTCCCTAGTGTTTCTTGTAATGTGTCTGTTGAATTTTGAGCAGCATCATCAGCTTCCGGTGTCGTAGCTGTCTCAATTTCAAATGTCGAGTTCTGAGCAGACAGTCCGCAAGGCGTTGCTAACAGGATTACGAAAATGCCGAAAGCATCCAATGTGGCCATACTTTGTCTACCCGAGTATTCGACCATTTTTGTTGTTGTTGTTGTCGTGAATTCCGGTTTCCTGTTGCGTCAAGACTGTTCCATGAAGCATCTGTGCCCTCAGCACTGCATCATTCCAATCAAGGTCGTGATGTACTGTAATGAAAAAAAAAATGACGTGTATTTCGGGAGTGCTTGACAGACGGAAGTAAGGGGAACGTAGGGTTTTCTTATGATTCTTCCTAAAAAATTATTTCTCCCTGTATACAGTGCGTACAATCTATTTAGATGGTAAACACACTATTTGTGAGCGTACATCACAAAACGAACAAAATGTCGCACTCCTCGATTTTACATGAGGACTCCAAAAAGGTGAAACGGGTCAACCAAGTCAATCTTGCATGAGTTCTTCATATTTTCTAAAAGAGCTATTCTTCGTCTATACTATTCTTGAGTTTTGGATCAGAAATTGAATGGGAAAGTTGGTTTTCAGCAGATTTTCCACAACCCTTTTTAGTAGAGTAAGGTGATCAGGGCCCTGTTTTATGAAGACTTAAAATTGATTATAAAGTTGATATCAACTGTAAGTCTATGGCAGACTGTGTGGTACGGAAATCTAAAATCGATTTTATCTTTTGATGAAACGGGGCCCAGGCACGTCTTTAGACTAGGTCCCTTTTCATTTCTTGAAAATCCTTTGCACACCCTTCACTTTCAACTCTAATAACTTTTGAAAAGTAGTGCTACCACCTTGAAAATTGGCATTTATTAATAACAGAATGTGTTAACAGAGCATGCTCAATTTAACCTTAATTTGATAATCTCTTCATTGTTGTTGATACAGTCGTTGACATACTTTTTTTTTGTCTCATTCATCGCAAAGCCAGCACGGCTTGGTGAAGATTAAGCGCTTGACTAGAACATGTACTTCAGAGCCTCTTTCCTCAGTTCAAACTTTTCCAGAGTGTGGGCTTTCTTTCCAATGTATATATAAGTTAGGAGGAGAATCCATTTGAATTGAGTCATACACCATTTTGAAGCTTAGAGTCTGCTCTTTCAGAATCTGCCCTTAACTAAAAAAAAACCAAAAAACAAAAAAACCATGTCTGGCGACTTTTTGTTGGTTTTGTGGTGCAATTTAGGTCACCTTTAGAACAAAATCGGACTTGTATTTACTCCTAGCTGGACTCCAAAAACAGATGTATGAAGAAAAAGAAAACCAAAGAATATTTTTTTAAAAAGGTGTTGGGGGAGTTATATTTTGACTGTCTGAAAAAAAAAGATGTCATAAACTACAAGACATCAGTGATTAGGCATTTCCCTAATGTATACATAAACTATACATACCTATGAACATGCATGTATAACATTATGGATCTGTGTATTTTCTTTCGTTTTACGTAATATTAAAACCGTTTACTGTCTTACTAATCGGTTGGCCAGTCTAAGCAATACAGCAAATTAGCAAATGGGGGAAATAGGTAGCTTTATTTTATGAAAGTAGGAGGTTACTAGTATTCAGCAGAGGGGTGAAGATATGCAGTGTAATTTTTCTTCAAATTGTCTGCCCTCTGTACAATTGAAACTTGTAAAATCGCAACTGTGATCTAAATTTTAACAAACATTTAGGGGAAAAAAAGAACCAGCGAGAATAGAACCTGTCATCTTCTGCTTACAGGTTCGATTCCTGCTAATTAATTTTTACTACATATTTGCAAAAATTAGACCAACAGTTACAATCTTACAACATTCATTTGGACAGAGGGAGATAGATTGAAAAAAAAATCATACCCTTTATATTATTTTTATTGAACAAAACTGACCTATACAAATTTGTAACGAGTATAGAAGGCACGTGGAAAAATAATAGCGAAAAGATCATTAGAAAGTTTTGAAAGAAAATACCTTTGAACCGAATACGTACGAACGATAAAGATCAGGGAGGCAAGTCGTGGGAATCCTGTTGGATATGTTCCCTCAGCACGAAGTCAGTGAGTTGCAGAGGTATACTGGTATAAACCCAAAGGCTGTAGTTTGCAAGGCGCTTTCAAGCGAAAGGACAGATATCAACCTTGGGGAAATTTTTCGGTACACCTCCAGACCTCCAAGATGTGCTACTGAGCTGATATGACCAGCAGCTTGCAATCTCCTTGAGAAAGACTAATACCACATCTGAAAACCAAACTGTCATTAAACCCGTCTTATACCCTTTCTTCCTGTATCTTTTTTTTTTACAAGTCAGATTTTGCTTGGTAAATGCCTTAGGAAGTTACAAAACATGCGACGATCCTAGCTTAGAATACTTCTTTTGAGATGGTATTGGACTTTCTAAATGTTTCGCAATTTAGAAGGATGGAAGTAAAGACAAGCAGAACTCCACAAAAAAGTACACATGTATCTCTTACTGTGTACCTTCTGCTGGAATTAGTTGTTGTTTTTCATTAAGAAGTTGCGCAGATGTTCAAATGAAGACCATTAAGACGTTATAGTCATATCTGAATGGAGGGTCATTGACGTACCAAGGCAAGAATTACATTTGAAACATTCTGTTTAAGATATAACAGCCGCTGCGGGAGTGAGGGGGATCAATAAATCAATAAGGGACAATGTCAAGAAAACTGCGGGAATAATAAGTATTGATTCATACGCTTTGGAGATATCTTTAATAATGGCAAGAAGCTTTTACCTCTTCCTAGAAGAACGTAATTGAAGCCAAGGTAGCGATTGTCATCCTCATAAAATGTGTGTTTAATCAACAACATCAACTGCATAATTCACACACACATACACACACAAACGCACACACATACACACACGCAAAACAGTACCAACACAATCAACAAGAGCTGGAAAATCAGCCCTAATTTTTGTTGTTGTTGTCGATATGATGGAGAGATCAAAATGCTAGCATCTGATGGGAGGTAATAGTCCATAATGTTTCAATGTGTTTCTTTTTAGGTTTTATCTTCTACTGGTACGCCACGTCTGCTCAGAACATGACCGTGTCTACATCTTTACGACCTCACGACGTTGATTGGTTGAGTGTGCTTTTGCAAGCGCGCGCACGTTCGTGTGTTTTGTTTATCTGGTTTTCCTTGCAGGGTAGAAATACAGTGTACAGCCAACAGACAGTTGACAAAATAACAAGACCATTTGATCACAGCATGATAACGTTATCAATCGAACATTCGCCGAGGGGCTGTTCAGCGTTTATTGTATCATCATTCCACACGAGTATTACGATCCTCCTCTTCCAGTCTCATGTGTTGAACTTTCCCGGAGACCCTGAGGGAACGGCCTTTAATTCACTCATGCCGGACCAACCCTGTCATGACTATGGAACTCACTTACTCAGTGTTCGAAGATCAAAGAACAATTTTTCAACGTCCTTAATGACAAGCCACCGGAAGCGGAAGAATAATTGTTGAATTATGAATGACAGACAATCTTTATTGAAACACTAATTATAATTTTCTCGTTATTGTTCTACTTATTCCTTTATTGTCATGAAGCTCCTTGAGCTCGTGTGTGAACAATTAGTGATAAAAGTGGGGCCATATAAATCTCATGTATCATTTCATTATTATTAAAGAGACGTCACAGAAGAGAAACGAGATATAAATTCATTGTTAACTACAGTAGACCTAAATTTAAGACCTCCATATGTAAGCTTTGTCGAAACTTAGCAATAAATGGGACCAGTAGACGCTTATTGTTTTCGAGATTACATCATTCTGATCAATAAACCGTCCAATGAAAAACTATAATGATGTCAATCATGGTGTGTGAGTATCTTTTATTATTTCTTCTGGTCAGGGACAAATAATATATCACATTTACAATTCGATTACATTATTCATTAATGTCTATAAATTAGAAGAGATAGTGATGGTATTGGAAGTTACTGTTAGACCGCGTGAAGGTTTAACCGGCGAAAATCGACACACAATCACAATGGGGAAGATTTATGAGTTTCTACTACTTCCATCTCGGCCATCTTCTTAACTCCTTCAATGACGCCTCGAAAGGGGATGGGGACGAGATGAGGTGTTTGTTATACCGGGTCATCTGATGTTACTCTGATCGAGTGGTGGCCAAAGTGAGTCTGACCAGGAAGATCAGTCATTGCATCCCTACATGCACCCATTGCATCAACCTCACATTAATCTGGATCTGGTGACTACCCTCCAGGTCTGTCCAGGGGGCAGTTCGTGAAGCATTTTGTCTGACAAAATTTGCTCTCAGCCAGCCAGATGCAAGGATTTCAGTAGCTTGTAACAGTTTGTTAGAAAAATATCCGACCCAAACGCTTCATGAAATGCCCAGCTGATCTTCAGATCCCCTTTACAGTTTCATGTGCCTCCAGTACCGAAACTTGTGCAGTCATGGAGCTGGGTGTTGAAAATCCGGTCCTCTCGTCGTTGCCGTCGTCTTCCTGGTAGGTGATCGTGGCCTGTGTGATGACTTCCAACATCCCTGCAACTTATACATCCAAACTTTAATTTTCATCATTGTGGCTTTACCGTACTCCTGTATGCTGTATCAGTGTATCTTGTCAAGAGATAAAGCATCTTCGTCTTCAAAATGAAGACAAAATCATTTTTAATCAGGCTTGTGTGCTAACCTAAACGGGGTTTTTCGTCGGACAGGTTTGTTTTATCTGTGGGTGGGCGGATTTATATTCGATGTTAGGTCACCCAAATCAAATTTACAATACCTACTCCGAGAATTGTAGTATGTAGTATGTTGTCCTACCTTCTTCATGAGCCGCAGGTATAGTAGGCCCCTACTCTATCAGTCTTCCAGTATGTAAACCAACTATAACTGGTGTGTCCAAACGTGGACAACCAGCAGAATCTTTGTTTAGAATAATATGCTTCAGTGTCTGGTTTGATCTTTCCGCCAGTTTGTTGTACATTGGATAATGTTTTTTTTTTTTTTGTTAAATGGACAATAGCCTGCTAATTTCTCGCATCACATCGGACATGACTTGCCTACCACGATATTATGTTAGGATCTCATGGGATTTGCCAACACCGTCCCGACAAAATACCTCAACCATGTACTGCAGTTCATAGTATTCATGTTAAGGAGTGCAACAGCCTCTAAATATCAAGATGTATACTCGACAACAATTGGTTGTATACATTTCTTCTTCCTGGTCGTTATGGGTGGGATGGGTAGGACCGGGGGGGGGGGGGGGGGAGGGTGTCAATTACAATCTTCCTGGGCAACAGCAATACAAGTCCTCTGCTGGCTTTACAATACCTATGCTTTAAGTGCCCACTTGACTTAGGCCTTCATGAGCGACAACCATGTCTTTCGAAATGGCCTAGATCCTACCAACTTATTTTTTTAAACAGATAGGTTAACTTTTATTATCCTGGAATATAATGTAGGTCCTTTAAAAGAATACTGTACTGACATTTTCTAATTGTCTGATAATTCTAATCTACATTTTTTGATGCCTACGACTGGAAAGAGAGGATTCTAAAACCCAGGATAAGCCTGTAATGATTTTTTGAAAAAAATGAAAACGATCAAACCAAGGAACGATCCACACAATTTGGCATACGTCACAGGTGCCAACCTCCGACTTTAGCAAAACGAACTAAACATGTCAATTTACTGATGAAATCTCACACGAAGTACTGCAAAACGGTTATTTAGTAAAATTGCAATATGGAGGTGAAATAAACATGTTAAACAATATTTATTGATTTTTAAAAGGAATCTCTTCAAAAGCTTTTTATTTCGATAAAATTTGTGGGGAATATTCCAGATATGCAAAATGAAATTGGCATCATTGTCCGAACGTGCTGCCCATAGAAAACTGTGTGTAAGTAACGTTGCACTAACTATGCATTGATGATGAGCAATATAAATGGTTCGACATCGCAGTTCAAACTATCTAACGAAGATGAGGACTGAGTGATTCTTAAAATCTAAATCCAAAAAAATAGTCAACGGCAATCACGTTTTACACCTAGTTAGAAGAAAACGGCACCCAGTACATATAGACTTATAGACTAGAACTAGGACTAGGACTAGTGAGCAGTCAGGGACCGAGAAGATTCTACTCGCCGCCCCGCCGACAGCTGTACGTGCACAGCGCTAATAATAGGCACAGCGTAAACCTTTAGTTCTACAATACATACTCCAGCCTGCTGCCAGAACTTGAAGAAAGTCCAGACGAAAGTCCAGACTCTGCTCAGGTAGATAGCGTTGCCGCTAGATCTAGGCCCTTGTGCTGCAGGTCCTGTTGTTTCTGTGCTGAATTTTGCAGGTAAGGTATCTGCTTTATGGATTTTCAATGCTTTTGTAGTCGAGATAATATCATGGTGGTCGTATTAACACCAAGGACTAACTTAGATCTAGCTTTAGTTACAGAGGACCCATTCCTCGGAAGAGTGGCCTGACCACGTAGATACACAATGCCGCCGCTTCGCGATCCAAGCGCTGGTGTAGGTATAGTGCTAGAATACTTCCGTATCCATGTAGATATCTCAAAATTCACTTAACCAAATTGTACTAAAATCACAAGAAATATTTTATGACTCATGTCCACTTGCTCACGATAATTGGAACCAAATCGCAAGTCGGGAAGCGTAAGTGAAGTTGTCGACTTTCCTGTCGTCGCTAAAAATAATCTGCTCTGTACTAGACAAGAGTGATCGCGGCGTAGTAGCCCTACCTGCCTGCGCACGCACAGACTGAAGTTAGCCATCTAATATCATGAGACAAATCTTTCAAGTAATCGGGAGCAAAAAATCAATTTATAAACTATTTGAGCTAAGTTGAATGAAAAATGAAGTTCGTAAATCACACAAATCGCCAAAATCATGACATTTTTTAGTTTAGTTCCCGCGTAAATTCCCCGTTCGCATAGTACCAGTCGGCTAACTTCAGTTCTAGATTGTGCATGTCGCGTTTACCAAGATCTCTCGCGAAGAGTGAGTTTTTTTTTTTTGAGTGACAACTTGAATGTCGGCGTCAATATTGATACTTCTCGATTACCGATTTCGTTCAAATATAATACAGTGTTTTGAAATATGCTTAGAAGTATATCCTGTAATTTTGGTGCGATTTGGTTCAGCGAAATTTGAGACAGCTGCATGGATAGGATAGTACACAAGTGCCGCCTGCTAGCTAAATTGGGCCTAAGCGTCGTCTGCTATTCGGCACGATTTAACGCACGCGTATGCGAGGGCTTGTAATCAGTGATATATTTGGCACCTGTGACATCACGACATCCGGGCTCGTCTGCTCATAAGCATAATTCTCGCCCAAAAATTTCCATTTTCAACATGAAATTACGGACTAAATCGTTATGAAATTTTGATTTTGTTTGCACCGCTGGGTCTTTTAGAATTAAAAGAACAACATATAGAAAAAAAAAAAAAAACGGTACAATGCCCTTTTAACAATCCATCCCCAAGACGAAATGTTTATCCATTTCTACATCCGACAAGCAAGTTCCCTTGCCTTTCGTGTTTCAAAATATGATCAGCTGTGGTTTCCCGATTTTGGGGATACATTTGGAATTTCAGATGGAGTAATATAAGGTGTGCTGGACGCTTTGATTCCTGATCCTTTGACCATGTCTGTACAGTCATGCCTATATTGCTACTATCAAGTACTCAATATCATCCTTCTGTCACATGAGCGACTGTTTTTTGTTATTTGTTCTGACTACGTTGACTCAGAAACATTCAGATCGAAACAGATTAAATCAAGTTAAATCAACTTTAAATAATCGAGTTTTGGTGTGTTTACAACGTGGAAATTTGATATAAACAATTATTCAAACAAGAGATTCATAATATAAATAGACACGTAACTTTTAGGTTCTTTGATTTTCGAGTTCCGGTTTCGGGCCCCCCTCAGCAGCTGGTGCAGCGCTGGCGTCGTTGCTTGGTAAACCCCACAGATCGTCAGTAGATTTGGCCTTTAGATACATGCGTGTAGATCATAAATGACTTCATCCAGTATCGATGTATACGACGCGCTAACTATTTTTTTTACACGATTTCTTGTTCCCTGCAGTCGATACTTATACACGCCCTTGCAAAGTCAATATGTACGTTGGTACAGTGTTATACATTTTGAAATACAATGTATGTATTCTTCAATGCAAACGTTCTATACTGCTGTGAAATCGCTTTAGGAATTCCGTAAATTCTTTATCTTTATTCTTAAGTTTGAAGTGACAATTTTTGCAATAACATTAAACAACTATTCACGTCATTAATCTGTATAATTCGCCTAGGTAAGAACATTCTTACGACATACACAAGTCTTTTTCCAAGTTTATTCCAGTTTCTGTACTGGTTTTAACAAAATCAAATACCAACTTTAGATCGTGACTCCGGAATCAGTGCTGATCAGATTGCACGTGGAACAACGCATGGCTGAACGCAGGTCGCTTGGAGAGTTTGATGTTGAGGTGACATCGACGTCCTAAAACACATCAACGTTGATCCGGTGTGGGTCTTGACAAGATACACTGAGGTGTATTGGCCCAATGAAAGGAGGACCATTTAAATTCCGCTCATAGGGACCAAAAAGTTTATTTCATAATTAACAGCCGTATGGAAGGTGAATATACTTCCGGACGATTTGTCTAATATCCAGACTATGTGATTATTTAGAAACAACTGTTCTATTACGTCACTTTCCATACAAACGTTTAACACAACTCAAACGTTGTCCTACTTGTTAGACCATTTTAATTTACAGTTCTATGGTATCACCTCACGAATTCCCCAATCTATACTACCAAGCAAGTAGATTCATATTTTAATCAATTCAGTGATGGGCTAAGTTCATTCCTCTTACTTCTTCTACTGGAGATAATGTCAGATGCCTAAATAAAGTAGTTACAAATAATCATATTGAAGTATTTTTTTTTGATGAAAAAAAACAAACATAAGCACTTAATTCAGCGAATTCATACAGGGTTTCCATGATGCAGCGTGGGAGATGCAGCTTGCGACGTGTAAAAAAACCGAGAGTAAAAATCTTAAATTCTGAATGTTTTGTCATTTTTTTTTGGTCAGAACTTTCGCTGAGTGTAGCACTATTCAACATAATTACACTGAGTGTATCACATTCCTTAAGATTACACATAGTGCAACTGTATACCGCATTTTCGGAGTAAAGATTTGAAAATTGCTTTTTAAAGGCAGAATTTCCTCTACTTTGAAAAACGTAAATAACGAGCTAAAAACAAACTAAAGAAATGTGCTCTGACAATAATATTATACCTAGGCTTGTCTTGATAGAAGATACAAGCATCCAAATATATCTCAAAATCAAATCTTGGTTTGAAGCTCATCTCATGCGTACAAGAATGTGTAGAATTCATCAATATCATGTTCATTTTGAAATATCGCTACATTTCTGTGTTTGTATTTGGTATTGGAATTGAATTCCCGAACATTCGCCCTGGCTTCTCAAGTGTGGCAGTTTCAAGAGTATTCTCTTGCATTCTTCACGGTTGTCACAGAGGAATGTATCACAAGAAATGTTGCATTCAAGATGACAAATCAGTTCAATATCCTTCAGATTCAAACTGTGAGGTAAATGCTAAAAGTTTTGGAAATTATTTAGTATCTCTGAACAGTGATGTTCACTTCAGTCGCAAATGCAAATCAAATGACGTGACGTGAGCCTATAATCGAGTTCTTAGTCATCTAAAACTATACCGGTGTGAGATGATACTTGTCGTCGATGACTGAGGAACTGAGAAATATGTCGTGTATGTTAGCGGTGTAAAATGAACTTCTGATCTGATTTTGATGTGTAGCTGTGACCATTTACGCTCCTTTTTGGTGAAAATTCATATGGTATTTTAAAAGTCCTTAAAGGACAAGTCCCCCTTCGTATACATAATGATTGAGATAATGCAGCAATATTAGTAGAACACATCAGTAAAAGTTTGAGGAAAATTGGACAATCCGTTCAAAAGTTATGAATATTTTAAGTATCTGCGCAGTCACTGCTGGAAGGGAAGACTATACTGCAGTATTATGATGTCACATGCGTACAACTACATAAGGAAAATAAAAAGAGAATTTCACAAAACGTTACTTTTTTAATAAAGTGCACAGTTCTTCGACTTAATACTGACGTATGTTAAGGGTAATATTATTCCCCTGCCTTCTGAACGAGAGAAGTCGAGTGTTCTTTTGTTATGGGAGAAAAATGGAAATATGTTGAATTTTCTTTATTCTTTCTTTATATCGTTGTACTAATATGACATCACAAGCTATAGTAGTCTTTTCATCCAGCCATGACTGAGCAGAAATTTCAAAAATTCATAACTTTTTAACGGATTGTCTGATTTTGCTCAAACTCTCACTGTTGTGTTCTACTAATATTGCTGCATTCACTCAACCCACATGTCTATGAAGGTGAACTTTGTCCTATAATTATTATACATATTTTTGTTCTTCCGTTTGTTGTTGTCTTCCTTTAAAATAATACATTATCCGTTTGAATGTACTTCTTTTAAACTATGTTACCTATGACTATCTTGTCTGTGTGTTTTAACCTATGATAATAAATGTCCGTGTAGTGGAGCCCATATCAAAGAAAATTGTGTTTATATTATTGTTACATGATTATGTTCCATGTATTTTCATGGTGTGCTTGTATAAATCCATAATAAACTGCAGGGAAGCATTTAAAAAGCAGTTTTGAACTGAGTCGGACAATGATCTGACGATGCACGATGAAATAACGAAAATAAATAGATGCATAATGATTTAATTTTGAATGCATCAGGCAAGCCTCATTTTTTTGAGAGTACAGCATCAAGAGACAAAATGTCGTATAGTCATGTAACTATTAATAAGAAAATTCATTCGACACATTCATAGAACTAAGTAGACTGAAGACTAATAGAGAACGCGTTTATCGCTTTCTCTTTTTTCTGTATTTGCTACTTATATGTAATCGAAATGGTGAATTTGAATGAGATGAATTTGAAATGGTGCAAGCCAAATTATGTCAGTGGCTTAAGGGAATGGTCAAGTTTCGCTTTAGATGGGGATTCAGGATTTTAGCAATTTTTGATGATGACTTTTTTTACATAATGAGAAACCTCTTATGAGATATAAAAGAGCATATAATTCTAGGAGGAAATCACATTTTGTTTGATGAAAATTGGTTTTGAAATAATCGAGATATCCAAGCAAAGCGATCCTAATAAAAGTTGGAAGTCACCTTTTATTAGGATCGCTTTGTTTTACTTTGGTTTTCAAAACGATTCTAAACCGATTTTCATCAAATTAAATGTGGTTTTTATCTTAGTGGCCTCAAAGTATCCAACAAAAAGTTGAAAGCTGAATCCTCACTTCAAACAATACTATACCATCCCTTTAACGTAGCGTTCCGTTAATATGGCTTTCTAAATTTTGTGACATTTTTATAATTAACGGAAATTGGTGATAACTTGATAACAAACAACATGGTAACAAAATGCCCCGTAACCGGTTTTTGTCCTTTAAGGTGGGATTCTTCTTTATCAAACATTTTCAGCGTGACTATTTCGGGTTGATTCTTCCTGAAACCCGAAGAGGGCAATATTACTTATCTTCATGCCGGTGAAGAATTTCATAACAGCTGTGCGGAATTGCGCATTCCAAACCAAATACACGATGGGATTGGCGCAAGAGTTAAACAGGGCCAGCACAGCAAGCACACGATCAACTGGTCCATACAGAAAGCTGGACTCGATTACACGTAAGTTATACAGGAAAAAGGCGGTGGAGCTTGGACCCCAGCACGCAATGTAGATAATGATTACGATCAGGAGCATTCCCAAAATTCGATTCATGGCCACAAGATGTCTAAACGATGCAGTAGAGTGGTCGCCACTTTCGCTGGTCCCCGTAAAACGTTTGGATTGCTTGTAGAGAGCACGAGCAGCTAAAAGCTGTGATACTAACATTATCGTGGCGGGAAACACAAAGCTGAAAACGAAATGAACCACTGCAAGGACCATCTGTCCAGCATAGGTTAGATGCTTTACTTGGCAGGAACTCGACGACTCGTCAACGCTCGTTGTGAGTGGGATATCGGTGGTGAAGCCCGTGGCAGCAAACCAGATGAGAACGATGCCAAAATTAACGTATTGGCGTCTCTTGTAGCGGTTCCAACGGATGGGGTGGACCACTGCGACATATCGCTCTAGTGATGCTGCACTCAGCGTGAAGATTGAACTCAAAGCGCTTGCCCAGAGAAAGAATGAGGTGAAAACAAAATGGCAATACATTTCCGCAATGGCTGTTTTCGGGACGCTGACAGCGACCGGATTTGGGAAAATAAAGACGGAGGTGAGAAAGTCCGCTGCGGCAAGATTCCCGACGAGAGTGTCGGCAGAGCTTCTTTCCACACCGCGACGAAACAGAACCGCCATGACAAGTGCATTTCCACCCATACCAAGCACTGACACGAAAGCCTGGATTCCCAGCTGCAATGACCACGTGATCGGTTGCCACAACCAATCAGCGATGGTATAAGGTGTCGTATTGGTTCCACTGCTCTTCAGTGCTATTATGTCGTCGTAACGTGTCACGTTAATCTGACCCTCTCCGGGCGTGTAAGATGAACGTACATTCTCAGCCCCAAGCGACAATATTTCTGTTTGAAATTCTGGGACAAACGTTGTCTGTTCTAGAACGGCGGTCCGTAGTGTATTCCCCGATGTGGTTGTAGAATTCTGTGCAGCAACATTAATTTCTAGTGTTGTGGCTGTCTCAACGTGAAGATAGTTGACGGATGTCGAGTTCTGAGCAAACGGTCTCGGAGACGTTGCTAACAGGATCAGGAAAATGCCGAAAACATCCCGTGTAGCCATGCTTTGTTTACTCCAGTTGATCTTAAGGAAATGCACTGAGTAATTTCTTCTTTTAGCCTGTGAAGAACGAATGTGGCAAGGCAGTCTGAACGAATAAACGTTTCTCGAAATCATCTTGAGACATGGCTATTTATAAAACTTGACTTTTTAAAGGAAGATTAATTGTATGATACCGTTCACGCTAGTATAATCAAGATTATCGTATACAAGCATTATTAAAATTAGCGCTAATGAATACCATTATTCATTTCACTAGCGTCTCTCAACACTACATCATTGCAATAACTGCGATTAAAAAAAAAAACAATTGATTTGTATTCCAAATGCTTTGCTAGAATGATGGGACCCAAAGGTGTAGTATTTTTTTCTTATTTTCTTCTTCAAGGATTGCTTTACTAAAATTTATGTTCTATGGAATGACAAGCAATTTTGAGTAAATTTGGATTTGCAGTTGATCTAGCTCTATCTAATAAACAAAACATGTATACAAAAACATAAGATTTAAAGGTATATGTAGAAACGTTGTAAGAAGACTTATATTTGGACTGCCAGAATAGAGAAATATTTTCATAAAAATTACGGTATTTATGCATTTGTATATTTGTGCGCTTCCGTCGTTTCAAGTAGTTGAAAATTTTGTGTCTCACTAAACTGTTTGGTCCGTAAAAGAATTGTTAGCAAATTAGCGAATAAGAAGGGAATTTTATTTTGTCATCAAAGAAACTATATCTATACAGATTCATCATATTCATAAAAAAGAAGAATGATACAAACTTCTTTGGTAAAAAGCAAAATCCTTTGAAGCCGTTTACCTTATAACGATAAAAAAAAAAAAAACAACGAGGAATGTCATCTTGTGCTTACAGGTTCAATCCCCGTTGGTTCTATGTTTCCTAGCATATTCATTAGAAATATAGATTAGCTGTTGTGATCTTACAAATTTCATTCATACAGGTGGAGGCATATTGAAGAAAAAAATACATCCCATATTTTCGTAATTAGACAAGTTGTACTTACACAGATGATTAACAGGTGTATGAAGAGTGTATGATTAAAACACTAAATTTGAAAGAAAATACCTTTGGAGCCGAATACGTTAGCTCGAAAAAGATACGGGAAATAAGCGAAACAAGTCGTAGAGATCCTGTTGGATACGTTCCCTCAGCACAGAAGTCATCGAGGTCATTGAGTGGCAGAGGTATCATAGCATAAACCAAACGATGATAGCAAGGGTTTTAAAAGTGACATTACAGATATCAATCGTGGGGAAACTTTTCAGCAAACCACCAGACCTTCAAGATGTGCTATCGAGTCAATGTGAGCTTGCAATTTTCACCAGATAGGAAACACTCGAGAAAGGCTCATAACACATCACTGGAAACCAAACTACCGTTTAACGCATCTTATATCCGTTCTCACTGTCTTCTTCTTCTTCTTCTTCTTCTTCTTCTTCTTTTTCTTCTTCTTCTGCGTCATCATCATCATCATCATCATCATCAGGTTTTGCGTGGTACTCTCTTCGAGTGAAAATTTTCACTCTAAAAAGAGTGAATACAAAAAAGAGTGAATTTCGAGTGAAATTGGAGTGAATTTTGAGTGAAAATGCTCATTTTCACTCATTTTGGAGTGACGTCAGGGATCACTCGAAGATTTTGGAGTGATCCCTGACGTCCAAAATGAGTGAAAATGAGCATTTTCACTCAAAATTCATTCCAATTTCACTCGAAATTCACTCTTTATTGTATCACTCTTTTTAGAGTGTTTTCACTCGTAGAGAGTAAATGGCTCAAAAAGTTACAAAACATGTGAGGACCCCAAGCCGAGAAAACTTCTGCTGAGATGCTCTTTCTATATAGGCGTCTCGAAATTTTGAAATGAGGAAGTAAAACAGCAATCAACAAAAGAAAAAAGAAAAAAAAAAACTCTCGTGAGCATTCTGGTTCGAGATGTTGTTTTCTCAGATAAGTTAGGCAGATGGTCGAATGGAGACCATCAAGACTTTGAATAGATCTTAATGAAGCATGATTGATATACCGATGCCTGGATTACATTTGAAACATTCTTTTCAAGATTTGATAAGGGCCGTGGGAGTGAGGGAATCAAAAAATCAATAAAAGACTGTGCCAAGGAAATTGCGGGAAATAATAAGTATCGATTCATACGCTTAGAAGACGGATGAGAATGCTTTTAACTCGGGGGCATAAGAACTCTATGGAAATAAAGATAGAAATAACTGGATACGATATCCATAATCGCGTCTAAGATTACAAATATTGACTGCAACAGTAAAATGAGAGGCAGTAAAATCACACACACACACACAAGCAAACAATACCAACACAATCAATAAAAGCTGCAAATCAGCCCTAATGTGGCTCTTTTCTTTGCTATGATGCAGAGATGAAAATGTTCCAATATGTTAGTAAGTTGTTAGTATGTTGCGTAGTGTTTTATTGTCTTTATATTACTTTTACAAGAGAATTTCCAAGATTGATACTTGCAAGGATTATTTTCGCTAGAAGACTCACCACGCCTGCGCAGTGCATGGCAGTTTCTATGACTTATCGACCTCACGCGGTCATGTGTGTGTACTGCTGTGTACTGCATGTATGCGCGTGCGCGCGTGTATTATGTGTGTTTGGTTTTTCTTGCAGGTGGAAAAATGCACCCAGTTAAGAATTGACAAACTTTAAGATCGGAACCAGCTAAACACGTAAAAGAAGAGAATTGTCTAAAATAAGCTGATGGTTAGTTTCTCGTTAAATCTGCAGAGGCAGGTTAGGATGGAAAGAGAAAGAAAATGAAAGGAGGAAAATAGAAAGACACAAGGGGGGATAAATTGATCACGTAATTCATGGAGCAATCCCTGAGTATGATAAGCTTTTACCTCACCGTAAGTAACCCATACGAGTATTACATTCATGCTCATTAAGTATTTCATAATCATGTTCAGCTCTTCATGACAACAACAATAACAACAACAACAATAACAACAACAACAACAACAACAACGACGACGACGACGACGACGATCCTCAACGTCCTTAAAGACAACATGGACGATTATAATAATGTCTGTCACACAGTGGCACTCCTGGCAGTACATGACGCAGAAAAGTAAGAACTCCTCTCACAATGCTTCATTATTTTAGGAAAAGACTGAATTGAATTGAATAACTGAAACTGCACTAGTCTGACACTCGAGACACAGTGAACAGTTCCAGCACGTTTATTGTCATATTTCACTTGACATCGAGATACATCAAAAAAAAAAAAAGAAAAAGAAAAAAAAAAAAAAAACCAAGCAAGATACAAAATATCATATAAATCGGGTCATGAACAGAAAGTGTGTCAGCATTCATAATGTACATTAGACAATTCTTAATAACTTATGAAATATGATGGAAACGCAAAAGCAAAGCTCGTAAACGCTCGTTCCACGAAAAAATACCAATGTAAATTTGCTTTGCAATCAGTGGAGATAGGACACAAAGTAATAATGACGAAACTATATGAAAGCTAAAATATCACGGAACAAAGGGAATGGAAAAGGGAAAGGAAAAGACTACAATGGAAAGAAAACACACGGTTACTGGAACAAAAAGGTTTTGAGTTCTTTCTGGAACAGAGGAAACGAGGCCTTCATTCTCAGTTGCAGAGGCAGTGAGTTCCAGAGAGGAGAACCAGACTGGGTGAAAACTCTATGCCCCATGAATGATGGGTGCTGGAAAATTGTTTTTTGATCTTGTTTGCAGAATGACATTTTCTTTATCAAAACACTGACACTGTAAGTCATGTACTTCATTTTCTTTCACTTTATGAAGCTCGAAGATCATGATAAACAATAAGGTAATGATAACAGTTCTATATAAATATCATAACAATCATTTCATCAGTTTCAAAGAGACATAACCGCAGAGAAAGAACACAATACGATCCTGGTTAAACACAAGACCCTTAAAATTGCGGCCTAAATTTAGAGCTTTGTCAAAACACAAACACAGGCAAATGGGACCAAGTCACTTATTTTTTTTTTTCGAGACTATAGACATAGATGTGGCCAACAAACTGTGCAATGAAATTTATGATAGAAATCATGGGTAATGAGTGCATTGCATTTATTTCTTCAACAATTCAGTGTGATTGGTAAACTGATGGAGGTTCAAATAAATGGACGATCACAGTCGAAGAGCAATGAATAAGGCATATGGTACACTGCAAAAAGTCGAATGTTAAAAATGAAACACCTAGCTGATGGTCAATTTCCTGTGCCCATTTTGTTGTGTTAAATCACGACCTCAGGATATCACTTCAAAATATAACACTTTTTTTTAATAAATAGGTAATTAGTCATTGTTCTTGCTGATTTCCTAACTTTAACATGACAAACAAGAACTTTCCAATAAAGTACTTATCTTTATTTACACCGCAGTAACACGAGTTGATGTGTTTCCCTATTGACACTGGGCTAGTGTTATACCGTTGACATTAACACCAGTAATATCGAATCAACACTATGTGGTGTCATTGTTGTATTAACACCAGCGCAGTGACAAAAATACCACCAGCTGCAGTGTCAAGCTAACACCACGAAGTGCCAGGTAAACATTTTCAACACTGTCACAACTTCCTTTCTACACCTGTCGGTGTGGTCCTCTATTGACACTTAATTGGTGTTAAATCTGTGCAGTCATGTCCATTTTTGTGCTAATCTTCCTCGGTCGGCTCCTTTCCATATGTTGGGAGGGGGATACAAAGACTATGAATAATCTTTGAGGATTGAGAATTTGAGCTTCGAGGATTGACATATTTCTCAATAAAACACTAAAAGTGCACGAGGCCGTTGAATGACAATCGTAAAAATGAAAAAGAAAGCGTCCTCGTGTTGGAGGGAGGATAAGTACACCCTCTCAAACGAGAGCAAATTGCCTTGACTACAAGTCTTTTATTATTCTACTTACACTTTTAATGAAAACAAAGGGAATTTAGCATTTCACAAATAATGTGCACCACACCTGAGAATTTCAGATCCGACAATACAAATCTCCTTCATGTGTCAGGTGGTTTCACCTTCCACACGCTTCCTTGTATGATTATTTCCGTAAATATATTTTTCTTACTTTTCAGATAGAGACAAAAATGGAATATTTCAGTAAAAGAGTAATCCATGAATTTCAGGTTTGTAAATGCAGAAATCTCGGACATGTGAAGCAAAATTAGAAACAAGTATGAATATTTAAAAAGAGGAGTGCACTTTATCTCTGAATTTCGAGATTACACTGTAAAAACATCGGTGTTAGATTTAACACCACGGGTGTTAAATCTAACACCGGTCAAACTTCAATAAAGGACCACACCCACAGGTGTTGAAAATGCACTGTGATGGTGTTGAAAAGTGTTCACCTGACACTTCGTGGTGTTAATTTGACACTGTACCTGGTGTTATTTTGACACTGTACTGGTGTTAATTAAAAAATGACACCACATGGTGTTGATTTGATATTTGTTGGTGTTAATATCAATGGTTTAACACCCGTCCAGCTTCAATAAGAGACCACACCAGCTGGTGTTACTGTGGTGTAAATTTATTTTCACATATGTTCAAAAATCTAGTATTTTAATGTAAAATTCTTGATCGTCTTGTTTAAATTAAAAATCAACAAGAAGTGCAGTTACTAAGAAACTCTTCAAAAAACAGTTTAGACTTCGGAAATGACACCAGGAGGTGTTAATTTAACACCATAAATGAGCACCGAAAATTTAACACCAGCTCGGTGTTCACTATTTAACACCGGACTTTTTGCAGTGTAAATATGCAAAAATTTCTCTCGTGTTGGAGGGAGTATTCTCTTCTCACACCCCCTGAATATAACATATTTTTTTTCCTGACTTTTTCAAAGGGTGCACCAGATCTTTGAATTTCATGTTTGAAAATGCAAAAATCTCGCGCATGTTGGAGGTTACCCCTTCCCCTCGCTCGATCGCTTTTTTATTTTATGAGGTGGTCAAATAGTAGAATTGATTTGATATGCTTGTTTCACGTGTATAATATCCATAATGATGTTGTAAGAATTTGGCTCTAAATCGATTGATTCCGAACCACTGTAATTCACCATTGTTGTTGTCGTTGTCCACCGGTATCGATGAGGACCATGATTTCGTTTTTACTGATTTTTCGGATGTGTTCGATAATGACTGATAAGTCAAATCTACAAGCCGCGGAACTGTTGCCGCAGGTTCCACACTTAAAGGCCGGGGGAGGCTGGGTGTCTTTAATTTTTCTTGTAATTTGGACAGTTCGGTACTTTGTTGTTGGAAACTGATGAAAACAGCTTAGTTCAGGTCGAACAAAGACTATAACAACTGATCAAAATTTTGAGATAATATTTCTGCAAAGTAAAGGAACGTCTGATCCCTGATTCATTAAACATTTTCAGTCTGGCTATTTCTTGCTGATTGTTCTTGAAATCCAAACAGGGCAGTGGTACTTATATTAGTGCAGGTAAAGAATTTCACGAGAGCTGCGCGGAATTGAGAGTTCCAGATCAAATACACGATGGGATTGGCGCAAGAGTTAAACAGGGCCAGCATAGTAAGCGCACGATCAACTGGTCCATACAGAAAGCTGGACTCTAGGACACGTAAGTTATACAGGAAAAAGGCAATGGAGCCTGGACCCCAGGACGCAATGTAGATGATAATTACGATCAGGAGCATTCCCAAAATTCGATTCATGGCCACAAGATGTCTGAACGATGCAGTAGAGTGGTCGCCACTTTCGCGGGTCTCCGTAAAACGTTTAGATTGCACGTAGAGAGCGCGAGCAGCTAAAAGTTGTGTTACTAACATTATCGTGGCGGGAAACACAAAGCTGAAAACGAAATGAACCATTGTAAGGACCATCTGTCCCGCGTAGGTAAGATGCTTTACTTGGCAGGGACCAGAAGCATCGTTAACGCTGGTTGTGAGTGGGAGATCAGTGGTCAGGGCCGCAGCAGCAAACCAGATGAGAACGATGCCAAAATTTACGTACTGGCGCCTTTTGTAGCGGTTCCAACGGATAGGGTGGACCACTGCGGCATATCGCTCCAGCGATGCTGCGCTCAGCGTGAAGATTGAACTCAAGACGCTTACCCACGCGCAGAAAGACGTGAAAACAAAACGGCAATACATTTCCGCAGTGGTTGTTTTGGGGACGCGAACAGCTACCGGGATCGGGAAAATGAAGACAGATGCGAGAAAGTCCGCTGCGGCAAGATTCCCGACGAGAGTGTCGGCAGAGCTCCTTTTCAAACCGCGACGCAACAGAACGGCCAAGACAAGTGCGTTCCCGCCCATACCAAGCACTGACAGGAAAGCCTGGATTCCAATCCGCAATGACCACGTGATCGGCTGCCACACCCAATCAGCGATGATGTAAGGTGTCGTATGGGTTCCACTGGTCCGCTGTGCTCTTATGTCATCGTAACGTGTTACTTTAATCTGACTTCTCCGGGCGTGTAAAATGAACATACATTCTCAGTCCCAAGCGACAATATTTCTGTTTGAAATTCTGGGACAAACGTTGTCTGTTGTAGAACGGCTGTCCGTAGTGTATTCCCTGATGTGGTTGTAGAATTCTGTGTAGCAACATTAACTGTCAGTGTTGTGGCTGTCTCAACTTGAAAATAGTTGACGGATGTCGAGTTCTGAGCAAACGGTCTCCGAGACGTAGCTAATAGGATCAGGAAAATGCCGAAAACAACTCGTGTAGCCATGCTTTGTTTAATCCAGGTGATTTCAAAGAAATTCACTGAATATTGTCTTCTTTTAGCCTGTGAATAAGGTATGGGGCAAAGCAGTGTGAACGAGTACACGTATTTCGAAATCATCTTAACACATGGATATATAAAACTTGATACACTTTTTGGGAAAATAAATTGTACAATTCCGTTCATGCTAGTAATCAAGATTATCGATAACAAGCCTTATTAAGATTAGCGCTGATGACAAGATTAATTTCACTAGCATCTCTCAGTACTACATAATTGCAATAACTGCGATGTAAAAACAAATTTATTTGTATTCTAGCTGCTTTGCTAGAAAGATGGGACGCAAAGATATAGTATTTTCTTATTTTCTTCTTCAAGAACTGCCTCACTTAAATCTACAATCTATGTATAGAGTGACGAGCGATTTTGAGCAAATTGGACTTGCAGTTCATCTAGCTCTAGTTTAAACAATAATATACGTAGACAAAAACATAACCCATCAAGGTATGTGTAAACAATTCTGTAAGAAAACTTGTATTTGGACTGTTCGAAGAAAAAAATCTAGATGAAAATTACCACATTTATGTACTAGTATATTTGTGCACTTTCCTTCGTTTCGAGTAGTTGAACAATTTGTGTCTCCCTGAACGATTTGGTTAGTAAAAGAATAGTTAACAATAAGCGAATAAGTAGGCAATTTTATTTTGTCTTCAGAGAAACTATATCTATACAGATTTATCATTCGTTTAAAAACACCAAAGAATGATACAAACTTCTTTGGAAAGACAATTCCTTTAAAGCCGTATACATTGTGACAATAAAAAAACAAGAACTGCCGTCTTCTCCTTACAGGTTCAATATCCGTTGGTTCCCTTTTCCCAACATACGAGTTTAAAAAGGTAGATTAGCAGTTGTAATCTTACGAATTTCATCTATACAGAGGGAGACAAATTGAAGAAAAAAAACACACAAATATTAATCGTACCTACACAGATTATGAACTAGTGTATAACGAGTGTATGATTACAACGTTTTGAAAGAAAATACCTTTGGAGCCAAATATGTTTCCTCGAAAAAAGATACGAAAAATAAGCGAAACAAGTCGTGGAGATCCTGTTGGATACGCTCCCTCAGCACAGAAGTCAATAAGTAGTAGAAGTATTCTAGCATATACCAAACGCTGATAGCAAGGGTTTTAAAAGTGACATTACAGATATCAATCTTGGGGAAACTTTTCAGCAAACCACCAGACCTAAAAGACGTGCTATCAAGTCATTATAACGAGGAGCTCGCAATCTCCACTCGATAGGAAACACTCGAGAAGGAATGATACCACACAACTGAAAACCAAACTGCTGTTTAACGCATCTTATATCCGTTCTCACTGTCTTCTTCTTCATCATCATCATCATCATCATCATCATCATCATCATCATCATTTTTTGCATGGTAAATGGCTCAAAAAGTTACAAAATATGTGAGGACCCCCAAGCCAAGAAAACTTCTTTTGAGATGCTCTTTCCACAAGTTACAAAATTTTGAAATGAAGTCACGACGAGCAGCAATCGAAAAAGAAAGAAAGAAAGAAAAAAAGCTCCCGTGAGCATTCTGGTTCGAGATGTTGTTTTCACAGATAAGTTAGACAGATGGTCGAATGGAGACCATAAGACATTGAATAGATCTTAATGAAGCGTGATTGATATACCGATGCAGGGATTACATTCGAAACATTCTTTTCAATGTATGATAAGGACTATGGGAGTGAGGGAATCAAAAAATCAATAAGGGACGATGACATGAAAATTGCGGGAAATAATAAGTATCGATTTATACGCTTAGAAGATGGATTACAATGGCGAATGCTTTTAACTCGGGGCACAAGAACTCTACAGAAATAAAGATAGAAATAACTGAGTAAGATATCCATAATCAAGTCAAATATCAAAAATATTGACTACAACTGTAAAATGAGAAGCAGTAAAATCCACACACACAAACACACACTCACACACACACACAAGCAAACAATACTAACACAATCAATAAGAGCTGCAAATCGGCTCTAATGGCTCTAATGGCTTTGCTATGATGCGGAGATGAAAATGTTCCAATATGTTAGTAAGTTGTTATGTTTTATTGTCTTTATACTGCTTTTACCAGAGAATTTCCAAGATTGATACTTGCAAGGATTATTTTCGCTAGAAGGCTCACCACGCCTGCGCAGTGCGTGGCAGTTTCTATAACTTATCGACCTCACGCGGTTATGTATGTGTACTGCTGTGTACTGCATGTATGCGCGTGCGCGCGTGTGTGTATGTGCGTTTGGTTTTTCTTGCAGGTGGAAAATGAACCCAGTTAAGAATTGACAATTTTTTAAGATCGGAACCAGCTAAACACGTGAAAGAAGAGAATTGTCAGCTGATGGTTAGTTTCTCGTTGAATCTGCAGAGGCAGGTTAGGATGGAAAGAGAAAGAAAATGAAAGAAGGGAAATAGAAAGACACAAGGGGGGATAAATTGATCACGTAATACATGGAGCAATCCCTGAGTATGATAAGCTTTTATCATACCGTGAGTAACACATACAAGTATTACAATCGTGCTCTTCAAGTATTTCATGTTCAGTTCTTCATGAGAACAACAGCAACATCATCATCATCAACAACAACAAGAAAATCCGCAACATCCTAAAAGACAACATGGACGATTATAATAATGGTGATAATAACGTCTTTTAATGTGCCATGTCTGTCACACAGTGACACTCCTGGCGCAGAAAGGTAAGACCTCCTCTCACATCGCTTTATGCAGGAAAAGAGTCACAATTGAGAAAAAAAAAAGTACACAGCTACTGAAACAAAAATGTTTAGAGTTCTTTCTGGAACAGAAGAAATGAGGTCTCCATTCTCAGTTTCAAAGGCAATGAGTTAAAGGAGAGAAGAACCAGACTGGATGAAAACTCTGTTGCCCCATGAATGATGGGTGCGGGGATATTACTGTTGAACTGTGTTTGCAGAATGACATTTTAAAAACACTGACATTGTAAGCCGCCACTTTTTAACTCATTTTCTTCCACATCATGAATCCCCACGAGCATGATAAATAATGAAATAATGATAGCAGTTTTATATAAGTCTCATAATAATCATTGTATTATTTTCAAAGAGGTATAACAGCAGAGAAAGAAAATAATATTATCCTGGTTAAACACAAGACCCTTAAAATTTAGGTCTAAATAAAGAGCTTTGTCAAAACACAAACACCCAGCAAATGGGACCAGTTTACTTTTTTTTTCGAGACTAGATGTGGCCAACAAACTGTGCAATGAACTTTATGGTCAAAGTCATGGGCCTTGAATGCATTTCATTTATTTTTTCAATAATTCATTGTTATTGGTAAACTGATGAAGGTTCAAATAAAGGGACGATGACAGTTGAAGAGCAACGACTAAGGCAATTTGTACACTGTAAAAAGTAGGATGTTGAATATGAAACACCGAGTTGTTGTTACATTTCCGGTGCTCATTTGTTGTGTTAAATTAACACCTCCGGGTGTCACTTCAAAATATGAAACTGTTTTTTTTTTTTTTTGTAGATAAGTAATTATTTACTGTTCTTCTTGCTGATTTTTCACTTCAACAAGACGAACAAAACCTTTCCGATAAAGTACTTGTTTTTTTGAAAAAAGAAGAAGAAGCTGTGAACATATTTACACCGCAGTAATACCAGTTGGTGTGTGCCTTGTTGACACTCGGCTGGTGTTATACCATTGACATTAACACCAGTAATATCAAATCAACTCTGTGTGGTGTCATTGTTGAATTAACACCAGCGCAGTGACAAAAATATCACTAGCTTCAGTGTGAAATTAACACCACGAAGTGCAGGTGAACAAATTTAAACACTATCACAACGTCCTTTCTACACCTGTCGGTGTGATCCTCTATTGACACTTGATTGGTGTTAAATCTAACACCGATTTTTTTTTTTTTTTTTTTTTTTGCCGTTCACTAGTGTCCATTTTTGTGCTAATGGGCACTTTTTCCGCAAACTAGCGTTGTTCCACATTTACTATTGTCCTGTAAACGAGAAATTTTGCACTTTGGTGATTCTTTTACGGCAATACAGTGTTTTTGTTTTTTTTAATCGTACGTTATCTGTTGGCTGCCACAACTCTTTTTTTTGCTCACAAATTAGAGAGTCAAATTTGGAAAGATACCTCCCTTTATTTTGTCTGTGTATTTTAACTGCATTTTTGTGTTATCATATGCATGGGCTTAAATCGGGGGAGGGGTGGGCGTAGACATACCCCCGCTCTTGGAGGAGGGGTGGGGGATGGCCTGTGCAATCATCACCCCATTCAATCCCACGAAATTTGAAAAAAAAATGGAAGAAGAAGAAGAAATGTGATTGTAATAATGTCGGCATACTGCATGACGTTCGATTGTACGCACCCTTATAGTGAGAGGTAAACAGAGCTTAATAGCATTATTCTACTTTTTTTTTTTCAACATAATTTTCTCTCTTGCTTTGCTTGCTCGCAAAATATCGACTTAAAGCATGGTTGAGATGTAATATTTAAAACGTAAAATAACATGACAGTATGCCTGTTGTGACGCGCGCCACTCTTGGCCATCTATACAAATTGACTACGAAACAAAACAAAACAAAACAAAACAAAACAAAACAAAACAAAACAGCCAGAATGATTCCTTTCCCCAACAATCCCCCCTCCGATGTCTGAATCATTGAGCAAATGATGTTGACTCAGTCAGGAATATCTACGGGCACCCAAGAATGATCAGGGGCGTCGACGCTATGGGTACAAGGGGGCAGTTGCTCACCTTCCCGAGAAAATGTTGAAGGCAAACATATCATTTTGCCCCAAAAACCTTTCAAATGGAAAGTATTCAACCAGAAGTACATGCACCCTATTTTAATTGCAATCGTAAAATATGCAAAATCTTTCTCGGAGGCTCCTCTCCATAGACTTAGTTCTCTCTCCAATCTAATCTATTAATTTTAAGTTTGAAAAGTTTGAAGGAGGAGGTATTCCCCCTCCCACACATTCCCTCGCACATTTTTCTTAAGATATATTTTTCTTACTTTTTATAATAGAAACACAAATGAATATTTCAAAAATGTGGGAGGGGGCACCCCTTCCCCTCCCCACCCGCTAAAAAAATTCCTGAATATACATCTCTTTGTTACCTTTTTGATAGAAACGAAATTCGGATATATCACTAAAATGGTACACTTAGTTTAAATCTCTGAATTTCAAGCCCGAAATGGAAAAATCTCCCACGTGTGGTAGGGGGAACCCCCTCCCACCACACCCCTGCATGTTTTTGTTACTGTTTTTATAGAAGCGAACATACATCACTAATAAGGTGCATTAGATCTCTCATTTTCAAGTCTGAACATCCGAAAATCTCCTTCGTGTGGGAGGGATACCCCACTCCCACACCCTTCCCCTGCCCGTTTCCCAGAATACTACTTTGCATTTTTTTCTCACTCTTTTGATACAAACAACAATCTTACCAAAAGTATATATATTTTTTTTAAATTCAAAGCATAGAAATGCAAAAAAATCTCGCTCGTGTGGGACGATACCCCTTCCCCTCGCTCGGTCGCTTTTTTTTATTCTATGAGGTGGTCAAATGATAAAATCGATTTGATTTGCCTGTTTCACGTGTATAATATCCATAATGATGTTGTTACAATATGGCTCTTAATCGATTGATTCTGAATCACTATAATTCACCATTGTTGTTGTCGTTGTTCGTCCACCGGTATCGATGAGGACTATGATTTCCTTTTTACTGATTGGTTGAATGTGTTCGATAATGGCCGATAAGTCCAATCTGCAAGCCGCGGAACTGTCGGCCGCAGGTTCCACACTTAAGGCCGGCGGGAAGCTGGGCGTCTTTTTTTTTTCTTGTAATTTGGACAGTTTGGTACTTGGTTGTTGAAAACAACTTAGTTCGAGTCGAACAATGACTATAACAACTGATCAAAATTATGAGATTATATTTCTCCAAAGTAAAGGAACGTCTAATAACGGAATCATTAAACATTTTCAGTGTGGGTATTTCGGGTTGATTCTTCTTGAAATCCAAATAGGGCAATAGTACTTATCTTGGTGCAGGTGAAGAATTTCACGAGAGCTGCGCGGAATTGAGAGTTCCAGATCAAAATAATACACGATGGGATTGGCGCAAGAGTTAAACAGGGCCAGCACAGCAAGCACACGATCAACTGGTCCATACAGAAAGCTGGACTCTAGGACACGTAAGTTATGCAGGAAAAAGGCAGTGGAGTTTGGCCCCCAGCACACGATGTAGATAATGATTACGATCAGGAGCATTCCCAAAACTCGATTCATGGCCACAAGGTGTCTGAATGATGCAGTAGAGTGGTCACCACCTTCACAGGTCCCTGTAAAACGTTTTGATTGCACGTAGAGAGCGCGAGCAGCTAAAAGCTGTGTGACTAACATTGTCGTGGCGGGAAACACGAAGCCGAAGACGAAATAAACCATTGCAAGGACGATCTGACCCGCGTATGTTAGATGCTTTACGTGGCAGGGACCAGAAGCATCGTTAACACTGGTTGTGAGTGGGAGATCAGTGGTCAGGGCCGTAGCAGCAAACCAGATGAGAACGATGCCAACATTCACGTATTGGCGTCTCTTGTAGCGGTTCCAACGGATAGGGTGGACCACTGCGACATATCGCTCTAGTGATGCTGCGCTCAGCAGGAAGATTGAACTCAAGACGCTTACCCATACGAAGAAAGACGTGAAAACAAAACGGCAATACATTTCCGCAATGACTGTTTTCGGGACGCTTACAGCGACCGGGATCGGGAAAATAAAGACAGACGTGAGAAAGTCCGCTGCGGCAAGATTCCCGACGAGAGTGTCGGCAGAGCTCCTTTTCAAACCGCGACGCAACAGAACCGCCAAGACAAGTGCGTTCCCGCCCATACCAAGCACTGACAGGAAAGCCTGGATTCCAATCCGCAATGACCACGTGATCGGCTGCCACACCCAATCAGCAATGGTGTAAAATGTTTTATTGGTTCCACTGTCCCGCTGTGCTCTTATGTCATCGTAACGTGTTACGTTAATATGATCTTCTCCGGGCGTGGAGGATGAACATACATTTTTGGCCCCCAGCGACAATATTTCAGTCTGAAACTCTGGAACAAATGTTGTCCGTTGTAGAACGGTGCTCTCTAATGTGTTCCCTGATGTGGTTGTAGAATTCTGTGTAGCAACATTAACTCGCGGTATTGTGGCTGTCTCAACTTTAAGATAGGTGACGGATGTCGAGTTTTGAGCATACGGTCTCCATGTAATTGCCAACAGGATTAGTAAAGTGCCGAACGTATGCAGTGTAGCCATGCTTTGTTTACTCCTGTTGATCTTTTCATAAAAAAGGATGTACAGATTATTATCATTCTTTTTTTTCCGGTGGGGGGGGGGGGGGTGAAAACAATTTAGGTAGGAAATTGTGAGTGCCACGAGTACACGTAATTCGAAATCATTTTATTTCACACAATTGAACTTGGCAGACCCCTTTATTTTCGAAGATTAAGATTAAGATTCTTTGATAACTTTCAGGCCAATAACCTAGATTATCTGTTCATTTAACGAGCGTCCCTTAGCACTACATCATTCCAACAACTGCGATGCAAAAACAAATTGATGCGTATTCGAGGTGCTGTACTTGAAGATGCGAAGCACGAAGGTATAGGTTTTCTTGTTTTCTTCCTCAAGGATTGAGTTGAACTAGCTTTAGTTAAAAAAGTGCATACAAAAGATTACATTCAAAGCTATAAGCTGAAATATTGTATGAAGACTTATATTTTGAATGTCAGAACAAATGATAAAATATTTTAACCAAAATTACAATATTTATGTATATCTGTCTATTTGTGTGCTTTCCTTCGTATCACACAATTACAAAAAAAAAAAAAAAAAAATCTGTATGTCACTAAACGGTTTGGTAGGTTGAAACATCTTTAGAAATTCGCGAATGATGAAGAAGATAGTTTTATTTTGCCCTGGAAGAAGTTATATCCATACAGATTAATCATATTCATGAAAAAAAATAATCAAAAGAAAACTTTTTAAAAAAGAACATACCTCTGAAGCCGTATTCGTTATAACGATAAAGATACGAAAAATCAGCGAAAGAAGTCTGGGAGATGCTGTAGGATATGTTCCATCAGCACGAAGTCAACGAGTCGCAGAGGTATGCCGAACGCTGTAGTTAGCAAGGCTTTTACAAGCTAAATGACTGATATCAGTCTAGGGAAAACTTTTCAGCAAACCACCAGATCTCTAAAATGTGCTATCGAGTCAATTTGACCATGAGCTTGCAATCTCCACCCGATTGGAAATACTTGAGAAAGACTACTAATACATCTGCCAACCAAACTGTCATCTAGCGCATCTTATATCATTTCTCACTGTATTCTTCTTCTTCTTTAAATCAGATTCCGCTTGGTAAATAGCTCAAAAAGTTACAAAACATGTGAGGACCCCCAGCCAAGAAAATCTCTTTTGAGATGCTCTTTCCACGTGGTACGAAATTTTGAAATGAGGAAGTAAAGACGAGGCGCAATCGAAAAAGAAAAAAAATATCTTGTAAGCAGTCTGGTTTCAGGAAGTTGTTGTTGTTTATAAGAAGGTTTATGGTCAAATGGAGACCATGAAGGCACTAGATAGATCTGAATGAAGCGTGATTGACATACCGATGCATGGATTACATTTGAAACATTATTTTCAAGATATGATAAGGCTGTGGGAGTGAGGGAATCAAAAAATCAATGAAGGACGAGGCCAAGAAGATTGCGGGATATAATAAGTATCGATTCATACGCTCAAAAGATGGATGAGAATGGCGAACGCTTTTAACTCTGCGCACAAGAACTCTATGGAAATAAAGATAGAAATGGAAAATTTTCATGAGAACGGAAAATCTTCAACGTCCTTAAAGACAACCCCGAGACTCACTATTTGGTTTTTTTTTTCTACCTTATTTTCCTTCACATCATAAAGCGCCATGAGCATAATAAACAATGATAAAGTGATAACAGTCCTATAATAAAAGAGAAGTGACAGCGGAGAAAGAACATAATATACTCCTGTTTAAAGGCACAGTTAACTTTTGCAGGCAGTGATTTGAAAAATGTTCGAGATACAAGGTGTATCACGTTTGATGCATAAGTGTAGGTCAGTTGTATCACAAAACATCTTACCATATAAAAATTGTGCAATATCAAAAGCCTAAAATATATGTAGATATCATTATTTTTCTCAATAAACCATAACTTTAAACGGTTTATTCCTTTTTAAAATTATAATTATTCACATTTTGTATATCTAACAATACTTAACATTAGTCATACCGATTCAAATTTTTACATTGATTGTTTCGATCACCAACTCACATTTTAGAACAACTGAAGCAGTAACGCTGGGTTTTTGTTTCTTCTGCAAATGGTAATTTATGTCTTTAAACACATCACCCTAGCTTGAACTGGCACCTGTAGTTGGCACACAGGGGCAGGTTGACATGCGAAATTCAATGACGTATTGATCAATGACCGCCATTTTTCTCAATTCATATATACAATGAAATAAAAAGAAATGAAACGAAATGAAATAAAATTGAATTTATTTACCAAACAAACATCGTCAACATAGTCAAAACAGTCAATAGCTAAAGTTCAGTTTTGACCAAAAAGAAGAAGAAGAAGAAGAAGAAGAAGAAGAAGAAGAAGAAGAGAGAACCGGCAATATCGTGCAGGCTAGTTGAGGCCAGTCCTTTCAATGATATGGATTATGTTACGCATTTACATTATTCACGGAAGCAATGTTATAAGTACATCCTTACAGGTTTTCATAGGGGATCAATTTCATACATTATTTGATAAGAGATACTTTCGTAACGATTTACGAAAAGCGTTACGGATGTTCACCTTTTTTTACATCCTGTGGAAATCCTCTCTAAGTCATACTGCTCGCATATGAGATGGAGTATTTCCAGCTTCAAATCTGATTTTGGTTGGTTTATAATCATTTTTTTTTTAAAACCTTGTATCATACTCATGCTCAATTTTAAGATAATAATCGGAGACATCGTGCTGTAAAGTATGTTGGATTAGGCCAAACATTCCAGTTCCAATTACAAATTGGTATAGTCTATTTAGATATCTAGCATGTGGAAACTGTGAAATAAAGGGCCAGTATGCTCTCTGGGACCTTTGCAACAAATTACACACACTAAGTTCTTTTGTAACAAAAATATATAGACTGAAGATATGAATGACATGTACATCCACAAACTTTTAGTCCATAAGACATACACGGAATGAATGATTAATCAACTTGTAAGAATCGTTTCCACTAATTTTTATTTTCTTGATTTGCACACACACACACACACCACACACACACACACACACACACACACACACACACACAAATGATTGAACCCATTACTTATTTCTCGAGGTGTTTTGCATTCATTTCTTACACCATTGTCAGGAGCCTGAAGTTTCTCTACCATGGATTTTTCTGTTTTATTTTTCTTTTCGTGTAATATTTCATTTATGTGGTTCCATGTTTTTCGTATGTCCTTCTTATCTCTCTAAAAAAAGTTCATAATAATGCAACGACTTCGCTTTCCCTAAAATATTGTTAAAGGCCGTGTCACACCTTTCCGGGCAAGCTACACGGGCTTGTTGCAAGTAGGGATTTTTCAGCACGCAGGAGAATTTTCCTGTGGGCGGACAAGAATGTTTGCGATTTTCGCACTTGTGTCGTACCTGCTAGACGAGTGCTACTTACCATCTACTTGCATGTATTCCGTGTGACCTGCGTGATAGCTTTGAAACCGATCCGGTTTATGTTACGAGCCAGATACCTGCGTTGGACTTGCCTGCGAGGTCCTGCCGGTAAGGGTCTCCTACTGGTGTTCTGCATGTACCTCTGCGGGCAAACCCCCGCGACTCACTCGGAACAATTTTTGAGCATACTCAAGGCCTTGCCATACCGTTTCTGGAGAAGTTTTGCGGGTTGACTTGCGGGGAAACAAATTTGCTACCCGGAGATCTCCGCAGTTGGTCCGCACATGACAGTACCTAGAGCGTATCTCGCCCGTAGTTGCCCTGAGGTGCGCACGCAAGTCCGATTTACCCGCAGCCAAGATTTGAGCATGACCAAAACTTTTTCCGGGTAAGTCGCGGGGATTGCCCGCAGAGGTCAACGCAGAACGCCAGTAGGAGGCCCTTAAGGTGCGATCACACATCGCCGGTTTAGATGGCGGTTCGGCGAATCGCCGTGCTCCGCCAAAGATCGTGTTCACACCGTACACAAACCCTGGTCATCCGTCACTCAGCCATAAACCCCGAGAACCGCGGAGAACCGCGGAGAACCGCCAGAAAAATTAACCATGTTTAATTTTTCATGGCGATCTTGGCGGTTTGAAATGGACCGCGTTCAAAACGCCATCCACCGTGTAAAGAACGGCTCCTCCGTGTTTGCACCGCAGAATCCGTGATAATACCGTGTCCATAAATAAAGTGCCATAACTTTTCTTGCCAAAACAAATGTAGAAATTAAAAGAGAATAATGCCTCCGGCGACACTTCGTGGCGGAGCAATACAAAATGGGGGAAAAAAAGCAAAGATGAACCCATAATACTAGATCGGGTAAATATCGTATTGAATGCTAAAGTTTCATTACTTTTTTTTTATTTTAACACACAGAGTTAAACAGAAAATGTAATATTCATAGTGGGTAGGTTTGTTGAATAGTAGCCTACATCAGTTACTTTAAAAGGCGTGTGCATAATTTTGTTAAACCTTGATAGCTTAAAAGATGACCAGCTACGTGAACCTGTAAGTTATACACAGAAGACTTATGTAAATATGTTGGGTTCTGCTTTCGTGATTATGTACGCCTTTTATAAGAGTACATGTTGATACAGACATGTTGAAACTTAAGAGAGTAGAGGGAAAAGCGATGTTGAAACTTGAAAAAAACCGCCATTATCATGTTACGTGAACCAGTATTAAATAAACAGGAAACTATGTAAACTTTAGATATACTGTATTCTTCTTTGATATGTATGTTTTTTATTGACTGTTGTTCGACTATGTGAAAAGGGGAAAACAGAGATGTTGAAACAAGCAAGTACTTTCACATCACATGATAAAACACACAAACCTGTAAATGAACAGGAAATTTGTACACTATGTTGGATTCTGCTTTGACATGTATGTCTTTTAATAAAGATAATACAGATACAGATATTTTAAAAGATAAAAGAGAGAGAACAAAAAGCATGTTGAAACTTGAAGACAATTGCTTATTGCGTCACTTATTTCAATCTGTTAATACACAGGGTGTTAAAACGTTTCGCATTTTTTTTTTGGAAATTCTCTTTTTGTACCAAACAAAGCAATACCTCCTTGTTGTAACCCATTGAAGACGAGTGAGAGGGCTCTGATTGCATTCAACTACAAGGGCTTGGTATGGACTCCTCCACCTTTCGGGGAGATCTGTGTTACTACCGCGCCGATCCGCGTTAGCGCCGTGTTTAAAACGTGTTGAGAACGTAGTCACATCGGGTTTTCAAAAGTGCTTTCCGCACTGTGTGATGTGTGATCGCACCTTAATTCCCACACAGGTACTTCTGCTATTCCTTCAGAGGAATTCCTTCACTGAGTTGTCAGCCCCCATGCGCCTGGCAAGTAGGTCTCACAGAATATCCACAAGTACAACATAAGTAGAACGCGTCCACAAGAAAGACACATGCAACACTCCTTGTCCGCCCTCAGAAATTGTCCAATATGCTGGAAAATCCCCATATGCAACAAGCCCGCGTAGCTTGCCCGGAAAGGTGTGATCTCCGGGCGACTACGGGTGAGAAACGTGCTAGGTGCTGTCATGTGCGGGTCATCTGCGGGGACCTCCGGGTAGTAAACATTGTTCTTCGCAAGTCGCACGCAAGGCTTGCCCGGAAATGTGTGACACGGCCTTAAAGGCCGTGTCACACCAGCCTTGCGTGCGACTTCCGAAGAACATTTTTTGCTATGCTGAGGTCCCCGCAGATGACCCGCACATGACAGTACCTAGCATGTATCTCAAAAGTAGATACCCGGAGGTGCGCACGCTGGCTCTATTTACCCGCTGCCAAAAAAGGCCCTGTCACACCAGCTAAGCGGGCTTATTGCGTATGGGGATTTTTCAGCGCGCAGAATAATTTCTGCGGCCGGACAAGGTTTAGGGCGAGTTTGGCGTGGGTATTACATGATAAACGCGTGATACCTAAGTCCTTCTTGCGTGTATTCCGTTGAACTGCATGTTAGGCGCGTGGGTGTCACGTGATAGCTTCGTGATAGCTTCTTTTATCAGTTACGGGCAACATACGGGCTCTGCGAAGTACCTACGCCACAACTGCGTGTTATCTGCGTACTAGTCGCCTGCGAGGTGAGTGCTAGCCTGAACAATAGGCTGGTTCGAGTGGATGGGCAAACAATCATTTGTCAACTAGCTTTCAAGAAGTGAAGATGCCCCGTAGACGGAAAGTGCACAAGGGCAGAGAACGTCCAGTGGATGGACAGCCACAAAGCCCGGAAGATTCACAGCAAATGCATCAAATTGCTGCTGAAGTCCATTCGGCGGATGAAGTCCTGTCCGAAAGGGACCAGGTAGTCCTCGACGCCACAGAGGACAGAGGACAAAGAAGAGAATGAGCCCACAAATGGCACGCACTCCCTTCACATAGGCATAGATCAGCGGGCAACTTACCTACTTCCTTACCTACTTCAAGTGGGTCAAATGCCTGTGAATTGCGGCGGCTACGGCCCTCCTACGGATGTTCTGCGTGGAACTCTTTGGGCAATCCTTGCGACTCATCCGGAAATAGTTTTGGTCATGCTCAAAACTTTGCTGCGGGAAAATTGGACTAGCTTGCGCATCTTCGGGCAACTAAGGACGAGATAAGTGCTAGGTACTGTCAAGTTCGGGCCAACTGCGGAGAGCTCCGGGTAGCAAATTTGTTTCCCCGCAAGTCAAGCCGCAAAACTTCCCCAGATACGGTATGACAAGGCCTTGAGCATGCTCAAAACTTGTTCCGGAAGAGTCACGGGAGTTGCCCGTAGAGGTACGCGCAGAACACAAGTAGGAAACCTTTACCGGTAGCACCTCACAGGCAACTCCAAAGCAGGTACTTCACAATCCCCGTAAGTCGCTCGTAACAGAAAATGGATCGGTTTCAAAGCTCTCACGCGAGTCACACGGAACGCACGCAAGTAGAAGCTAAGTAGCACGCGTCTAGTAAGCAAGAAACAAGTGCGAAAATTGCAAACATTCTTGTCCGCCCGCGGAAAATCTTCTACGTGCTTTAAACTACCTCCTCGCCACAAGCCCGCGTAGCTTGCCCGGACAGGTGTGACACCGCCTTTAAGGCCGTGTCACACCAGCCTTGCGTGCGACTTGCAAAGAACAATTTTGACTACCCGGAGGTCCCCGTAGATATCCGCACATGACAGTGCCTAGCATGTATCTCAAAAGTAGTCGCCCGGAGGTGCGCACGCATATTTTTTTACCCGCAACCGTGTTTAGGCCCTGTCACACCTTTCCGGGCAAGCTACTCGGGCTTGTTACGTGTAGGGATTTTCTAGCATACCGGACATTCCTGAGGGCGGAAAAGGATTTGTGCGAGTCAGCGCATGTGTCTTACTTGCTGGACGCGTTATACTTGCGAGTATACTGTGTGACCTTCGTACAGTCGCGTGGGGGCTGACAACTTAGTGAAGGAATTCCTCTAATGGAATGGCTGAAATCTCACAGAATTTTATTATCTTGGCTGCATACGGGACTGCGAAGTACCTGCGTGGGAATTGCCTGGGAAGTACTGCCGCTAAGGGTCTCCTACTGGCGTTCTGCGTGGACCTCTACGGGCATTCCCGCGACTCACCCGGAAAAAGTTTTGGTCATGCTCAAAACTTGGCTGCGGTTAAATTGGACTTGCGTGAGCACCTCCGGGCAACTACGCGCTAGATACTGTCAGGTGCGGACCAACTGCGGAGAGCTCCTTGGAGTAAATTTGTTTCCCCGCAAGTCAAGCCGCAGAAGTTCCCCCGTACGGTATGACAAGGCATGAATGAAAATTACAAACATTCATGTTCGCCCGCTGAAAATCTTCTACGTGCTGGAAACTACCTCCTCGCCACAAGCCCGCGTTATGGTGTGACACGGCCTTTAGGTATTTCTATGGCCTCCCCGCGAAAGTGTTGAAAATCTTGAATTCTGAATGACGAATGACTCTGGATTTTGGCGCACACAGGTGTTTTAACATGCTGTTTTAAGAAATACAATAATTAGATGTGTCTGATAAACGACATATCCGCCATTTTGAATTCAAATCGCTGCCAAAACAAACTTCACAACTAATATTCACGGACATGCAAAAAGAAAGTTAGCTGCAGGAGTACTATAGAGAGACTTGATCTTGATCAGATGAATGTTGTTTCATAAACGCTTGTTCAGTTTGGAAATGACCGCACTAGCTTTCCCTATCCTATCGCCTTTCTCAGTGTCACGGGAGAGAGAACAGGAGAAAATTAATGCTTATCATGAATAATCAGAATTATATACTACTCTCTGTCCTGTTTGGTGTTGGATTTGGAATCCCTAGAACTCGTCATTTGCTATTAAAGAATAGCAGGATTTGAGAAATCTCTTGCGTGCGTATAAATTTAACATACTTAAAAGACTAGTGCGTTAAAAGTGTTAAATCAGTTCAATCTGACTGAGAACACAGATTGTACGTATATCCAATCGAATCGATTTCAAATGTTTCACCAATGTTGGACGGGACATAATATGTGACCGTGCACCTCAAAACGAACATAAAGTCGCACACACTGATTTTGCGTGAGGACTGAAAATATTAAAGTGAAATGGGTCAACCTAGCCGAACTTGACTTTTTCATATTTTCTGAAAGAGCGGGTCTTCTTTTACATTATACTAAAATTTGGTATCATAAAACAGGCAGGAAAATGTGGTTTTTTTTTAGCAGTTTTTCTCGAACATTTTTGGTAGAATAGTGTGATTAGGTGTGTCTTTAGAATCGCTTTTTCATTTCTGAAAAACCTTGTCCACACTCTTCACACTCAACTCTAATAACTTTTGAAAGGATAGTGCTACTGCTTTGAAAGTTGGCATTCAAAATGGACAGAATGTGTTAATGAGGCATGCTTAATTTCATCTAATCTGATAATCCCTTCATTGTTGTTACTCTGGTGGTTTACTTCTGTTTTTGTCCCATTCATTGCACAGCCAGCACGGTTTGGTAAAGATTAAGCGCTTGAATAGACACTGTACTTCAGAGCCTCTTTTCTCAGTTCACACTTTTCCTGAGTTTGTGCTTTCTTTCCAATATTTAGATAGGTTAGGAGAGTCCATTTGATTTGAGTTATACATCATTTTAAAGCTTAAAGTCTGTTCTTTCAGAATATGGTCTTAGCTAAAAATTCATGTATGGCGACTTTTTGTTTGTTTTGAGGTGCAGGGTCACATATAGTAATTACAAAAAAAAAAAAAAATACGCAGGGTCTTTTCAGCATTTCACATGCAGACAGCAATCTAAATAAGAATTTCATGAAGCCACTGAGAGATATAAGCCGTGTAACATCATAACCTCATTTCATTTAGATGTCTCGCTAAGACAAATTAAGCCGCAGTTTCTTGAAAGAAAATATTGCATTCTTTGTTACAGTTCGCTATTCCAAACGTTCGTTAATCGTAAATGAAATAAGGTTCGTTGTTTTGAAGGTTGATTAATCCCTTAACTGAAATGATGCTCGATATTCCGAAGGTTCGTTGATCCTAAAATGAAATGAAGGTGATTAGTATGCACTTTCTTTTCATTTTCGGATCAGTGAATCATATTTTATTTCGGATAAACGAACATCAAAACCGAAGAAATGTATTCGGAATAACGAACCAACATCACCCGTATTCTTAACGTGATACTAGAGTCTTGGTATTGTTCTTTCCATTGTTTTCGTATTTTTCCACAGAAAACTGCCATAATGTTAATCCATTCAATTTCGTCAAATTTGAACATGTCTTCGCGTGAAAATATGTGTAACAAATATTTCGGGGGGGGGGTGGGATGGGATGTTATTGCCACTATGTATTTGAAAAAAAAATGCACGCCAAAATGGGCTATGTGTTAGACATCGTAATATGTTTATAATTCTTGTTTCTTGCAATTTGGACAGTTTGATCCTTACCTATTGTAAACCAATGAACAATGCTGATAACAGATCAATATCTTGAGATTATATTTCTCTCAAGCAAACGGGTGTCTAATAACGGAATCATTAAACATTTTCAGTATGGCTATTTCTTGTTGATTCCTCTTGAAATCCAAACAGGGCAGTAGTACTTATCTTGGTACATGTAAAAAATTTCACGAGAGCTGCACGGAATTGTGAGTTCCAGATCAAGTACACGATGGGATTGGCGCAAGAGTTAAAAAGAACTAGTACCGTAAGCACACGATCAACTGGTCCATACAAAAAACTGGAGTGGAGGACGCGTAGATTATATAAGAAAAAAACAGTGGCGTTCGGACCCCAGCTCGAAATGAAGATAATGATTACGATTAGCAACATTCCCAAAACTCGATTCATGGCGATGAGGTGTCTGAAAGATGCAGTAGAGTGGTCGCCACGTTCGCAGGTCCCTGTAAAACGTTTGGATTGCTTGTACAGAGCGCGAGCAGCGGAAAGCTGTGTTACTAACATCATCAAGGCCGGAATTACGAAGTTGAAAACGAAAGAAGCAATTGCAAGAACGATTTGTCCCGCATGGGTTAGATACTTTGCTCGGCAGGAACTAGAAGCCTGGTTACCAACGGTTGTGAGTAGGAGATCGGAGGACAAGCCCGTGGCAGCAAACCAGATGAAAACGATGCCAAAATTCACGTATTGGCGTCTTTTGTAGCGGTTCCAACGGATGGGGTGGACCACTGCAACATATCTCTCTAGCGATGCTGCAGTCAGCGTAAAGATTGAACTAAAGACACTGACCCACAGGAAAAATGAGGTGAAAACAAATCGGCAATACATTTCACCAGTGGCTGATTTCGGGACGCTTACAGCGACCGGGATGGGGAAAATAAAGACAGAGGTGAGGAAGTCAGCTGCGGCAAGATTCCCGACGAGAGTGTCAGCGGAATTTCTTCCCACACCGCGATGCAACAGAACCGCCATGACAAGTGCGTTCCCACCGATACCGAGTACTGACAGGAAAGCCTGGATTCCCAGCCGCGATGACCACGTGATCGGTTGCCACACCCAACCGGTGACGAAAAACGGTGTCGCATTGGTCTCGCTGCTCCACTCTGCTGTAATATCGTCGTAACGTGTTGCGTTGTTCTGATCCTCTCCGGGCACGTATGCATGATCATCCCCCAGACACAGTACGTCTGTTGATGTGTCTGTTGCATTTTGAGCAGCAACGTCAATTTCCTGTGCCGTAGCTGTTTCAACTTCAAGATCGTTGGCGGATGTCGAGCTCTGAGTAGACGGTCTCCAAGATGTCGACAATAGGATCACGAAAGTGCAGAATGCATCCAGTGTTGCCATGGTTTGTTTATTCCAGTCGATCATTAAAAAATGTCTGTGGAGAAAAAAAATATTATATCATTATATTCCAGACATTGTTGAATGTATAACTTAGTAGATTTTTTTTTTTTTTTTTTTGGGGGGGGGGACGATTTGATACCGTTAATGATTAAAGTTATGGGTAACCAGTGTTATCAAACGTAGAGCTGATTAGTCCGATTCTTTTAATGGACGTCCCTCAATACCTCATCATTCAAATAAGGGGATGGTTTACTGTACCGTGCAAAAACATAAATTGATTGGTATTTTCGGAGTGCTTGAAAGTTTGGACACGAGGAGAATGTAAGTTTTTCTATTTCTTTAAGAACTGTAATTCAGTAAAATTTCAAATCTTGTTCAAATGTACACATTTTGGGCAAATTTGGACTTGCAGTCGATCTGGTTTTAGTTAACAAAAATATATGAAAACATGACATTCAAATGTATATGAAAGAGTAGGAAGGCCTATATTTTCACTGGGGGAAAAAGAGATTCTTTATTCTTTATTAAAAAATAACCTACTTATTAAAATGTGTATATTTGCGTGCGTTCTCTGGTTTCACGTAATAGAAAAAAACGTACTGTCTCTCAATAATCGGTTTTGCCACTCAAAATGAATTTAGCAAATTAGTAAATCGTTCAGTATACATCATGTACATTGTGTAATGTTATGATGAAACAAATTGTATACATGCAGATCAATCATAGACATGGAAAAACATCAAAAGGATGACCAAATATTTTTGAAGAAAATACCTTTGAAGCCGAATACGATAACGATGAAAATATGATAAATCAAGTTGTGGAGATCCTGTCAAATACGTTCCCTCAGCACAGAAGTCATTTAGTCGCAGAGGTATGGTATTTATCAAACGCTGTTAGAAAATCTTTCAAAATTGAAATGGCAGAATTGTATCAATTTAAGGGAAAATTTTCGGCACATCACCAGATCTCCAAGATGCATACTATCGAGCCAATTTGACCAGAAGCTTGTAATCTCTACCGGATTGGAAACACTCAAGAAAGATTGATACCACATCTGAAAACCAAACTGCCACTCGCCGAGTCTTATACCCTTCCTTAGTATTTTTTTTTTCTATTTTACCAGGTAATGGGTTAAAAACTTACAAAACATATGATGACCCCCAGCCAAGAACACTACTTTTGAGATGCCATTGCTCTTTTCACGTGTAAGGTAATTTTGAAAGCAGGAAGTAAAGAAAAGCACCAATCGGGAAAAAAAAATCTCTCATGTGCCTTTTAGTTAAGAGAGTTGTTATTTCTTTTTTCCATCAAGAAGTAGGGAAGATGATTAAATGGAGACCATTTCTGAATTGACATACGAAGGCAAGGATTGAAACATTCTTTTCAAGATATAAAAGACTCTGCCGGAGTGAGGGGGATCAATAGATAAGTAAGGGACATTGTCAAGAAAACTGCGGGGATAATGGAGTCGATACTCTTTAAAGATGGTTTACAAAGGCAAATGCTTTTAACTCTGCCCAGAAGAACTCAACTGAAGAAAAGGTAGTAGTAATTGCGTACGGCACTTACATGGCATGTCCACAATTAACCACATAAACTACGACATGCACACACACACACGCACACAGACAAAACACTACCACTACAATCAACAAGAGCTGCAAAGTCAGCCCTAATGGAGCTCTTTTCTGTTTATGATGGACAGGTGAAAATGCTCGCATTTTATGTAAGGCAGTTTTTCATAACTTTCCTTTTTTTATGTGTCCGAGGAGGAATTCACATGATTGATATTTACAAGGATTATTTCTGCAGGTTTCTGCAGGACGTGTCCATATATTTAATATCCTACGTTTTTGTATGTGTGTGTGTGTGTGTGTATGTGTATGTGTTTCTGCTTTTGCTTATTTGTATTTTGAAGGTGGAAGATAAACCTAACAAACAATGGACAGAATAACAAGAATTGACCATAGGAACCATTTAACTAACGACGAGAATTGTTTGTTGTCACTTAATGTTTGTGTCTCGTTGAAGTCGCAGAGACAGCTACGGAAGGATGAAAAAAAAAGAAAAAAGGGGAAAAGATAGATAGATAGAAAGAGAGAGAGAAAAAAAAAACATAGATAGGTTTTTCACATCATTAATGGAACAATTAATCCCTGGGTGTGAGAGCATTACGTCATTCCCAACCCACATGAGTACTGGACACGATCCTCCACAAGGAGATACCTTTTTGATATATTCCTGCTGAGATCACTTCCTCTGTGTTCGAAGAACCACAAATCTTAACGTCCTTAAGGAGAACTCGGAGACCTAGTTTTTTCTCTTTTTTTAGCAATGTCTTTTGAATGACGATTTAGCATTTCATCAACAAATGTTAACAGTGAATATGGTGATGATAAAAGGGATGTGCAGATCTCATGCAATATTTCATTAATTGTCAATGATGCATAAGAGAAGAGAAAAAATATAATAATGTATTCCTTTTTTAACATGACAGCCCTGAATTTAAGATCTTCATTAAGAGCTTTGTTAAAACATAGAAACGGTAAATGGGGCAAATACTTTTTGTTCTTCAAATTAAACATGTCGTCAGTCTTAAAGCTAACCAGCCAAAATTGCAATTATATAGAAGTCATGGTATTTGATTTTTTTTTTAATTTAAAGTAGGTATCATGATTCGATACTGAATAAGATTGAATGAGTTGTTGCTAAACCGATAGAGGCTCAAATAACGGCATGATAAAAGTTAAAGCAATTTCTAGTGATGTCTGTTTCTGTGCTAATGGCTGCTTCTTTCCACAAAGAAGGTTTCTTTCATATTTACGCCTAGCCTTCAATCGTGCGGATAACAAAACATTTTGCAATTGGGTGATTTCTTTGCTATACTGCAGTGTTTTGAAAAAAATCTAATGCAATTTTTTGGCTGATACATCTTTTTAAACAAATCAAAGAGTCAAAAACTCGTAGAGATTTGTTTGTGTTTGTTTGCATCATATAATTATATTTTTATGATATGATATGAGATTTGTTCTTTGGCACAATTCATTTCATTATTGTATTTTAATTCATTCCATTCATGACACTGAAACTGATTACTTTCCAGACATGCGGCTTAAGTTTGATTTTTCTTTTATGTTGAGGTGGTTTAAAAGTGAATTCAATTTGATTAGACGTGTATAATTTGATAATGATGGTGTTAAAATATGACACTTTACCGATGATTCTAAGTCATTGTAAGTCACGAGAGAATTAAAGGTCGTGTTGACCTTTGGGAGCAGTGATTTTGACAATTTTTGTAGGTCTGTTGTATCACAAAACATCCTACCATTAAACTTTTCGCAATAAAGCCTAAGATATAAGGAGATATCAGTATTTTTCTCAATAAACCATAACTGTGTACCGTTTAGTCTGGAAACATTTTTGTTATAACTATTGTTCACATTTTGTGTATTTAACAATACTTGACATTGATTATATAAAGGGATTCAAATTTCAATAGTGGTTGTTTTTATCCCTACCTCACATGTTCAAAATGATCTGGCTAACTGTCATATTTATATTGATGGTAATGAAATTAAACAAGTTAAATTTTGTAAATATCTTGGTGTGGTCATTGATCACAATTTAACATGGAACAAACATGTTGATCTTGTAATGAATAAGGTTGTGAAGAATCGTCCAGCGGATATAGAAAAAATCATGCACTTAATGGTAAAAGCACCATACTTGGTACACATGTACATGATGCCAATACAAGTCATTTCTGATATGGAAGCCACTCTGATTCTCCCTTTGGCGGCCGTGGCGGCCATTTTTCAAAATGGCCGCCATGTGATATAGCAATGATGTTTATTTTGGAAACTATAAGTCCGATTGTCGTGATTCTTGTACCAAAGTATAGGTTTTGAGGGTCAAGGATTCCAATTAAATAATATTTGAGAGGATAAAACCATGGCAACCTACTTATTGGCGTCCATTTTGAAAAAAAATATGGCCACCATGCTAGATATAGGCCTAACATATCCTTAAAACGTATGGACAAAGGGTCATGACTCTGGTACCAACTTATATGTTTTTGGGGTCAAGGATTCCGATAAATTCAACTGTAAGTGAATATGAATCGTTTCATCCTACGTTTTGGCGGCCATTTTAATAAATATGGCTGCCATACAACAGATAAAGAATATTGTATATCTTTGAACTCAAAAGATATATAATCACGATTCAAGTGTAAAAGTATAGTTTTGGGGTGAAGGTTTTCAATATAATGATGTTTTAGCAAAGTGAATAGGTTCATCACATCCTTTGTTTTGGCGACCATTTAATAAATATGGCCTCCCTCCAGTTATATAGCGTACGAGTGTTATGAAAGCGGGATGCCCATTGTAGATTGATTCTGGTGTAAACGTTTGTTTTAGGGGTCAACAATTACTTGTTCACTCATTTTTAGTATTCTAATGTGGAACTTCTGGGCATAGTTAACTTTGTAAGCATTTTGGAAAATATGCTCAACTTCCTTTATAGGATTTCTGTGTGTACAGTGTATGTGAAAAACATGATCTTCACAATTTCATGTCTGAAGTACATAATCCAGATTATACATTTTCTAGAAATATAGACTCTCTCTTTCTCTGGTCCCTGGACCATGGAATGAAAATCATAGTTTCCAACCAATATAGTACATCTGTTTTCTTTGGTAACATGACACTAAGTGTGAGAAAACTTCTAAAACTTCTTGGGTCACTTACATCAAATGTAAACACACTATATGTATGTCTATAAAATCCATGATTGACCAGGCTGTTCTGATACTTACAACTACACTGAATCTTATACATCAAACGATAAAGTAAAATAGTGGCAGTGGGCAGGTCCTTCTGGTCCTGCACGGGTAGAGAGACGTCCCCGCCCTCCACGAGTCTCCCGCTGCTTTGCGGGCAGTTTTTTTGGTTAATCAAAGGCTAGGGAGTAAACCTTATCCGAATCCGGAGCGGAGCCCCTAAGGCGGTTAGGTGTTGTAGTTCATCATCTCTCCGGCAAATATGATAGGTATTATACAATACATCTTTATAGGTTTACATCTAATTGTCATTTGCAGCTCCATATGAGTCTACTAGCAAAATATAAACTACAAGAAAAATTATGTTAATTCATGAATTTACGGAAAACCTCAAATAAATACAATTTTTTAGGTTCATAATTATTGGAAGGTAAAACTGTAGAATAAAATATTCAGTAAATCGATCTTACTTGAGCTTTCACCTGTCCTGATGTCGCAGCACTTGGCGTGTTCTGTATGCACACCTCTCTTCTTTCTTCTCTCCTCTTCCTTTCCTGTCTTTTGTTCTTCGTAGACTTGTATTGTTACCGTCTTCTCTCCTCTCGGTACTGTCTCGCGTCTTATATGTGTGTGGGTAATGTGTGTACGAGTGTGTTGTCCTTGCTATATTTTCCCGGTACACGTGGTTCAGTCAACAGTGTCCGGGCATTAGCATTGATATTCTATTTTTATTTTTTAATTCTTTCCCGACCTGCGTATCTCAATATAACTGCATGAATATCTTTACAAATAGCTTAAATAATTTATATCAAATACAATAGCTATAAAGAAACCCTCGAATAATATCATTATTTATCTAGCGATCCACGTCCAACAAGCTTCGCTTTTTAGTGGATCACTATTTTCCATAATCGAATCTATTTTCCGCACGCCCACGAAGTATATATGTATTGTTCCTCCTTATTATTGTATATACATACATATATATATATATATATATATTGTTATATAATTCATCTCGGATACTACATGAATCTTTTGCAAATGTTTGAACAATATTATTTCATGACATGTATACTTTGTACTACGTATTGATTTTCGTTGATTGGAAATAAACTATGATTGAATTGAATTGAATTGACTTACCGGCAACAGTAGAAATACTGAAGACGTTCTCGAAAGCGCACCTGCATCTATATATGCTTCCATGTTCATCACCGCTCAACAATAATTGTTTTGGATTGTCAGAGCTAATTTGATTCCTTCATATGATTCCTTATAATTTCGTGTAACAGTTTTGACAAGGTCATACTATGAAATAATGAAGAAGTGAAAACAAACTTTAGAAATCAGTAGGTCTTATAAGACTGCAATAATCATGTCTTTGTGGCTGGAAACTATGACAGTACACTAATTGTACTCTCCTGTCTATGCATCCAAAATTGGGGGGAGGGGGGGGGGGGAGTCTTCTATTCTTCCTTTGATATTCAACATAATTATCTTTAGTATTTTGCAACAGTTGTACTTATGTGATGTTCAATACCTACTTGAATAGTAAATGTGATAGAGGTATGGTCAATCAACAACAATCAATGAACAATAAAGAACTAAACGCCGCAACAACATTATACTAGGAGGTTCATTTACCAATTATAGGTGAACGATTCTTGTCAATGGGACAATACATATGGCAAGTGAGGGTGTATATATATATAAATATATATACATATAATATAGGGTGGCCCTTCAGAAAACGGGAACAAATATTTTTTTTTTCAAAACCAAAACGAAATAGTCCAATATGGTTGAGAACTTTTCTTTCTAGACATGTTTTTGTGGATCATTAATTTCTTACTTTATTTTATCAAAGCTCAGCAACGGAGACTACCTAACAACTGAAGGTCAATTTTCAACGATAATCCTATTCAAGCATTCCATGTTGTGATGTGCAGCCTCAATTCTTTGTTAGTCTCCCAAGGCAGTGGCTTTTGTTCGATGCTGAAATTTGTTGAGTAGAGCTAAGAAATTTGCGCTCGACGCGTCTTTACAAAAACATTTGTAGAATGAAAATTACTCGACCAAATCGGATGATTTTGGTGTCATTCTTCTTCTATATAATTTTTTTTATAACTCTATGTCATTCATTTTGGCATCAAAGTAATGCAAATGTGCAGATATTTGCGAAAACTCGCGTTTCCGTTAATTCTAGGCCACACTGTATATAATGTGTGTGTGTGTGTGTGTGTGTGTGTGTGTGTGTACATACTCTATGTAGTGCGGCAGTCATATTTATCAAAATGGACATGAAAACGAAATGTGTTAGTTCTATTCATCAACAAATGCTTGCTTAAAATCATTGACCCCAATTAGTTTCAAAGACGTACAGTATAGTATATATTGCGGTGGCCATGTTTTAAAATGGCAGCCAAAACATAGGATGTGATGGTTGTATACACGTAAAAATGTATCCATTTAAATAATTGAACCTCAAAAACATATTTTTGTACCAGAATCATGAAGATGCATCCATTGGTTTTAAAGATATATGAATAGAATGTGGAGCGGCAGCCATGTTTAACTGCAGGGAGGCCATATTTATTAAATGGCCGCCAAAACAAAGGATGTGATGAACCTATTCACTTTGCTAAAACACCTTTATATTGAAAACCTTCACCCCAAAACTATACTTTTACACTTGAATCGTGATTATATATCTTTTGAGTTCAAAGATATACAATATTCATTATCTGTTGTATGGCAGCCATATTTATTAAAATGGCCGCCAAAACATAGGATGAAACGATTCATATTCACTTACAGTTGAATTAATCGGAATACTTGACCCCAAAAACATATAAGTTGGTACCAGAGTCATGACCCTTTATCCATACGTTTTAAGGATATGTTATATCTAGCATGGTGGCCATATTCTTTCAAAATGACCGCTAATAAGTAGGTTGCCATGGATTTATCCTCTCAAAAATTATCTTATTGGAATCCTTGACCCTCAAAACCTATACTTTGGTACAAGAATCACGACAATCGGACTTATAGTTTCCAAAATACACAGCATTGCTATATCACATGGCGGCCATTTTGAAAAATGGCTGCCACGGCCGCCACAGGCACAATCAAAGTGGCTTTCATATCAGAAATGACTTGTATTAGCATCATGTACATGTGTACCAAGTATGGTGCTTTTACCATAGTGTGCATGATTCACCCTATATGTGCTCTATATCCGCTGGACTAATGTACCTGCTTCGAAGACTGCGTCCATATATTGATAAAGATGTTGCTTTGACATTCTTTAAATCTTTTATTCAATGTCATTTTGATTACTGTAGTTCTGTATGGAGCAACGCTAGTAAATCGCTTTTGAGAAAATTGCAAGTTCTTCAAAATCGATCTTTACGAATTGTTATGAATGTTGATTATAGATATCCTTCAAGTTCATTGTACACTGTACTGAAACTCGAACTTCTTGATTTACGGTGGTGGAAACAGTTAGCATGTACTATGTACTATGTTCAGAGCTGTGTTTAACTTTTATCCGCCATACCTATGTGAGTTATTTTGTTACCGTGAGTTAGTGTATCGTACTAGGTCAGGTGAAAAGAAACTACAACTTTTTCGACCAAAAACTAACTATGGGAAAAGATCCCTAAGGTACAGAGGAGCTAAATAATGGAATGATTTAAATTATCACGATATAAATTCTATCCTATCCTTCAAACAATTCCTCCTGACATGTAGTAACAATACATCTTGGAGTGGCAGTTATTAATTATTTTGGGGTTTTGGATTTATCAGGGTACAAGGTCAAGGACACAGGACTTAAATCATAATAATAGTAAATTGATAATTTTTTTATTATAACAATTTAAATAGAATTATGTTTTCTCTGAAGCCGAACTGATCTAGATTAAGGGTCATGGGGTAAAAGGTTATGGAACTCATTACATATAAAAACAGAAAAAATGTGTAGCGATGGAGGCATCCTTTCTTCTGTGTGAATAATCTTTTTAAATAATGTAATGCATATTATATTGTAATGTATTGAGTGCATTTCTAAGCATATTGCATATATTGTACAAATATTTTTTCTATCTCTTTCTTATTCCTTTTACGTGTGTTTCAATGTTTGTACATTTTAATGATTGTATGTTTTTTTTTTTTTTTTTTTTTTTTTTTTGTAATACTGTATATGGTCGGACCTCTGTGAAAAACAGCTCTTAGCTGACCAGGGCTATCCGTCCCATGAGTGGAGAATAAATAAATAAAAAAAATAAAAAGTTAATTTTTATCTTATACAAGGAAAAACATGTTCCCATATCATGATATGTCAGACTTAACATTATATTATGTTCTTTTTTATTTTGGGTGGCTTGAAATCAAGTTTTATATTCATACAGCTGAAATATGATTGTTTTTTGTCATTTCTGTATATTATGACATGAATAAGAAATTGTGAGAGTATGACATCTTCAACTTCCTGATTTGAATATTTATAAGGACTGGTCAAGAAATGTTTTCTGAAAAAATGTGAAATTTCAAAATGTCATAACTTTCTTGATTCATATCCCATTTTTTCCTTTCATTTTTGTATCGTTTTATAAGGAATATTTTTCTCTTTCTTTTGAAGTGTATTCATTTTTGGGGTGGATTTCCTCTCAAATGCCGACGGAAACACTTTTGACAAGTGAATTTAATAATATCAATATTGTGCCATGGTTCCTCTAAGCATTATGGAGGTTAGCTTCAACAATCTTGACGCATTTACCCATTTTTTTTTCATTGTTGTTAAAAGCTTAAAACAGTGTGATGTTGTTGGCGTACACCTGACATCATTCTGCTACCATATCCCTCTCTCAAAAAAGTCACAAACGTCAAATGATTCCATCTATACATGTCGATATATGATGAAACAAGCAGACCCATAAGGAACAAAGCTATCTAAATCTTATAGTAGTTTAATTTAAGTGCGACTCTATAAACATATACGTTGTCGTTACATGGCAGAATTTTCTTTCATAAATAAAAAAAGAAAGCAACCCATTCGCCTGATCTTACATTGAAATATTACTCTGCTCAATGATCAAAGTGCTTTGACAACAAATGAATCTGGCACTCGATTGCCAAGGCCCTGTCACACCTTTCCGGGTGAGCTACGCGGGCTTGTTGCGAGTAGGGATGGAGAAAACATATTAGATTGCTTTCAATAGATAAAATATTTTGATAAAAGTTTAATGAACTTTACATTTTATGAAACGTACACATTCCCGTACACCATTTCTGACATCACATTCCCTTAGACCATTTCTGACATAATGGCAATTATATTCACCATTATTGTCCACACCTTCTTAATGAATATGGTATAATTCTCTTCTGATTTCCTTTAGGAAAGAGGATTTTGGATGAAAGTCCTCAGAAATTATGATATCGTTCTATAATGCGGAGAATAGTAAATTGTTTGGTTCCCATCTTGATAACACGGTTCAGCGTGCAGCGTGGAATCGACAAACTCTAAAAATAGAAATAAAAAATTTACCTATTGTCGAATGTTCTCCAACTTTCGCAGAGTATAACGCTATTCTTTGTGCATTTCCCGAATGCAGGTGCACAAATCATGTTTGGGTAAATTTCCTTTTTGAAAATGTAGAACGTGATGGAACTGGTTCAAGTAACTAAATTAACAAAAGGTGCACTGACGACATCAAGGATTGAATTGCAAACATTAAAATAATGATAAATTATCGCCAAATAAGATGTCTTTTTAAGTTCATCTTATATGTATGATGTTTAAAACTTAGCAAATTAAATGTTCATCATGAATCATCAGTGTCACTTCTATTCTCTGTCCTCATTTGTGTTAATTTTGGAGTCCTCAAACTCTAATTTGCATGAAACCGTGGAAGGTTTTGAGAATTCTTTGCGTATCTATCTAACATACTTAAATGACTAGTGCATTCAAATTGATAACTCAGTTCGATCCAGGGGCAGATCCAGGAATTCTGTAAAGGGGGGGGGGGGGGGGGCGCAACTAATATTTCTGTTGCCACTTCTGGGTTTCATTTCATTTTTTCTTTTTATTCTTTTGTTTTTAACGATAAATAAAGGGGGGGTGCGTGCGCCTCTTACGCCCCCCTCTTGATCCGTCACTGCGATCTGATTGTGAACACATTTAAAGAAATGCTTATACTTTAAGTGAAATTGCATTCCTGTTCAAATCGAAGTTTTTCCAATCTGGGACAAGAAATGATAAAGTAATTACAATAAAACAAATATACATATTTATATGGGTGAGTCCTTTTTCAACATCTCACGTCTAGAGAGTAATCTAAATGATAATTGCGTGAAGGCACTGAGAGCAATCAGCCGTGTAACATCATCGACAAATTTAATTTATTAGTGTAGTTGAGACCAATTAGGCCAACGTTCCGTAAAGAGAAAGATATTAACATTCTTTTGCTAAATTTCGTTATTCTGAAGGTTCGCTAATCGGAAAATGAAATAAGATTCGGTTTTTCGAAGGTTGACGAATCTCTAAATCAAATAAGGTTTCTTATTCTGAAAACTCGTGAAACCGAAATAAATATTACGCTCGATATTCCTAAAGTTCGTTATTATAAAGGTTCGTTAACTCGTAAATGAAGCGGTTCGCTATTGCAAAGATTCGTTTACCCGAAAATAATTATAGAGTGCGATTTTCCTACGGTCTGTTAATCCGAAAAAGAAATGGGGTTTGTCATACCGAAGGTTCGTTAATCCACAAAAATGAAATGAGGTTCTTTAGTTGGCACTGCCTTTTCGTTTTCGGATTAATGAAACTTATATCATTTGGACATCAACGAAACTTCAGAATAACGAACCTTATTTCATACCCGGATAGATTCAGAATAACGAACCTTCAGAATAACGCCACAAATGTTCCGATTAAAGGACCATATCTCGTTTTGGGATTAACGAATGTTAATGTGTTTCGGAAAAGAAGACCTTTCGGAATAACGAACCTGATCTAATTTTCGGATTAACGAACTTTCGGAATAATCGCTGGTATTCTAAAAGTCCAATTACGCTCGATGTGTTAGATAGACTTTAGGTGCACTCCATTCAGTTTCATGAAACTTGAAAATATCTTCGTGTTGCAAATAAATGATTATAACAACTATTTTACGCAGTCGTGAATAAGTTTTTTCTTTCATTGTTACTGCTATACTATGCATATGAATGGTGATGTCCAAAATAAGGCCACTTACATAGTACTAAGTACTTAGTTTGTAATCTGTTTAAAGTTAGGTACTTACTTGCAGGAAACGGGTGAAAACAACGTACTGCGTCTCGAACAATACTTATAACTGATCAAACTTTAGAGATTATATTTCTCCAAGGCAAAGGGGCGGATGATCTAATAACAGAATCCTTAGATATTTTCAGTGTGGCTATTTCGGGTTAATTCTTCTTGAAAGCCAAATAGGGCAATATTACTTATCTTGGTGCAGGTGAAGAATTTCACAAGAGCTGCGCGGAATTGCGCGTTCCAAACCAAATACACGATGGGATTAGCGCAAGAGTTTAACAGGGCCAGCACCGTAAGCACACGATCAACTGGTCCATACAAAAAGTTGGAGTCAAGGACATGTAAGTTGTACAGGAAAAAAGCAGTGGAGTTCGGACCCCAGCACGCGATGTAGATAATGATTACGATGAGGAGCATTCCCAAAACTCGATTCATGGCCACAAGGTGTTTGAATGATGCAGTAGAGTGGTCGCCACTTTCACAGGTCCCTGTAAAACGTTTCGATTGCATGTAGAGAGCGCGAGCAGCTAAAAGCTGTGTTACTAACATTATCGAGGCCGGAATCAAGAAGTTGAAGACGAAAGTAACCATTGCAAGGGCGACCTGTCCAGCGTAAGTTGTATGCTCAACTTGGCAAGACCTTGACTCGTCGTCAACACCAGTTGCGAGTAGGAGATCAATGGGCATGATCGTGGCAACAAACCAAATGAGAACGAGGCCAAGATTTACGTGTTGGCGTCTCTTGTAGCGGTTCCAACGGATGGGGTGGACCACGGCGGCATATCGCTCCAGCGATGCGGCAGTCAGCGTGAAGATTGAACTCAAGATGTTTACCCAAAGGAAGAATGAGGTGAAAACAAAGCGGCAGTAGATCTCCCCAGTGGCTGTTTTCGGGACGCGAACAGCGACGGGGATTGGAAAATTAAAGACGGACGTGAGAAAATCCGCTGCAGCAAGATTCAAAACGAGAGTGTCGGCGGAACTTCTTCCCACACCGCGACGTAACAGGACCGCCACAACAAGCGCGTTCCCGCCGATACCGAGCACTGACAGGAATACCTGGATTCCAATTCGCAGCGACCACGTGATCGGCTGCCACACCCAATCAGCGACGGCATAAGGTGTCGTATTAGTTCCACTGCTGCCCTGTGTGTTAATGTCATCGTAAAGTGTTGTGTCGACCAAACCCTTTCCAGGCGTGTAAGATACAAACTCATTCTCGACTCCAAGAGACAATAAATCTGTTTGCAACTCTGAAACATACATTGTCCGTTGTACAGCGGCGGTTCCGAGTCGGTTCCGTGATGTGGTTGTTGAATTTTGTGCTGCAATACTAGCTTCCGGTGTAGTGGCTGTCTCTACTTTCGGAGAGTTGACGGATGTCAATTTTTGAGCAGATACCCTGCATTGAATTGCCATCAGGGTCACGAAAATGCAGAATGCATTTAGTGTAGCCATCATCTGCTTATTCTAGTTGACGACGATAAATCTGTTTCGTTTTATCTGTGGACACTAATTTTAATAAGGCAAGAAATTAGAAGGAGTACAAACAACTTGTTACCATTGTACATAATACACGAATAGATATTCAGAAAATACCAAAGATCAAAATTTTCAGTCACCAACTTTAAAAGAAGAAGAGTTCTTCCAAAGGAGGATCAATTTAATCTAACGTTTTTATTAATTGAAGGACTGGAATATCAAAATGGTGATCATACATGTGAGCACCGCTTGTCCTGCAAAGACCTAAACGATTTTTGTCACTGAGAAATAAAATCAATCCAAAATAACCTTGTGATGTTCATGGTAATCATAAAATATTTAGTATAGCAAAATAATATTATGGTCTGGCGTTAAGGTAATGATAATCAGAACATCGGTATGGTGAAAGACAATAGATCTACATGGATACCTATTACATCATGTTCAGATTTTCTCTATTGGGAAATGTCAGCGACACTTCGACTATAATTATGTATCGGAGATGTTAAATATATTAATGTTAAAAAAAAATGTTCCATTCTTTTGTATGGCCGTCATTGCCAGAAAACAGTGACGTATTTCACAGTACCGGTACCTACTTTGTATATTTTACTTTTTACAGTATAATCAGAAATTGTTTTCAGAGTAAGTCATTTATAACACGTATAAAAAAGGAAAAAAGAAAAGAGGGAAGATAATGAGCTACTGCTGCAACATTAAAATGTAGGTGTTGTTTTTCCGAAACATATTTTCAAATATATGAAGAATATTGTATTTCATATAAAACTCTATGAGCGTTCTGTATTTGCCCATTTTTTCTGTTTCATATTGATTTGAAAATTATTATCTGTGACTATTATCTGTTTGAGACAGTATTTCAGACATCTAGCTTAATATGTAAAGTAGGCACATCTATTTTATCTTTAATAAACATGGCATATTATCAAGGCAGGTTTAAAGTGAACATGAAATAAACACAGAAAGATGATAAAAATATCTGAAAGAAAATACCTTTGGAATCGAATTTTACAGATAAAGAGCGAGAAATCAATGGAACAGGTCGTGGAGATTAAGTTGAATACGTACCCTCAACAGAAAAGTCCAAGAAGGTACTGGTGTCTAAAATATACAGCGAACAGACAAATATCAATCTCTGGGAATCTTTGGCCCTCCACCAAACCTCAAAGATGTCCTAGAGAGTAGATGACCACCTGGAGCTTGTAATCTCTCTAATGCCAGATCTGGAAATCGAACCGTCTCTTATAAACGTCCTTAGCGTATTTTATGTTTATGTTTTAGTCTTTTTTTAAAGAGGGACTTTGCCAGGTAAATTGCTGCTAAAGGTTACTGGACATGCGACGATCAAAGCGAAAGAGATACTTCTTTTGAGATGCTATTGAATTCTCCACATGTTACGCGACTTTAGAGAAGAAGAAAATCTCAAAGTCTAAAATCAATTGAAACTCTCGTGTGCCTTTTAGTTTTATTTACGTATTTATTTTTTTTTCTTTGGTTAGCAAAACATTACAGAAACGATCAAATGAGTACCACGAAAACACCCAATAAAGCTATCATGAAGCGCCAATTATGTACAAAGCCAAAGATATCACTGAAAAGAAATATTTGTAAGACATAACAGTCGCTTGTTGGAGGGAGAGGGTAAATAAGGGACAATGCGACGATGGTCAAAATACTCAGTATTCCATGCGCTTATAACGTTGTAAAAGATGTTTGGAAGGTGGAATGCTTTTAACTCTGCGCCAAAGAATACTATAGAAATAGTTGCAGAGGTAGTAGTCATCGAGTAGACATGACCAAAAAAAAAAAAAAAAAACTACATCGATGATAACATGATACAAAGGAGACAACAAAAACACAAATGGTAACTTCAGCGTCAGAAAAACGAATCCAAGGGGGAAGTGAATCCGATTGCAAAAAAAAACAACAACAAACAACAACACAAGCGAACATATCTAGCAACAAATCTCAGTCGTAAAAATTATGAGGCTGTTTTTTAATGTTTTTAATGGTGATGATGGAGAGATAAAAGTGCTGTCATCTGTTGCAGCATTATTGGGTAATATATATATATATATATATATATATATATATGTATATATATATATATATATGTGTGTGTGTGTGTGTGAGTGTGTGTGTGTGTGTGTGTGTGTGTGTTCAAGGGAAAGACCACGCTATCGATAGTAGCACGGATTATTTCTGCTACATGTAATGGTGACATCACGGCCGCTCCGTACGTGCAAGGGTCTATAACTTCGTAACATCATACACATGGTTGTGGTATAGTCGTATTTTACATGCTTTCTCATCGAGCGTCTCTCCGTTCTTTACTCATATAGTATGGAAAAATATGATAGGGAACTATTTTGTCACCATGTATTCTATATATATATATATATATTTTTTTTTTAATGGTCCCCTCCGGTCCACGTCCAACAAAAGCATTCTGAAATGGATTATGATAATAGATATAAAGCAGAGTACCACATTAACTCCTTTTCTCTGTTGGTCCATTTGGGCCACTAAAATCTCTTCGAATTTGAAATTTTGGTAGCCCGAAAAAAAAAATGTAGTGGCAAGAAATACAAGGAAATATAAAAATTCATTTCGAATTTTAGATGTCCGATCGGGCCATTAAACCCCCCCCCCCCAAAAAAAAAAAAACAAACAAAAAAAAAACAACTGACGAACCAACATCACATTGTGTAATAGCGGTTCTGGCCACCGGGCACCACTAATATCGGGCCCTGTATAAAGAGTAATGTTTTATTATATCACAAAAAAAAAAGATAACACAGGTACTAGATTCTTAAGAGTAACAAATATTGATAATAATCTTATCTAGAATCATTATATCTAATATATAGCTTTACAAAAGCCAAAGGATAAAACATCTCTTGCCCCAAAGTGTCTCTAATGCATTATAACACCCAAGCGCTACCATATAATATTGCAAATGTATATGTTGTGATATATATATATATATATATATATATATATATATATGCATATATTGGTGGTAAATCCAAAAACTGAATATTACTTCTATCTTACAAAAGAAAGCTTTAAGCATTAATTTTGTAAGAATTCTACCTTTACAACACGTACTAATTCTGAATTTCACCAATTCAAAGTTCTCAGACTAGATTGATTGATTCATTGATTTTGATTTCATTTCTGAATTTCTTTTTTATACATAAATAAGATACAAAGTCAATTGAACGACTGATACCGATGCTTGTGTTAACAGAGACATTTATGTTTAATATACAATTAAAAAAACCTGCTACCTCAAGTTTTTAGCAATCATTTTGACTTGCAACAAAAACATTTTATATCACACTCGTACCAGCGGTAACATTCATTTAAATAACGCATGTACTCTATTGGCTCTCAGGTCTTAAAACTACTGTGGACTTGAGGCACAGAAGGCTCTCCTTGTCATTATGAAGTTTGATATTCACATCCCTCTGAAAACATTTTAAAAGACGACTATAGTTAATGATGATGGAAAAACATTGTTTTACCATGAATAATAATGTTCATTTGAAATGTTGAAATTCAGTGTAATATTTACGACTACAACAGAAACTCATTGTTTTGTTAATTATTGATGGTTGCTAAAATAAAGCATGATAATAAACATATTTTTTAAAGTTCAATCAAACCAAATAATTTGTGATTCCTGTTCCTTTTCCTTTCCCTGCGCTTGCACCTCATTCTTTTTTTTTTAGTGCAAATCCTTGAAAACAGCTCTGTAGTCCTTTTGTCATGAAGAAAGGCTGTTATCTCATTAAGCATCATTTTGTATGTCATAAAGGATAGAAAACTACAACAATTTACAGTATTTTCGATCAAATTTCTCAATTGTGTGTTTTTTTTTTTAGAAAAACTTATAACACCTTACAGACTTACTTATTACATTACTTATTACACCAAGATTTCTGTCTTATTGTTGTATTTCTGTTTGTTCAGTCTATTTTTGCAAAATAAAAGAAAGTTGCAGTAATAAATCGAAATTAGAATTGCAAGCATGATTTTTATTTGGCGACTTAATATAGACAAAGAGTGATAAGAATTATGACCCTTAAAAGAAAAGTCAGATCACTAAGTAAAACAAGACAGAAACACGAGAAAGCTATAATTGTATAGAACGCCAGAACAACGTTTTGCTTCTTCCCAATCTTGAGGTTAGAAACCAGTGCCCTTTTCACACCAAACATCATTGAATGATGTTTATAAATTTTATACAATTCCATTTTCAGTATATCTTATATCAATGTTTAAGTGACCTTGGCTTTTCTGTGGGTAATGGGAAAATAGCAAGCAAATAAACATTTGTGGCTTTAAATCACACCGTCTATAAAGCTATTAAGATTACAAAAAAAAATCCATCCGATCTTTACTTACGAAAACAAACAGATGAAAAGTGAGGTTTTCAATATATCAATTTGATGACATATGGAAAAAGACGCAAATGAATTTATCATTCACATTTTATTGACTAACCGTGAGGAGATTTTTTTTTGGTTCATATTTCAGGGAAATGGAGGCCGGTCAAGAATGAAAATAAAAGATAAAAGATATGAAATTAATTCTTTCACTTGGCGATGAAAATTGGACAACACTTTTTTTTCGCACTGTTTGCAATTTGATTCATTTAATTTCGTTTGTTAAGTTTCATCAGACAATCTCTATATTACATTAATGTATTATTATAACCATTAACAACAATAGCTCTTTATTACTATCATCATGGTGTATAAGCTATCAGCACTATCATTTTCATGGTTGGTTAGATACTATATTTCAAATGCCTGGAATCACGCACTGCCAACGACGATCTTGAAGAGCCTTTCCACGTAGTAACTCGAGTTGAAGTAAGGAGAATTTTCTTAAGAGTCGGTCTTGTGAGAGAAATCGAATAATTAAACGCTGGATAGATATCGCATTAAAGAGAGAGAGAGAGAGAGAGAGAGAGAGAGAGATAAAGAGGGTAATAAATGCAAGAGAACTTTAGCGATGAATTTCCACCGTCTTGGGTTGAATGGCAGAGGAAAGCACATTTCCCCCTTCGGAATCAGCATCCAACAAGTAATTCGCATTGCACATACAGGCATACACACCACACCACACACGCACACACACACAAACTCCTATACAAACACACGTACACACATACACACAGTGGATAATACAAATATTGTATGATACCACTACCGAGATATTGACTAATGGTGAAAAAACCCTCTTATACTGCAGATTCTCCCTGAATTTTTTCGCAGTATGCGTACAAATTTTTGTCTTTGAATCTTTGTTGTTATCTTTGAGTCTTTCTTGTTAAATTTGAGTCTTTCTTGTTAAATTTGTTTACCTTCTTTTTTTTCGTTCACGTTTTGTTTAGAATTATATAGGGTAAGCACAGTCTGTGATAACTGATTTATCGTGTATATGTAGACAGAAACGAAGTCATCAAGGGGCCCAGATTTATTTGTAGGTACCATCTTATTCGGTTGTGCGCACTTATTTTTCCTTTCTTAATTTCAGATTAACGAGCGTATTTCAATTTCGGAATAATATTTCTTCGGAAGAACGGAGAGTACCGGTAACAAACTTTCAGAATAACCAACCTTATTCATATCCAGAATTACGAACATTCAGGATAATTAACCTTCGAAATAACGCTACAGATGTTCGCATTAACGAACCCTATTCAATGCATTTTCGGATTAACGAACATGGAGGTAAATGGAATTCGTCCGTTTCGGATCGATGAACATTTGTCAGTGTTCGGAATTACAAACCGTAGTTCGTTTTCAGATTAAATAACCTTCGGAATAGCGAACATCACCCACTTTCCCCATCAGATTCCAAATCTGTTTTCCTCAGTTTCCTTCTATGAAAGTCACGTTCACGTGCTAGTTTTACGTTATCCACGGAACTCCACTTTTTTTTCTTCGAACTGAAATAGGGGCGTGTTTGTAGCTCAGTGGACTCAACAGAGATTTGACTTTTTTCCTTTAAGTCACACTGATCTGGAACAGCTTCTTTTCGTAATGAAAGCGTGAAATAAAGTACTCCTCTTATTGACTCAAAAACTTGAATTTTCTAATGTCACAATGCACAAGGAAGATGAACATCATCATGAAAACACAACAACAACAACAACAACAACAACAAAACCCGGAAAGAATGGTGTTATAAACATAACAGTATAGGCCTTTATTTTTGGTGTACATATCAATTTTCATATGTTATGACAATTATTTCTATGATATGAAAACGTAGTAATGATAATATCACGCATTCCTGGAGATAGATATCGACGTAAGTGGGCGGTATATTGAACCAGAAAATGTAACCAAATGCCATGTATTATTATACAAATGACGCACAGGTCTGAGTGCGTCAGTCGAAATTGTGTGCATAAGGTAACTATGGAATGCTTAATCCACGAGGCGAAGCCGAGTGGGTTTAGGCTAAATTCCATTCCGTCACGTGAGTCACGTGTGCGTGCATTAATTTTTACTATCATGCACGGCCTTGCAAAAAAGCGTAAAGTCACTGACGTCACAACGTTTACACTAGCAGTGCGCACTTAATCAGTTGTTACAAGTGCGTCGCGCGCTACCATACGCGCTGTCAATCCTGTAAACAACTTCTCGTTCGGGCTGCCAGCCGGCCTTTCTTGTGCACAACAATCATGTGGCGTACGTATACGCTTATACGTACAGTACTTACATGTGTGGGATTTCCGAGTGCGACGTGCGTAAATGTTTGGGACGAACATCCTCGGACGTCTTGACCCACAAAGGTACGTGAAAAACGCTGACAAATGCTGTTAGTTTTCGAATTTTCGACCCATTTTATAAAACAAATGATGCACAGGATTATTTCGTGGCGTTAGTGGAGGCGTAGCTCACTCTCGGGTATTTACAATGTAGTGCATGTTTCACAATTGTAAATACCCTCGAGTGCACTATACGCCTACACTAACGCACTCTATCCTGTGCATCATTTGTATAATGACGCACAGGTCTGAGTGCGTCAGTCGGAATTGTGTGCGTAAGGTAACTATGGAATGCTTTACCCACGAGGCGAAGCCGAGTGGGTTTAGGCTAAATTCCATTACCGCATGCACACTATATTCCGACTGACGCACGAAAAGACATGTGCGTCATGTGATTTATAGAATGGGTAATTTTCTTGTCAAAAACCCATTTTTCTATCGTGTTACCCGATGACAAAATTACTGGATGCATTTCCTTTTGGCTTGCCGTAAACGAGCATGCATCAGTTTTTACAGGACGCACGGCCAGCCATGCATCAGTATACAAATATTCAATGTTTATGAGTGCGACGGTTCCGAATATTACATGAGCGTGCAAGTTTAACCGTTCTATTCAACGACGCGAAGCGGAGTTGAATAGAACGGTTAAACTTGTACCGAATGTAATATTCGGTACCGTCGCACGAATGATAAACATTGAATATTTGTTTTTTACAACACATGATATCGAAATATTTAGGCATGGTTTACAGTTTGGACCAAAAATAGATATGCTTTAACCCTAAATAGGTAGATCGAGAACTACGTATGCGAAAGCCTACGCCTAACGTTAGGCCAACTAACTACGTAACGTACTGCCACTGGTAGGCCCCCGCCCCTAGGTCTTGAAAAAGGTCTAACTAAACCCTATATCGCTAGGTCTAGAGAGTTTGCTTACCTCTATTTAAAGCATATTGTATTTGATCACTTTCTTAGTATTTGCTGCTGCATTTCACTCATGATTAGCAATGCGCTGAGATCCTCATCAGAGACGAGAACAAAGCTCGGGTGAAAAGAGGTAGGTCTACGTAGCCATGATATGATAACGTAGTGGCATGGCCGTGCGACGTGCGTAGGTGACCGGTGGTGATGGTATGGTACACATGGTGGACTGGTGAACCGGTTGTTGCGTGCTGGCGCAGCGCAAACCCTACGGGTGCGCGTATGCATCAATGCCAGCTAGCTGTACGATACACAAGTTCAGTGTGTCCTAGGGTTAAAGCTATTGCACTGCCGGCTAGCTTGTACCGTTCAATAGTCGACTATTGCACTGCCATTGAGTGTGAGCGTTGGATAGCCGATTCCTCTGAATGTCATGTGACCAGCATTTATCCAATCAGATGGCAAGATTCCATACATGTGTTGTATAATAGTTACTGGACGCATGGCCAACCTGAGTGCTCGAACGCTTGCTTAGTGCGCAAACCTTTGTTACAAGTACGCGTACTCTTGCTACAAGTGCGCGATAACATGTTTACCACTGTGACTCAGCGTACGTAGCGTGCGGCCAGTAAAAATCAACACATAGCTCTCGACCAATCAGATCGCAGGATTCTCGCTACCCATTCTATAATATACAAATGATGCACAGGATAGAGTGCGTTAGTGTAGGCGTGCGAGTGCATGTTGCACTACATTGTAAATACCCGAGAGTGAGCTACGCCTCCACTAACGCCACGAAATAATCCTGTGCATCATTTGTTTTATAAAATGGGTCGAAAATTCGAAAACTAACAGCATTTGTCAGCATTTTTCACGTACCTTTGTGGGTCAAGACGTCCGAGGATGTTCGTCCCAAACATTTACGCACGTCGCACTCGGAAATCCCGCACATGTAAGTACTGTACGTATAAGCGTATACGTACGCCACATGATTGTTGTGCACAAGAAAGGCCGGCTGGCAGCCCGAACGAGAGGTTGTTTACAGGATTGACAGCGCGTATGGTAGCGCGCGACGCACTTGTAACAACTGATTAAGTGCGCACTGCTAGTGTAAACATTGTGACGTCAGTGACTTTACGCTTTTTTGCAAGGCCGTGCATGATAGTAAAAATTAATGCACGCACACGTGACTCATTTCAGCGCTTCCAATTGGCTACATTCTTGAACCCATTTTATAATATACAAATAGTGAATGGTCACGAGTGCGATGGTATACTAATGATGCACAGGAGTGTAACGCCACGAAATAATCATGTGCATCATTCGTTTTATAAAATGGGTCGAAAACTAACAGCATTATTCACGTACCTTTGTGGGTCAATACCAGTCAGCTACATGTAGCACTCGCTCAAAAGTCAAGATGTCCGAAGATGTTCGTCCCAAACATTTACGCACGTCGCACTCGGAAATCCCGCACATAAGTACTGTACGTACGTATAAGAGTATACGTACGCCACGTACTGTTATGCACAAGAAAGGCCGCCGGCTGTTGTGGCAGCCCGCAGCCCGAACTAGAAGTTGTTTACAGGATTGACAGCGCGTATAGTAGCGCGTGACGCATTTGTAACAACTGATTGAGTGCGCACTGCTAGTGTAAAACATTGTGACGTACGTCAGGCCAGGGAGGTGGAAGAGAGACTCTTCTTAGTGCATACCTGAAGAAAATAATGCACGCACACGTGACTCATTTCAGCGCTTCCAATTGGCTACATTCTTGAACCCATTTTATAATACAAGATTTCGCACGAGGTGAAAGATAGAGGCGCTCTATTCAACGAGGCGAAGCCGAGTTGAATAGTGCGCCTCATCTTTCACCGAGTGCGATATCTGGTTCCATCATTGCACGAGTAAAGACCATACACTATTTGTTTTATACAACACCTCGAACGTCAACAGATTTGGTACTCACAGATTTTGAACTTAACACAGAAATGGCAACCATTTTCCGTGAAAGACGAATGAGTAGCCTCACAGTCGCAGTCACCGTGTACATACGTATGCGAAACGAAGTTGTTTACAAAGATGAGTGACAAAAGTACGCGCTTGTAAGCGCGCTTGTGATTGTTGAGTGCGCGCGGCACATGTTTGCTTATTGTGACATCAGAGCCGTGCAATGGAACATTTTGCTCAAACAAAATTGCACGGCTGACAGCCAGAGCGTGCAATGGAACTTTTCACTAAATGTCACGTGATGGGCAATCGAATGTACAAACATGCATTTTATACCTTCAATTTGACATTGCATATAGGACATTTGCGAAAAAGCCCAACAACACCTAAATCAATCTACGAGAGGCTTGATTTGATCATTATGTGATGACCGTGATATCCACCCTCCCTCCAACTACGCACCCTTACCCCTTCTCCACCCCCCTCTTCTAGACATTACCATTCCCGAAGGACTCTTAACGGTGACTGATGGATGTAATACGTCGATCGACAGAAGGTGGTGAGTGATGCCTCTATTTCGGTGACGCATCGACTTCTTCGCGAGCGTGCATCCGGATGCGATTTGGCCCGGCCGGATCCTTTCAATTGTTATCACCGTGACGCCTGATTTTCCATCGAACACGGGACGTAATAACGCGTAATTTTGTCTATATCGCGATGGCTGGCAAAGATTGCGAACGTGCGGCTGGTGTTCGTGCGTAACGCGCGCTACATATGCGGTCAATCATATCAACTCCGGCCTGCATCAATACCATAGATATTCAAGACCAAATTTTACTGGAGTGCGTAATTGCCACCATCCCATCAGGAAGTGGTGATGGGTAGCGGTGATCGCCCTGATGGCCCTGATGACTTAATCTCCCATGATTCCCAGAACGACGTCGATAGAGATAATGGCTTGGCGAGGAGACGACTTCTGCTCTCTTCTGACGATGAAATGCGGAGATTTGTTCTGACAGCAGAGTGTATGAAATGATCTTTCGTCGACGTCGTGGTTTCGTTATCGCGTCATCGCTTTCGCTTTACATCAACAAACTCATCTTCAGCCAAACGTTGCCTAACGAGGAACAGAAGGATGCCCATCTGCTGTTATCAGCTTGGGGACGGAAATGTCAGATGAAGTACATACAACCAATTTACACTTGCATACAACACGTTTGTGTCCGCTACAACACAACGCACAACCTCACACACATTTACATATGTATATAAATTTTTATACATACAGGTCATAATCATACACACGTACACACACAGACAGACTTGTAGCACTTAAAATAATTCCAGGAAGCAGTTACCATAACAATGTGGTGAGCATTAAGATAAATTCATCCACGTTTGCCTATATAGGGGTCACAATGAAATAATCATGTATTAATAGTTGTGACTGTATGATTTCAAACAGTAATTGTTCACAAGAGGAGATTGATACACGCATGATGATCATGCAATGATTGAGTACATTATAAATCTAAATGAGATACATTCAAGCAGGGAATGAAGAAAGATGGATTGATAACTCATTCTATGAAGTATAATTATAGTTATCACATTTGGCCTTCATTGTATTTGCCTATTTCCTCCACACGGTAATTTCCCTCAATATACTGTCATAAACATGCTCATCGGTTTGAAGGGTATGATATTTTAATTGAAGTTTTTGAAACAAGGCAAGGTCTCAGAAGGAACCGCCACCCCCCCCCCCAAAAAAAATACTTTCACTGAAATCAGATGTAAAGCAAGACTGTGGAACAACTGTGCGAAACCGAGTTAGGTCCATTTGTCCCAACCACAAAATTTCCGAATGTGCAGTAGATATGGTGACATTGTAGTAGCATATACATTTGGTTTACACATAAACAAAATAATTAAAGGCAAAGCAAATATATAATTCTGTTGATATATCTTCTTGGCTGATAATCTGCAAAGTACGGCCCCTCCTTCCGTAAACGTTGTGTTGTTATTACTCTGTCAACGCAATTTATCTATGCGTATTAATCTATGGTGATTTTTGTTGATTTCACTTTAAAACTGGACGTTTTTATATGGATGAGAGGATTGTAAGTATATATCCGAATATTTGAAATGTTGGTCTCTTCTTTCCTTTATAACTTGTCTCTAATCTAACATTTGAATTTAACTCTGTCTGTTTCAAACCTATACCCCTCCCCTCTCTCATTTTATTCACATAGACTTTCTTTTTCTGGCAATATTCAAATGTGCGTAAGTATTCCTTACGTCCCTCTTACTAAAATGTGGTGTTGCGTCTATTTCTAATGTAATTTTCTATCTAAAATATTCCGCACAATCATAATAGGAATAAGATCGACTAGCGAATATATCTGGTTAAATTAAAAATAAGATTTTTTATTTTTTTAGGGGGATGTTTGTACCTTCATAGACATTATAAAGATATTAACCGCATGTGTCGATTGTTTTATGGAGGGGACATAACACTAATTTCCAAAGATAGGATGATGTCAGTTATCTTGTTGAAAGATGTGACTCAACTGTAATGATCAATCAGTTGATAACTTGGGTACTCTGTCTTTCAACAAAAGCAAGCTGTTGTTACTCAATTCCTAAATACAATCGCTTTCACCTTAATACATAGAGCATGATACGAGGTTTGCGAACAAAGTGCATTCCATCTTCCCATGACTCAACCGTTTTTGAATAGCTGTTGCCAATAGAAACCACGTGTGAAAAGGTGATGGAGGAGTTCTTACGAGAGAAGACACACTAATCCCATTATTTGACGTTCACATGGTTTTTCAATAGGCAAATTACTTGGGGGAATTTTCCGCAAGTTCATACCCTCCGTTAAAACATGGGTTAATGCATTCTGACACCCCCATGCGGATCGTTGGAAGGGCGTGGCACCGCGCTCCGCAATGGCGAAACTTTCTGTCGCGTGCATGCTTTTAATTACATGTACATTCGCAAGTCCCATGACCCAAAGGAATGCGATTGCCAAAGAAGAAGAGTGCAAGAGAATGAAGACATGCCATCCCTGATAAGCCGTCAAACAAAAACTGTACTTCCTTCCTCTGTGCTACTGTTGTTATTGTTTTTCTATTCAGAACATTCCAATCCCCACCCACCCCCCCCCCCTCACACACACACACACAAATCATGCAGTGATTATGGGTATTAAAATCCCAACACGGGGTTAAGCTGGCAGATCAGTCGTGTCAGACAAAAGAATTCAAAAACCTTGCAGGAGGTCACGCACCCATGAAAGATATCGACAACGGGCATGAAAACGTTGAACCATATGTTGTGGGTAGATCATATTCTTCACGAAAAATAATATTTCAATTACTTAATTATGAATATTTCGGAACAAGGTGATTTGTGATTTGTTCGATGTTGCACTTTGTAATTGTTAAAGTCGTCTTTAAAACCACTAGTAATTAAATGTTGAGTCTGTTTATGATCTACTCATTTTAAGGGGGAATTGCAATAGTTCATTTTTCGTTGTGGACAGAACGGTTTCAAAGCATTTGAAATTAAAGGACAAGTTCACCTTCATATACATGTGGATTGAGTGAATGCAGCAATATTAGTAGAACACATCGCCGAAAGTTTGAGGTAAAACAGACAATTCGTTCAAAAGGTATACATTCTTAGAGTTTCTGCTCAGCCACTGCTGGATGAGAAGACTACCACAGCTTATGATGTCACATTGTGTAAAACGATATAAGGAAAATATTAATTAAGAGTAAATAAAAAGTACACATTCCCTCGACTTGTCACCGACATGTGTTAAGGGAAATTATTGCCCCAGTCTTCCGGGAGAGGCAAGTCAAGTGCTCATTTATTATGCGAGAAAAGTGAAAATATGTTCAATTTTCTTCATACTTTCTTTATATCGTTCTGCACATGTGACATCACAAGCTGTAGTAGTCTTCGCATCCAGCGATGGTGCCACTGAAACTTGAAAAATTCACAACTTTTGAACGGATCCTCCAATCATTTTCCTCAAACTTCCATTCATGTGTTCTATTAATGTTGCTGCATTTTCTTTACTCACATGTATATTCATGTAGGTGAACAATATAGCTGATACAACTCGTTAATCTTTGAGATATTCTTTTTTTCTTAAAATAAAACATCAGCATGGCATCTTCCTTATTCTTTACAAAATGATACGGTTAATAATGTTCTCCCGTCATCAACTACAATTAATTAGTAATCAAACATGCTTGTGCGGATTATTCTTTACAAAGTGAAAGGGCTCGGGCTCATCCACTGTAACTTCATGGCACTTCGTGGTTTAACTTATATTATTGAGGGCGCCAGCTATTGGCTATGCACAGACTCTGCGGAGCGCAAAAGGTGCAAGTGAATTGGCAAAACTATATTGTTACATTGACTTCATTTCGTTGGGCAGCGGTGTGTGTGTGTGCTGGGGGAGGGGGAGGGGATGGAGGTTGTTAATGCTGACAATTATATGCTTACCCACTGAGGGTGGCTAGCTTCCATTCTTAGTGGCGTTTTTGATAACAGACGAGTTTCTGTGAAATTTATTAGCTTTGAAGAATGATTTCTTCTAAACCTGCAAAAGTTATTCTTCTCGCTCTGAGTCACTGGTGGACCTCTCAATTCTTTTTTTTTTCTCAACTGAAGCATAACTTTGTACTTTTTTTTTTTTGCCAGCATGCATTCTTTGGTTTATCTGCATCATTTGTCTTTTTCAAAGTCGAATGTTTATATTTATGATGTAATTCCAGATTTGTTATGTTATGTTTTGTTGGAAAAAGAAGAATGAAAATAAATGAATTGAATTGAATTGAGCTGGATAAGAGGGAATGTGTACTACAAAACAACAACAGCAACAACAACAACAACAACAACAACACAACACAACACAACACAACACAACAACAGCAACAAAACAACAACAACAGCAAAACGATAAAGCGGTATTCTGTAAAACAGTGCAAGATGTGCAAGGCTGAGATTCAACGCTATATTTTGGGCGTCCTCAAGACCTCTAGAAATTTGCACAAACTATTCATTACGATATTTGAAATTGGGATAGTGGGAATTAATTGTCTGTATGATAAAAAGATGTATGGGTATGTGAGAAAAACAAATGAAATCTGTCCTTTTTTTTTTTGAGGTGAAGGCTACCACTGGTCTGGTACAGGCCTTATAAGGTGAACCATCTTGCTTGTTCTGTTGTGTTGCACAATGACCCGTCCGTACAAGTGTCACGATAGGTATGTAAAGCTGCATGACTCATCTATATCATAAAGCTTCCATAAAAGGCTCATTTCTATTCAACACCACAACAATTTTTGTAGAAAGTAGGCGATGCATCTGCACATTTTTAAAACAACTGCAAACGTCCTCACAGCGGTCAAATTATTATTTGCTCTCTCTTTACTATTTCTCTCGCTCTCTCTCCCTTTCTCCCCTCCCTCCCCCTCCTTTCCTTCTTGCCTCGATCTCCAACACACTCACACACACACCCTCACACACTCATGTAATAAATGCATATAAATAAGGAGGCACACACTCACATACACACAACTCTGCACACAATTATCAACTCTTCATAGAAGCTTTTAAAGTCTCCATGTTTTCTCTTCTTAAACACGCAAATGCATACACACACACACACACACACACACAAACGGACACGCTCACACAGACCATCTCTCCTCTTCCTCTTTCCCTTTCTCTCTCTCTCCCTCTCTCTCTCCCCTCTCTGTATATTTCTTCTTTGAATCATGTGAGTCATCCAGTTTTATTACTCAGGTATTTGTGTGCCCTCAATAGGTCACCGTTGATGACTTTTCATAAGCTTTTTAGGGTTCACCTAGTTGCTAATCAAATTAAGTCACAGGTTTTCTGTTTTAAAGGGGGTATTGTGTCGATTTTTATGACTGTTTTTGGCCAGCTAGATTAAGGCACGGGCGACTAGATGGATAGACGTGTAAACGAAAAAAAAAGTCGGCAAGTAAAAGGAGCACGACGTGTTACAGACAGTTAATAAATAGATGTGTGGATATATTTGATTTAAAATGATAAACCTTACAAAAAAAAATCAATCATCAAATATAACCTGACGACGTCCTACGGTAATTCATCTGAAATCATATAGGAAAGTGAACAAGAAAGAAGATTACCACTTAAGTTGATACTGGTTTATCATGTCTTCTTTCCTAATTTGAGATTTGTTATGTTTGATGTTCTTGCAAACTATTACTCAAATTATCAAAAACGGTTATAATACGTGTGAGTACATTAATTCGTTGTGTGTTTCATTTTTGGAGGTGGACTTTTTGTTTATATTCATATTGACAGAACATGATAGATAATTTTACTGATAATATTCAAGTTTTATGCACACCTTTTGATAAAACAAAGAATTTCTGACCAAAAAAAAAAGACCCAAAACCCAAAAACAAAAATAAAACTTGCCGAATATTCTCTATCAAGAACTGATGCACGTTAACTGGATTCTAACAAATTAATTCAATTTTCAATTAAATTCAATCGCATCTTATTTCCATCTATTAAAGGGGATGGCTAGTAACTGATCAGTGGGAATCAGTGGGAATGCTGAGCGATGATTGTTCCAATCCTTGTGGGATTCATTTAAGAGTACATTATATATCTATTCTTGTGTGAAAATTATTTGCTTCAGAATGGTCTCATATTCAAGTGATGTGCAGTTTAATGATTCCAGGTAAGCGTTCCTGGTCAGTGACGGGGCATTAATCTGCACATTACTTGAATATGAGACCGTTCTGAAGCAAATAATTTTCACACAACAGTAGATATATAAAGTACTCTTAAATGAATCCCACAAAGATTGGAACAATCATCCCTCAGCATTCCCACTGATTCCCACTGATCGGTTACTAGCCATCCCCTTTAAAACACAGAAGGCAGTTCGTATAAATACAAAGTATACATTTGACAAAGTCATATTGTTTAATGATAAGTAAAAAGTGCGGTACTAACAATGGTTGGACCATATCTTGTTACTAGTTCCTCAGTAGAAACTTTTCCGTAAATTTGGAAACATTCGTAATTAAGCCTACCGGCATTTTCTGCTAGAGACTTGGGGAAAAAAGAATGTTAAACTTGAAGAAATTAAAATATGAAAACATGACAATTTTTCTTTAGTCTATCAATCATTTACCCGACTATTAATTCATGCGTTCACTCATTTATTCATATTCTATTCACATATGAATTCAGTTATTTAGTTATTCATAGATTTATTGAGTCATCTATTCACTTATTTACTCACTTGCTTGATTATGTATTCATTCTTTTATTCATTCATCTTCATTCATTTTCTGTCATTCATCATACAGCTGTGATTCGTTTATCAGTCTACTACATAATCATATCCATGAATCATTTAATTTGTTGCAACTAAAATAATACCATAGTTAACAGATGCTCATAAGATATACACACAGTAATGTCAGTATACGTGAAGACATGCCTATTTTGATGAAGTAAAAATAAATCTTGAGTCTAGACTCTGCGTGTCCATTGGGATTAGGAGTTAGTTATCCATGCAGATGCAGAAACCTCGTTTAGGAGTTAAGCAATTATTATTCTCGTTTTAGTTCTATCTTTGAATAGTAGATGGTTAAATGACGCCAATTGTCATGAGGATTGTGAACATTGTGTTTCGAGAGGAGTGGATTCATCTGAAATGAAAAGTCTTCTTTTTGCTTTATAAAGTTTTGAAGCATACATCAGCCCCTCAAGACGTATTTATAGTATATATAGACTATTCCATCGCATCTCCCTAACCGGGAAACCATTTAAGTGGGGCTAGCCTCCGTTAAATTACAACACTGATACACAAATAAAGCAGTTTCTTCTCGGATGACGCGGTGTCTTTTTCTAAGTTGACAAAATAAGCCTGGCTTCAATTAAGCTAAAATCTTCAAAGAACCTATTAGAATCGGTTTCCCTTTCTCTTTTCTGGGCAGACACTACTTAAGTTGCGCATTTTCTTTTTCCCCGGGAGTAAACCGTATAATGACGTTGAAAAAACACGGTATCAGTTCTTAGCCCTTTACAATTGCCATCATTACGTTAAATTTTATCTCCTTTTTCCTGGGATTGCAAGATACAAGCGTTTATACAGTTTAGCTGAAGAGAATGGCCGACCTTTTTTTCTTTTCTTTTTTGTCAGAACCTCCCACAAAACACTGCTTTTGTCGCACAAGAAGACGGGACAGATGTAAAGGAAAAAAGGGGAATGAGGTTGAAGAAGGCGGGCAATTTACACATGGCGCTTATACGGGGATTTATTTCATGACTTGGGATATCGCTCTTTGAGTGGGCTCATCCGCAATAGAAGCGGTTTTAGTGAGAGAATGCAGATCATTGTTGAGCTTGTCATTGGTAACCGGTGTGTAGAATCGGGCTTTTGTTGGGCGGAGAAAGAGGACTAGAGGAGGCTTAGGAACGACTGTTTGCGTTTCATTCGACTCTCGACGGGCAGAAATTTTCTTCTTTTTTTTCTTTTTCTTTTCAGACTTTCATCGAGCATTCAAGCTGAGATTCTATCATGAGGGAAATTTTAACATGCACCTATACACGAAGTCTTGCCATTTCTATCATGGTGCAATTTTGAAACTCTTGGAATTAAACAAACTTAGTATGAATTTTATAGATAACATTCAACATTCCTTACATGAACCAATAGTAATAATGAATAAAAATCACCGGAAGGTTGATGAAGGGTGGACGGGAAAGGGAGTAGGGAGAAAGGGGAAAAAAGCGGTTGACCAGAGGGTAGCACTACGGAGGTAAAAACTTTATCAATCAACTACTAAACCGTAGTTGTCCTGTAGGCGCAATGAGGTTTTAGGAATTATCTGTAGTTTTAGCACCGTTGATAACATCCGTGTTCATTCCGTTACATGACAGATGCCTTTACAATCTTGACAAGAAAATATACAGAATCAAAGTAAATTCATGAAAGAGAAACAAAAAGTATGGTTTCTTCATGTCTACCGCCAAGCCATTGCAAAAGGTTAATTTCCTCGCCGAGCCTATAAGGAGAAGTATAAGTTTGACACCTGCTCTTTGCAACAACCAACAACAAGTTCCGATGAGCTTTGATGAGACATTTAGAAAGGGTTGAGCGAGGTGGAAAGCGACGAGGCGGGGGGGGGGGGGGGAGGGGAGGTTCACAAAAGGGAATTACTCTTCTACTCATATAGAGCCTGACGAAGATTATGATACTGGCAACATAATCTTTTGAGCACCCTCATAACTGTCTGAAGAGACTGAAACTCGATTGGTGATATAGCCGAGCAATTACGAGATAATCTCGCAGAAATCGGAAAGGACATCCCAAGAGGTAATTTCAGGAGAGAAGAAGAAGACGAAGGGAAACATGAAGAAGAAACCAATGTAAGATAATTGATTGATTGTGTTCATCTATAAAATGTGGTTCTTCCAATGACTACGCTAGTAAATGTAGGGAAGGGAGTGTACGTTGCGGAGATGCATGAAACTTGCTAACTTTGAAGGTATTCCTGGTATTACAAAGGTATTACCATGTACTTATAGAAGGCTTACACGTTAATCGCAGCAACCAAAATTTAGAGTATATGGAGCGAGACCCTGGAACTAGTAAAGGGATCTCTTCAAACCACAGGCAATATGGAGGTAGTTTGATAGACAGATGGAGAGACAAGTACGAGATAGATAGAGAGATTGAGAGAGAGAGAGAAAGGGAGAGAGAGAGAGAGAAGCGTGAATGAATTCACAGAAGAATTGTTAATAGATAGATTAAAAGATATTAATAGAGACATAAGTGATAAAAATATAAAAGTGGGGAGGAAATCAAATCTTTGCTCACTTTGGGTCATCTTTATGGAAATCACTCCTCCAGTCGATTAAGAACATCAATTCAGCTGAGGTATTAATTAATTAATAATTTACCTCAAGAAGTATTTGTTTAACTTGGCCTACAATATGATTACCATTATCTTTATTCAATGTACTATATTGTTTCACTTTGTCCTTTTCTTTTGTGCATGTAATTCAAGTCTTACATAAGTTGAGCCATGCACGAACATGTAATCATGACATGGATTTGGCGCCTTATAAATTCCATATGCTGTCACTGTATTCGCAATAAAGAGAGAGTAATAGATAGCAAGATGAATAGAAACATGATAATCATACAGACGATAGAAGGATATGAAAGAGAAGAAGAGAGGTGGGATTAGAGAACAAGAGGGAGAGAAGGAGAGAGGGAGAGAAAGAGGGGGGGGGGGGTAGGAGGAGGTTAGAAGTTTGTCTTTACATAAGAGTCCAATTCTTGGCAGAGTCCTAACTTTCCAGCGACTCTTGTGACAGTCTTGATGTGGATAAGTCTTGATGGGAGTTGATGCCAACGACTTGCATCACTTGAGTCACACATCTTTGGAAGATAGAGGAAGAGGAGGGGTAAGGGGGATGGGGATAGGGGTAGTTTAGGATGGGGAACGGGAGGGCTTCAGACAAAATAGACTTCAGATACAGTAGCAGCCCGATTGGTATGAGCTACGATACTCCCCCCTCCCTCTCTCTTTTTAAGGGGGACCGAAAACACACAGACTAAAACACCCACCTTTGTTTAAAGGTCTTCATACCTCCTAAAGAACACGTTTGTCATTGCGTTCCTGAAAACATTTTAAAGTGTAAAGTTTATTGCAGGATATCTAAAGTGTTAAGATATAAAAACGAGACCCATAAATATATAGACTGGGTCAGGAACTGTTTGGTCTGTCCATCAAAGACTCATTATCCTTACATACATTTGTACAAGCGAATACAGTAGCAATCAGCGCTCCACTTTCGCACTCATGTTTTAAAGATCAAACCATTCAGATTACAAACGTGCACACGAAATAAAACAACAACAGCAAAATAGATATCGCTTGGGGAAAGTACTTCCGGAAAACGAGTGGCCGTAATACTAAGTTATGCATGGAGAAGCGCGTTTGAGAGGAACGTTATTCCAGTTTGAGTTTAGTCTTCTAAAAACATCTTTCAGTATCATCGAGCGAATGACACGTTTCCAAACGAGTTCTTCTCAAGTGTGTGAAAGTTCTCTGCTAATCATTTACCCCCTCCCCCTTCTCCTATCACCCTGTATGGAAGCGCGATGCCCGCGGGCGACTTAACTCATCGCCGCTCAGTCAGCGCCCGTTGACAGTCTCGGCAGCCTCACGACGCGCGGAATGGTCCTCAGAGAACCGGTTGAGGATGCATCGAAACTTAATAACACAATGTCTCATAACCCTTTAGGGCCAATGTATCATACATGACATTTTTTTTTTGCTTCGACCTCTTGCTCTAAGGAAAATGTCTGCCTTTCTTCTATGTGAGCGCGTCTGCTAGTAATGGTAACGTTAACTCATCAGCAATGCACTTGTTAATTGAAAGGAATCAGTCAGTTATACATAACTACACTCCGTACCTTTCATTAAGGACCAACGAGGTGCTCGGGGTTTAAAGAACTAAGCGTGTTTGGATTTTTGTCGTTATTTTCCCTCTCATCGCGTGTCGTTTGCTAATTTAGAAGTCGTGTAAGATGCGTGCGCACTTGTGCCTTCACTGAAGTGGGCGGGGTCGAGGGGTTATTTACAGGCTGCGTGCTCTCTTTTGCTTTGACATCATTCACGCGCTTGCGCTCGCCGCCGAGGCAGCAGACGACAACAAACCCGAAACTTTGCTCTCAATTAGGTGGGATAGAGGGCGAGAGACGGAAAGAGAAAGACTGGGGACGCAGGCTGCCGAGATTACAATGTCCGAACATGCACCCTGCCATGCTATCGCTGCAAGGATTTACTCACCATGCTCACGTCTGTCATGTGGAGAGGGAGATAGAAAGATTTAGCAATCAGTAACTTGGCAGGGAAAGGACTTTCGACGGACATATCTCTCTGGAGACAACATTTCATTTGGTATTTTTTTCGAGGGAAGTTGGCTCTCCCCACCGCCGATACATGAATCGACAGCTGGTTTTACTGCAATGTGACGCACTGGGTCTCAAGTACTGAAAATTGTGCCCGAAAATATCCCGATGGATGTACCACGTCACTGATCTGTCTGCAAGAAGAAGAAGAAGAAGCAAGTGATCAAAGTTCAGGTTCTTGGCTTGTAGTGGTAGCTGGTGTACCCATGGTAAATTTCACTCCTCATCCGGACTCCAGTTTAAACAAAAACAGCCAAACGAGCCTTCAGAGGAGCTGATAGGGCCATTCTTCTACCTCATTTCGTTCTCTCTCTTTTTATCCTCCCTTCATCTTAAAGTCACCGATTTCGTGGCTTACTACCATCTGTACTTATTTCCTTTCAATTTTCCCATGTTCTTTTTTTCCCCTTTTTGTCCTTCCTTCATTTACCATGAGGGTATAAAGGCTCTTGGCAGGCGTGGACTGAGTGTTTCGTGTCCTCTCAAGTGTATGGATTCAATCGAAGTTGATGGATGACGCTATCTCAACTCCAGTCCCAGCACCGAGTTTACCGCCTTTGGAGAATAAAGTTTCCGTGAAACAGATATTCCGAAACCCGACCAGCCGAACGACGTCAGCCAGTCGGTGAAACGTAAAGGAGAAAACGCGAGGCGTGTTTAATGTGCACTCAATGGCATCAGGGCAACAATTGAGCGTTTGTTTGCGAGGTGACTCTGTTATTTTTGTTTAATTTATTGATTTCTCCTTCTTTTCTTCAGAGGAGGGTATTTTATCACACCTCTTTGTCGGTCAAGTTTGTAACATGCCTGACCGTTTTGGATGTTAGAAACATCGACAGCCGAACACATCTGCAATCGCACGTTTTCCCCACAAATGTGTTCTTGCGGACCTGTATACGCTAAATATAGAGTGATTTACGCCCTGTTCAAGTTAAACTTCACTGATCCCCCATTCTTCAATGGGTTTGACTCTCCAGACACGTTTTCGCCAGGAGAAGATCGCTTTGTGAATGTGTAGGGGGGAGAGTAACGTCGTTATAGAGCGATGACTCCAGAGTTTTAAACCATTGAGGGCATTGACTGTATCTTCCCGTACGTTGAGTATCCCGCAGTTCACCTTCCAAATGATGAGCCAAGCTGATCTCAGAAACCTGGCGGGTGTTATCAGGACGCCAGGCAGCGGGTTAGGGAAGTCTTAGAAGTGTTCCACGTCAATGTTTACTCCAACTCTTGGGAAGCGAATGAAACAAAGAAAAAAAGAGAACGGTAAAAAACTACTACACAAACAGGGACCAGCCTGCCTTTGTATGATTTTTATCTCCTTCCGTGCTCCCCGCCGTGAAAAGGATACAGTTATCCAAGCAAGATGTTACCCGAAGGCTTCATCTTCGCTGTCACGTTACTATTGGGACTTATCGCATCACTCGAAGGGAGGCATAGAGGCAAAGGTAAGACGTTGCTATGGTTACCATGTTACTCCATTCCGTCCTTCTCCCTTCATCTTTCTTGTACCTGACTGTGTCCTTCATGTGTTAAATTACCCGGATATACCTTTACATAGGACCTAGAATATTACATAATTTCATGTGCCGTGCCCTGGGCTGCATTATATTCATTTATACGCCCTGTCCTGGGCAATGTATTGCTGTAATGATATTGTTATTTCTATTGTGTTGTTACGTCTTTCAATCTTTTCTTTTGTTGTTCGGTTAACATTGAGTAATTGATATAATGTACTCACTTTTGTATAATCTATCTCATAAAAAATACGAATATTTTTTTTCTCTCTCTCTTAATTCAACTCTCCCTACTAACACAGTCGTGAGAACACAACAAAAATTATTTGATGGGAAAACATCTCGTACATGAATCGGTGCTTACTTGTAAACATACACTATTCTCTATACTTTGAGGTACATTCAAAATGCCTGTACTTCTCAAGAATATAACTGCTAGAAACAAAAGTAATAACAACTTGCTTTTGGGACCCCTTACTACCTACCATCACAAAGGGTTTTCCTTAACATTTTGTAGTTCTATAAATGTTGAGACTTTAGGCTAATCAGCTGCCTTTTTTTATTACACATTGTTCTCCATCAAGCATGTAATGTGTGTTCTCCCTGGAATAACAATATCTTGCCTACCTTTGAGGTTTCATTCATTCCTCGCATGTAAGGAAAACTTGCCTAATTCCGTAAGGGGCATAGGTACATCAACAAAGACGGGTTGTTAAGTTCTCTTAGACATACCGATCACTCAATCGAGTAATGGTTGTTTGACTCAAAATTCTGTTTCAGACGAAAGACGGGACATTGTTGGCCACCGCGCATACCCTAGAAATTAGTTTTGCTTCGTGCTCCTCTGTATTTTAGTTCTAAACAGTGCCGGAGTTTCAGGTCCCACAAACATCTTTGCTGATTTACCAGGTTTTCACTATTCTGTTTACCACCACGACTCTCCTCTGTGACGTCATATGGGCTCCACGTCAAATACCGAGAGTGCGTGAAATTATGGCCTTTTGTTAAGGTGCGCGAAATCGTGGATCAAGCCATCGAGTGCGTGTGGAGTGCACATGTGTATGAGGCTATTTTCGTGCAGGTCGTTGACACATTGGTATATTCTGTGTGTGTATGATATCCTGCTATGACCATTAAGAAACGAAGCTATTCCACTCAGAATTCAAGTTTAATTCGTTGATTCAACCAGACAGAATAAGAGAAACTTAATTTGTAAAGAATATAAAATATGAAAGATGATAGAGAATTTGGGAGTTTATATGCTTTCACCACACAGCGATGTTCTTCACAATGAAATATGCAAATTAGAGGAGGTGACGACTTTCAACGCCTCATTCCTTGCTTTTAGTGAAATAAAACACAAGCGATTGCATCCCTATATTGACTCATATGTAGTAACAACAATAGTCATGATATTATGACGACTAGGGGATAGGATGGGAAGACAGAAGAGGTTGATGAAATAGTTGCTAGATCATCAACCAATACTGCAATTTTCTGGTATATGTTGTATGCCATTACAATTTTAAAGGCATTATTTACCATTTGCAGATGAAACAAAAACCCAATTTTAATGCTTCAAAATAGTTCTAAAATGTGAGTTCGGGATAGAAACAACCAATGTAAAAAAAAATGTTAATCAGTATAATCAATGTTAAGGGTTGTGAAATATACCAAATGTGAACAATAGCTATTATAGAATTGTTTCTACAATATAAACCGTCTATATGTTATGGTTTAAGGAGAAAAATAGTGATATCTCCTTATATTTTAGGCTTTATTGCGAATTGTTTATATGGTAAGATGTTTTGTGATACAACTGACCTACACATGTGCATCAAAATGTGATAACTTGAACATTCTTTAAATCACTGCTCCCTTGGTAAACAATACCTTTGATTAGAACAATAACTTTAATTAGAGAGATGTCAAGTGATGACATCGTTACCTTTAACCCTGTATGTTCTTCGAGAGCCGATTGACACACACACACACACACAAAAAAAACCCCATAGTATAGAGTTGTACACACTGACCAAAGTCTCTGGCGCTCAAAGGGTTAATACTGCATCTTTGGGACCAGCATAACTGCCTCACGAAGACGTTCTAGGATTGAAAGTTTCATTACTTCATGTCAAAGGTTAATGAGCGCGCAACCAGTCCTTTATTTGGATTTACTGATTATCTTATAGAGTCACCTTGAGCATGGGACTGAAACGCACTTTAAAAACGGTAAAATTCAGGGTCACCGGCTATTACAAAGAAACAAGTCCACGTGGATCGAGACAATGAATTCGAACTCTGTTATTTGATTAATGTTATGTCTGGATAGTACAAGGTTTGTCATAATGATCCGCCGAACGGAATGAAGCGGTGTTTTGATATGATTCTACTCTAATAGAAGACCAAGTCCTTGTAAAGATAGCGGTGCCCTTTTGATGTCATAAATTTAAACTTGGGTCTCCACACACGAATCTCCTACCTGTGCTTTCCTCAATGTCCTAATCATGCCTCTCCGCTACAGTTATTGATCTTGTAAACGCAATCCACGTGTTTCAGTTTTTTTTTTTAAAAGTACCATCCTTCTGTTCACAAATCGAACTGCTTCTGCTAAATTTCGATCTGTATGTGTGTGTGTGTGTGTGTGTGTGTGTGTGTGTGTGTGTATGTGTGTGTGTATACGTGAGAGAGAAAGAGAGAGAGTGTGTGTGTGTGTGTGTTTGTAGTATAGTGTATGTTGAGGAATGTTTGTGGACTATTCATGTGGAAGACTTTAAGGGAGATTAAAAGCAAATACTGTATATTGGTATCAACGAACACAGCGTTTCAGTTGAAAGAAAGTACGAGGTCGTCTGTCCCTCTGCCCCGAGCGGATCTCCAGCTCTATAAAGAGCGGTATGCCTTTTAATAAACAGACGACACATATACTCGTATACGCTCACGATAATCAATTAGCGACGATTGCTCCTCAGCACTAAGGGGTGATCGCGGGGAGGCTAATAGACTTCCTCACTTACTTTCACGCTGTCAGAAAGGCCTGACAAATTGATCTCAACTACCTGAATGCTATTCGACCAACCCATCTAGTAAGATATAGGCCTAGTTCGAAACTTATACAACCTTCACGTCTGTTACATCTAGATGTTACCTATCCTTTCTTTCTCTTCTTTATTGTCTGATTCCATCTATTGGAAAAATGTACATATTTCTGTCCGTACATACGAGTATATATTATATTAAACTGCAGTGTATATTGTATTATATCAAATTATATCATATCACATTGTCTTGTATTATATCATATCATTATCATATCATATGATATGATATGATCTTACATATATTATGTTATATTACATTATACTATGTATTATTATATCGAGTGTATATATATATATATATATATATATATATATAAATAGATCTACATATATATATATATACATATATATATATATGTATATATATATATATTATTTATCATTTGTATGATCTTACATTGCTGGTTTCACAAACGGATAGAAAATTAATAACTTAGAAAGGAATTCAGAGGGATGATATCAACACAACGCTTCTCCCTTTCGTTCGAAGCAATAACCCCCGGGACTCTGAACATATAGGGAGGTAAAGAAAGTAGATATATGAATATATCTATGTATACTGTTCAGGAGGTTCAGAGAGGATATACAAAACAGGCCCTCTAAACGAAAAACACCCATTGCCGCAGAAAATGGATACACCTCTTCCTTCCACTTCTGAAATGTGTCAGACAGAATGTTGATGAATAAGCGAAGCATGGTAAGCCAACCACATATACTCATATTAACTTCTACAAAGAACACTTCCGGTGAGAAGGAAAAGAGAAGAGTTTCTTTATCTTTTAAACTTCAGATGAAATTTTACCCCTTTTCTTCACTCCTTCTACAGTAATGGATTACATATCATCTGACTCTTGTTGTGTTTAACGCGTTCCCTTCGAGATTTCCAAATCCCAATAAACACTGAACGAGAACGCGCAATAAAGAAACTTCACAGAATACTATTAATTGCAAACAAATGTTGTCGAACAAGAAAAAAACCCAAAAAACAAACAAACAAACAAAAACACTGGCAATCTTGAGTCCATTGATTTGTTAGTCATCGCGAGTTTGCCACACCCGAATGCCACGCGAGGATTCTACAGAAGGGGGAAATGGGAAGCACAAATGTTATTCCCCCATTTTGGCTATGAACTTTAAAGATGCATTTTGTTAACGACTGTAAAGAGCGTGGTAACTCTTTAGTGTACAACAAAAAGAAAAAGGCAGTTGGAAGAAATCTACCGATTTAATATTTTCAGTATTAGGCTACGTAAATAAATAAAAAAAACGAGCGTAAACATAAATATCAGATTACGGTTTTGCATTACATTCTCATCACATTGCTTCCTAAATTTGCAGATGATTCAATTCAATTCAAGTCATCTATTTTTCTTTTTGAACAAAGCATAACATAGGGAATAGAAAATATACATGCAGACCGACAAATGTACAAAGTTATGATGAGAGGGGAAAAAAAGAACTGAGAGGTCCACTGAAAAACATGCTTGTATATTGTAAACCACTGAAAGAATTCTATGAGACTATGCTTCATTATTAAAGGGAACCCAAACCCAAAGAGCAATGTGGAATTAGTGAAAGCAGCAACATTAGTAGAACACATCAGTGAAAGTTTGAGGAAATTCGGACAATCGATGAAAAAGTTATTAACTTTTACAGTTTTGGCGTTGGAATTGCAGAATAAGGAGACAACCAGAGGTTATGACGTATGTGAGGACAATAAAACAAAGAAAATATAAAGGGAATTCCACAAAAATTTATTTTTCTAGCATAATGAAAAAGCACTTGACTAACCGCTTTCAGAAAGCAGGCGGAATAATTGCTACCCTTAACATATGTCAGTATCAACTTGATGGAATGTGTAATTTTCATGAAAAATGATTTCTTTTAATGGAATTCCCTTTTATACTGTTGTCCTTACATACGTCATAACCTCTAGTAGTCTCTTCATCCGGCAGTTCCAACAGCAAAATTATAAAAATTCATAACTCTTGCATGGATTGTCCGATTTCCTCAAACTTTTACTCATGTGTTCTACTGATTTTTCAGTGACACCAAATTTAGCGCATCAGGAGGTAAATAACTTGACAGTGTGGAGTGACACTCTACGACATATGGCTATAATCTCAATTAACAGGTTGAATGACACGTGCCATTATTGCGTGGCGGCAGATTACTCTGGTTTGACTGTTTAAGTAGGCATGGAATGTACAACTACAAGGTAACATACCAGTCTATTATCAACGGCGTTAAGAGATGCAAGATTTCTTTTCTCCTTTCTTCTTTTGGCAAAAAGGAGACCTTTATGGAGCGGCCTTTTCACTCTGACCACCCTTCCACCAGTTTTTATCTTTTGGGATAAGAACGGCGAGGTGTGAAATTCGCTCGTCTGAAATGTACTCGGGAAGGACGACGTCATTCTATAAACAAGATATAATCATGTAGTTACGTCTGAATTCAAATCGGTCGTAAGGATCCCAACCCACAAACACATCATGACGAGGGGGCAGAACAGAGGAGAACAGAACAAGACAAAAACCCAGTCATTCACCGAATTTCGTTCTTTACTCGTGCTGCTGCTACGACTGCCTCAGTGTAAGAAGATTTTTGTCGCAAAACGAGCTAACTCCATTCTGTTAAGTTGAGATATTTGTGATGAAAGCTGCTAAAAACAAAGAAAATAATAAGAGAAAATACAGAATATTATCAATCATAATTTCTAGAACAATACTTGTTACGTCACAAGTGAGATATTATTGGAAAGGTGAAAAATAAATTATTGCTCTCATTGATGATGGACTTACTTGGAACTGTTTAAAAAAGGGCGCTAGGCTAATTTTGCAATAAAACTCTTCAAAAACAAGAATTATGCAACAGAGAACGTTTTAAATCAAGAGAAAAAAAAATTACAAAGTATACGCCAGTCAGAGTAAAGGCGACCAATAGCGACAAAGCGTCAATTTGACTGTTAATAACTCCTTGGTTCAATCGACCCTGTGGCCGTCGACTGAATCACACATTGGTCAAATCTCTTACGTGACTGTGACGTCACAGATTCAATCTTAGAAACAACAATGGCAACAAAACAATCATCTGTGACTTATTTGACTGATTTGTAGTCATTTGCAGGATCATGCATCTCTCTGTCAGCAAAGTCAGGAGGATGTGTTGAAAATCTGTAGAAAAGTTACGAATGCGCACAAAGGTGAGCCAGTTAGTCCGGCGCAGTCACATGACCAGAACGAATAATGTCGAATTGCGACACTTTGAGCAGGGACGAATTTACGTCACTTCCTAACAGTCTCTCTCCGTGAAACAAGGTTAGATCCACCCCCATGTTTTTGCTTTGTTTTTGTTGTTGTTGTTGTTGTTGTTGTTCAACGCTTTCAAACCCACCACTGCAAAATGCCATTGACATTCTGTACACACATGTCGCCCACGGTAGCAACAGAGTTTAAATCATTCAAGTAATACACATCATTCAGGGCGTTAGTAAGAATTATCTATACCCGATGGCAACTTCGGAACAGTCGGAAACACTCGAGGATATAATCAAAGCCGAGTGTGTTTTTTAGACCGTTAAACTCTGGTCCGTTCAAAAGTTACTTCGACAGCTTCAGACCCGAAAGGGGGAGGGGGAGGTGGTATCATCTTGAGTTGCCCTTTCAGCATGAAAGATATCATTTACCATTTGCAGATGAAACAAATACCCAGCTTTGGTGCTTCAAAATAGTTCTAAAATGTTAGTCAGGTATAGAAACAACCAATGTAAAAATTTTAATCAGTGTACCGACGTAATCATTATTAAGTACTGGAGAATATACAAAATGTGAACAATAGTTATAACAGAATTGTGTCTATAATGTACCGTCTTCAGTTATGGTTTAATGAGCAAAGTATAGTGATATCTCCTTCTATTCTAGACTTTATTGCAAAAAATGTTTATATGGTAGGATGTTTTGTCATACAACTGACCTACACAGAATATGCATCAAATGTAATAACTCGAACATTTTCTAAAAATCACTGCTCCCAATGGTAAATAGTACCTTTAAGCCCTTACTTGCACCTTCTTCGGATTGTGTATAACCTGCTCCTCTAACACGATGGCTAATATCATATTGGACATATCCATAAGATGTGGATGACAATTTTTACGGTGTCACTGAACTGTCCAACGCCCATCCCCCTTTTTTTTCTGCATAGGCTCAACATTTCCTCTAACCCAGTAATCCAAGGAAGTGTTTATCTATGGTATGATAATGCATATTTCTTTTTATCAATTCTTACTTTTCATTTCTTTCTTTCCTTTCTACGAAATATGTAGGGCCTACATTGTATATGGCCTTTTCTATGCTGAAAAGAAATTTGATTAATGTATGAAATTATATTGAAGAAAATAAGATCAAACCCAAAAAATCGATTCTAGTGTTTCATATGGTATAGAATATGATATTATCTTTTATTCAAGCCATATTTCGGCCACATGCCATCTTTAGTTTTCGTTGCAGGGTTTTCATATCTCTCTAAATTAACAGATTTATAAGAAATCCTTGATTGGGTAGTTTAGAATATTAAAGTCATTATTTCTGTCCCAAATTGGCAATATCGTTTTATCCCTGAATTTTTGCAGATCTAGTCTTTCTCTCACATGCTTTATAGAATTTACATACAACTTACAGTTGCCAGTTTAATCAAGGACAAGCTAATAATCCCGGAAGCAAAATCAACCCAGTACACGATCGGTTGATAGTGGATGATGTACAAATTTCCTTGGACACATCCAGATCCACAGGGGGTAGATAAGAGTCCTGCAGGACGTGTCGCTTTAAATCTGGACCTGTTCTACACGCATGCCCTTGTGTTACCTCTGTATCAAAAACATGTTTCTTTAACACGATGGAAGTGTTTCGTGGACAGATCTGGGTCTGGCGATGTCGATAACAATCTTGACATCAATGACCATGTCCTTTCAATATTCAACGTCTCACTCCCACTCCTGTGATGCTTAACGTTTCATCAATGAGTTCGTCGGAGGTTTTCACCGACGAATTTGCTATCAGCCAATCAGACGCAAGGATTTCAGTAGCTTTTAACAGTTGTCAGTGTAAATCACTGACAAAAAGTTTCATGAAACGGTCCCCTGGACGACACGACCCCGTGCCTTTCCAGGCTCCCCTGAAATATTGTAACACCCCTCCTCATATCTGGAAAGACAGACATTGAAGAAAAAGAAATATAAACCATAGCACAACCTATTGATATGCCAAAGGGTTGGTGCTCCACGACTTGTTCGGTATCATGGTCGATGCTTGTCCTTTGAAGTGTTACTTGGGGCCTGATGTTATTCTGCAATAGACTTTGTAATCACTTGTATTTGTTTAGAAAAGTGAATCCTTGCAATGATAATCGTTTGGGAACAACCACTGGATATTGAATGAGACTTGTTTGGAATCTGTTTTTGCTGGATTTTGTTAACACAGCTCGTGCCCTTCCAATATGACGGGGGAAAATATGCGGATTCTTCGTACTTATCATGCTCACGATAAAGTTTGTTTTTCTCTTTTCTCGTGGGTAACACCTATGTGCAAAATGCCATGAGAAGAAAATGCATTGTTTACCTCATTCTTTGGCGTCAGGGGGACTTAAATGATGATGAACGACAAACACATCATAAAACGATTTTTTATGATTCCTAATGGGGCGTCATAAAGTTATTACTCGATATTAATCAGCTTCCATTCGAGGTCGTTCTCTCGCACTTCCCGCGAAATCAATAGATCGTCGCCCTTTGCAAAATATTTGAATTCCACAGTTTATGGATATGTTTTACACGACGGGCGACACAAAGAGCGCGATTAAAGGGATGGTACAGTTTCGATTGAGATGGGGCTTAAGGTTTTCAACGTTTTTGATGATGATTTTTTTGAGATAATGAGAAACCTGTTGTGAAATATGAAAGAGCATATAATTCTAATAGGAATTCAAAGTTTATTTGATGAAAATTAGTTTTGAAATGACCGAGAGATCTCGAACAAAGCGATCCGAATAAAAGGTGGGACCAAACTTTTATTAGGATCGTTTTGTTTTACTTTGTTTTTTGCATATCTCAGCCATTTCGTAACAGATTTTTATCAAATAAAGTTTTAATTCCTAATGGAATTGTATGCGCTTTAACATTTCATAAAGTGGTTTGTCATAAAGTGGTTTCTGAGTATCTCGCAAGAAGTTAAACGCTGAATCCTCACCTAAATCGATACTATACCAGATCCCTTTAATGGCGAGGTGTGTATCATATCAAACGAGAGTACGAGGATTTTGGCCTAGTGGTTTGCTGCTGTGCCATAGTTTACATTTCCACCGTCAGAACGGAAATGTATCGAGATGGTGTGCAAGACGAATCTAATAAACGGAGCCCACTCACCACCCCGAGAGTAAAGGCTGCCAGGGCGATCCGATGTGACAACCAGTTTCATTCCTTGTCACTCCCACTCGAGGTTAGAAAACACTGTTAACCGCATGTGTGCCGATTGGCTCAGAAAGCCCCATAGCGTTGTACACTCTGTCCAAAGTCCCTAGCAAAGAAGGGGTTAAACTCTTAGGTAAGAGAATTTTGATGTGCGACATCGTAGGGGGAGATGATTTGGCAAGAATACTTAAAGGGGCATTTCAGACGATGTTCATAATTTCACATCATACAGTACATAAATCAACAGCTAAATAAATAGATTTGTGGAATTTATTGTGGTTCTTCAACAGAGAAACAATACTATGAAAAACCTTAAACAAATTACACTGAACAAGGATGATGACATAGCAGGCTCACATATTTCAAAGATGTAGCCATGTAATTTCATTACAATACCGCTTGCTTGCGAGTTCACCTGTGTATAATCTATGCATGCCTTCTTCTTTTGTTCTGCTTCCCTGAGCCCAAACTCATGCATTCTTATGGTGAACCTGCCATGTCCTCATCCTTGTTCATTGCAATTTATTATAAATTTCAAAAATATTCTTATTCTTCATCCCAATTATCATAGATTCTGAAACTATGTCCTCAGTATAACTAATTTATAGTTGTTCAAATGTAAAAATCTGAAAATTATCCGGTGGGCTCCTTTAAGATCATTGTTACACAGCAAAGATTTTAGGGGTTGGGTTCTATAAGATGTGTCGCACTGTCACTAAACTCTACAGAGGTAACGCAATTGATAAAACATTGCAATGCACTCTGTTTGTGAAGTAGCTCAGTTTTCAAAAATGTAGATGAAGTCATTGGCAGGAATATTTTCTTTTTTTTTTCAACGTGTAGTTAACACGTCTGTGATTTCGCTGAAAAATATCAAGAGATGAACTTATTTTCTACGTAAAACAGAAAACACATGGTTTTAGAAGCGTCCCGCCCGACAGCAAAATTAGATAGCATCCAACCCAATCTGGCAATAATTTAAGAGGAGAACACTATAAAGATCTTAAAACATCTTTTAACAATCAAAATATATTCGCTCTCGACGTACAGAAATTGTTTTTTGTTGTCGAATTTCAATAATTGGGCCAAATTGGCTGAATAGCAGATCGCTGGTGGTTGCAATTTTTGGAAGAGTAATAATTATGGTGAGTAAGATGTAACACTGTGTAAGGAAATATGCATAGTCATGCAACCAAACCTTGAAATCTATACCTGCCCTACCATCTAAAACGCTGTAGATAGCCGTAAAGACTTATTAGCCCGTGCCTTGATTATACAATCAAGGTAATTTGGATTGTGGCTGCAACGTGCTGTTGATGTGCGCGTAGGCATGGTAGGCAAATATATACGCTCTTAATGTGACTCTCTGACGGTATGTTGATTCTTAATGTAATGAAAGCCATTCTTTCCTGTAATTCTTGAGAGTCATTTAAGCAGCGTGCTCAAACACATTAAAGTTCCGTATACATACATTCCCGAGCAATGTACTTTGAATTAAAAAAAAGCGAGCATCAGTTTCCAAACAGTTTCTGCACACTAACCAAACACAGGAGTCGAATGTTTGCGAGGGTTTCTTCTGTTATTTTCTCCCCCCTTACCAGTACTTTTAAACATTATTGTAGAAGAACGTACTGGGCGGGGCTGGGCGGATACAAGACTCATATTTGATTCCATGGCTAATTGACGATAATTCCGGAGAGAGGAAAACCGCTGATTTCTTTTGTGTTCGATGTTTGTCCTTGGTCATTGTCCGCGGAGTGTAGCGTGTAGCGGATTGGCACAGGCCGGCCGGAACGGCGTGACCGAAGGCTGCGAGTCCCCCGTGAGATCGCAGATTTCAGCTGATTTGAGATGACTATCATAGTAGGATAAGCCTGCGTCATCCTCGGCATCAAGAACACAGTGATAAAACTTCCATCAAAAATTTAGGGACATTTCGCGAAGGTGAAGCACTTCTTTTTACCCGTACAATATCAGGTCATGAGGTACATGTATAAGATTTTCATGTCAATAGTATAACCCATTTGTACTAATCTTCATTTACGCCTTGGTCCGCGAGAGACACGGAAGGAGCAATTTAAGAAATTTTCCGAGAAGCAAATGATAATATGACAGACGATGAAAAATTAGTAGCTAATGTAGGATTTTCAAAATGGTTTACGAGTACTCTATTCTATACTTTGACTCAACTTTTGCATAGAATTGAGTGTCGTATTGTGATAAGACATCGAGCAGTTTGTAACGCATCTCTGTTTGAAGTATTTTTTGATACATTGAAAAGAAAAGTTTATCAACGGCGTTCTATACATTTGCACGGTTCATTGAAGTCTGCCAAGTTTTAGTAAGAGAGGAAGGAGGGGGAAAGGTTCTATATATAACTATATAATTATAAGCATTATGTCGTGCAACAAAGTGCATCTCCACGCTCTTAATTTATTTTGGGACAACTGTGCGAAATTCGATGCTAATAATGCTAATTAGAGAGGAAATTTCCTAAATTTTGTTAGTTCCTGCTAGACAAAAGGTCGCAGCAGTCGTAAAATCTATTCCCCCGAATCATCGTGAAACTTGCATCTTGAGGGTGAGCATTTTGTGTCTCATATACCTCATATACAGAGAAGTAAAGTACCCAAAGCATGTAGGCTAATACAATATCCTGAATATCGCACGTAAAACTGTGTCAGATAAAAAGCACTTTGAGAAATGTACAGTTCATTTTTTTTTCTTTAAAATCTGTTCAAGGAAGGAGGATTATTATCTTTTTATACTACATGTATTTTGTACGAAATTGTGTGTTAACAAAATAGACTTTCAACTACCCCCGAACCTCGCAAAACAGTGGTTGAAGACGGTTAGTCACTTAAGCACATGAAACCTGGTGAAAGTAATTCGTAAACTTCTCGTTGGGAGAAAAAATAATTAAGATTTACTCCTTTGAAAAACCTTTAAACTAAAATAACAAGAAAATGAAGATTGCAATATGTTTTTAGAAATGCCGGGGTTTGCTGGTGTTAATTATAGTATGAGAACATCTTTACTTCAGCCTTTTCATTGTGATAGTGATCTATCTCTAAGACTATGGTAATGCCTAGACTTTTGATGGTAGTTTTTCTCCCAACGAGAAGTTTACGAACTACTTTCACGAGGTTCCATGTTATTAAGTGATGGAGTCGTCATAATGCAACAAAATGAACAATAATTGATAATCATCGATATGATTATGTTAAAAAAAAGTACAGGACGTGAGTATAAAGACACGTATAATGAAGCTGCATAATCACCAATCACAAAGTTGATCTGTCGTCATGTTTGAACACCCTATAATTCGTTTGTAACGTTAGAGTGATTGGCGTAATATAAGATTGATGCATAATGCTCGAGATCACAATCTTACGCAGGTGCTCGAATGGGAGGTGACCTTGAAATTGCGCCCTTTTTATTTGGTGCTCCCTCATGTGACAACAGAATACTTCGAGCCTCCGTCTGAATTGCTTCTTTGGTTGTATTCCTCTGTTCTTTTAGATGCTTTTAGATGCTGTGTGTCACTATCATCTTTTAGGGATGTAACTTCTTGTTTTTCAAGAGACAGTGACCTATTTTATAGCTTCTCGAAACATTTCCTAAAATCGGCCTATATTAGCCCAAATACGTACGTTGTTGTGCCCTCCTGCTTTTAGCCTTTGTTTCTGTTTGTAGAATAATATTTGCCTTTTTACAAAGCTTAATCGAGGCTGCAACTTTATTTTTTTGAACACACAACGAGGTAGGCCGATATCTCCCCCTTTCTCCAACAGAAATAGTGCATTAAGCCGGATAGGTCTAAGTGGTGATTGTCTTCCAATATGCACAAGCCACCTCAAGTGCCCCCAGCCCTGGAAGCGAATGACGTAAATGACGTAATGGACAGTATTTGCTAAAAGACAATTGACATTTCCTTCTGATTTGTTGAGACGTGAAGACTTTTCGTCGAGAGCTCACACGACCTTTTTCTCTATGCGCTCATTTTGACGTCATATCGAGTTTTTGGCTTGTCGGGGTTGACGTACTAGTCGGCCTACAGACGGGGGTGGGGGGGGGGGGGGGGTATGTAATCGATCTTGAGTAGTCTGAATAGGTGCTCCCAATCAATTTGTACCCTTGTCTTCTCAATCGGTTTCCGAACATCTATGAAACATGTTTAAAGTCTCTCTCCGCTCTTTCCGCTAACAGGCTAACAAAATGACTAGTTGATATCTGTATATTAAGTACTTGGCCATAATCTGTTCTTTTCATTGCTTTTCATTTCACGCAACCCTTCAATATATTCAATACAACACCATTTAGTTGTTTTAGATATAGCGAGTGTGTAAAATTCTATGCTTCCAGGATGACTTAGACAGTTTTCGTCAAACTTTGCGAATTGCAAACTCACTGGACTGAAATGACATGATATACATGCAAAATCAACTTTAACGTTAAGAAAAAAGACCATCGAGTTCGTTTGATTGTTTGTTTTCATTTTCCATTTGACAAGATGGCTGGACAGCCCATATTCAGATGCACTAGCTGGTCTTCCATGAGGTCAAGTTGTTAATACCACTAGTTCACCCAATTAGCCATCATTACTGATCAAAATGCCTATCGGCGCTATTCTCTGTGGAAATAATAAAATGTCTCCGGTCTCTGACACAAGGGTCAGAATATTTATGACGCTATTTGATACCTCATAACTTTGACCGGATTCATTTCCATGATATCAAACGGAGACGTAGCAGGATATAATGCAGAAGTCGTTGAAACCCTTTAGACTTTATAGACGATTATTTAAGAGCAAAGAGAATTGTGTGCATGCAACATGAGCCCGTTGCAGCGTTGCGAACTGCAAATTTTCGCAATATAATGATATTAGTCAAGGATATTGAAGGAGTCATCGAAAAGGGGAGAGAAAACTCGGTGAGTCTGGGCCACACCTTCCGCACACAGAACGCTGACTAGCTGAACTGTCGTTAAATGCCAAGTCATTATCATTGGCACTCCACCTGCGCCCTGTAACTACCTCCTTAGCCCCTCAACCTCTATCCCCTACCCTCTCCAAGACACACAGGCACACTTCATCACTTTCAACTAAATTTTGTTCACTTCACTTCAATTTAACTGAATTGAATTGAATTGAATTGAATTGAATTCAATTCAATTCAATTCAATTCAATTCAATCCAATTCAATTCAATTCAATTCAATTCAATCCAATCCAATCCAATCCAATCCAAGTTAATTCTATTTAATTTACTACAATTTAATCTAATTCAATATAGTTCGTTTTGCACATTTCCCCAAAAGAGAGAATAATTATTATTCTTAAAATATTTGTAACATTGCAGGGTGACATTATGTTAAACAGGAAAGGCGTACATAATCATAATCATATTCCCCTTATGTGCTCTACCATGTAAGGCGCGTGCCAAGATAGATACATAATGCCTCTATCCTCCATTCCCTTCCCCGTTCCTACATGAAACTTAAACGAGGACTCCCCCCCCCACCCATTCGCTGCTGCATGTTGATACAATTTTGTTCTCTGACGACAAAAAAAAAAAAAAAAAAAGATGTATCATCCATTAATGCTGTGAGGGAATAGCTTCAGTGCAGTTAACTGTAGGAACAAGAAGAAAGTGCGATCACATTTACTACGTGTAAGACAATATCGCACACAATCCGCAAGCAGCCGTTGTGTGTCTTCAGCAGCCACGGGCGATTTCCCGTTCAGGGGAGTGACGAGCGTTCACGAACGCTTCCAATCATGAGCTTGGGCGTCCGTAATTCACGGTCAACCCGCCGAGCGGGAGGAGGCAGGAGGGTGCATTGCATTGCCTTCCACGCCCATCATTCCGGGACGGTCCCGTGCCGTGGCTGCTAGCGTTGCGTTGCGTCAGGGTCGACCTCGAGACGACTCCCTTCTTTATTCATCTCGCTAATCATCAGGTTTTAATTTTTGCCACTTATTTTATAACTCCCACTATTCCTATCATTTTGGATCATCAAATCATTTCACACTGTATTCCTCTCCTTGAAAAAAAAATCCACAACCATGTTCAAGTAAGATTTGATAAGTACAATAAAATCAGAGTAATAGACGTTACACTAAAATTGTCCAAAAACAAGAAAGAAATATGGAATTGTGAATTTTCACATGTTTTCAGCCTATACAAATAAACTGAAAGAGGTTAAAGTTTCATTCCTTTGGAACAAGCAACACATTCAAAATGCTCAAAGTGTAGACAAATCTAAATCAATGCTCAAAACTCAATTATTCAATCGTAATTTATTTTTCTTATGTTATAAACATATCGCATTTTTCGTACCTGGTAATCGTATTCTGTATTTTAATTCAAAGTTTCTGATCTGCCTCAATGCGCTTAGAAACGTCGGTATTAATGACGATAAACATATCTGTAAAAGGAACCACGTGACTCGAACCTGTCATCTTCTGCAGTAGATGACAGGTTCGAGTCCCGAAGTACCCCCCCCCCCATCCCCGAAATGTTTGTTAGATTACAGATCAGCAGTTGCGATTTTAGAAAAATAATTTGCAGAGGGAAACAAATTGAAGAAAATTCACACAGCAGCCTTTACCCCTCTGATAAATATTCTATTGCTTTCATGAATGCCTTGTCAGCCTTGGATTATTTAACATAACAATATCGGAATTTCGGAGCTTGGGTATTTTGTTCCAAGTTCATCGTGTTATAGCCGGCAACCAGGGACAGCCTTGTGGTTGTATCGCTGCCCGGAAAGCAGGTTCGAGTCCCGTGTCCCGTCTCCTGAGTTCGAGTCCCGTCCCGTCCCAGGTTCGAGTCCCGTGGTTCTTTTTTTTTTCCCCGACATGCTTGTTAGAGTACAGATCAGCAGTTGCAATCTTACAAATGTAGAGGGAGACAAATAGAAGAAAATTCACACCTCAGCCTTCACCCCTCTGATTAATATTCTCTTGCTTAAACTATCTTAATCTTTATGTATTATTAGTATTGTCAGTATTATCGTCATCATCATCATCATATTGCCAACGGAGACGCTTTGATGTCCAAAAGAGCAAAGAATGGCTGACTTCTTACGTAGTCCTGATCACGTGTATTATTCAGCGCCTGGAGACTTGTAGGGGTGAGTTCTCGTGTGCTCCTGAACAAGCGTCCCATGACGACTACATTCGTCTGCAAAGGGGGGAAGGGGTCCGACACCGCCGTATGTCATTGCCAGCAAGAGGTTAGACAAACACGAAATGGGTGCTGTCCAATGCCCTTCTGGGGGCTGAGGGACGATGTAGGAAGAGTGCATGGGGAGGCTTAAATGAGACTAGCCCTCTTAGTTACATTAATTCACTTAATGCAAAGAAATTAAGATGTGATTAAAATACAGATGTATATGATTATGTAACGAAAATTGTTGAAATTGTACAAAATGATAATATTTATGAAATCGTGATAATGATGCAGTGTTAATGAAATTGCTAAAAATTGATGTAAGTGTAAAGTAATACATGTACCAAACAGAGAATAAATCAAATCAAATCAAATCAAATCAAATCAAATCAAATCAAATCAAATCAGTTCAGTTCAATTCAGTTCAATTCAATTCAATTCAATTCAAATCAAGCCACTGTGGCCATATAGCATGTCTCTCCCAGATATAATCTCCTCGACACTCCTCCTTGACACATCGGGTGCTGAGCGCAACCATGACATCTTTCTTGTGAAAAGCAAGGAATGCTCTCTTTCACCAGGACATTTCAAAAGTTGTCCTCAACAAATTGACATTAACATCATTAACACAAATCTTGAAGTCCGATGAGTTTTGTTTTAAAGATTTTTTTTTTTTTAAATAAAAAAAAATGCACTCATGTATGCGTATAGGTCATCATTTAAGTATCAACTCGATTCCGACTTTGAATACATCAAAAATAGCCTGGAATCATGCATTTTCATTTTTTATATATCGAAAGATTAAACCAAAAAAACAAAATGGTGAATTCATCAAGAGAATTTTCTGTTCTTTTCAAACGTCTGATAGCCTAGAAAACAATCACGAAGCGGGGAATTGCTGTACCATTTTGTTTTACACAGAAATCATATAAAAAGAATCGTCCCTTTTTTCGTAACCGAAAGTATTATTGGTCACATTTCATCTCTTCTTCAGACGATTTTCACTTTCTTTTATTAATGTTTTTAATCAAATATTTGTCGAAAGTTTACGTGTCCCTTCATATAATTCTAAACGTATAGGCTGGATTTTGATACGTTATGTTCAAGTAAGTCAAACACTTACATTTCGTATTCTATTAGAAGATGATCGTGTCTCAACAGGAGAAGACCGAGTAGGCGGGTCATATACGTTGATATAGGTTCTGATTGAGCAGAGACAAACAGGAGGCGGAAATATTAATATTCATGGTTCCCTCCGGGCATGGAGTGAGAAGGGCGCGGGCGGAACACCCCCCTGGGAGAAATGGGATACTCCCTTATTGCCTTAAATGGATACACGTTTTAAATGTGACTTTTGCGGATTTTTTAACCCCATGTGACTGGGGGCTTTTATTACTAATACGTAGTGATTGATCAAGCTGTGATTCAAATAATCAGTGCAACGAAAAACGGTAGGTCAAGACTTGTACCGTAGTTATGTTGATTCTAATCATGATCACTGCTTCATTGACCAATAATTAATGATGTAAGGGGCATGGTAATATATAATAACAATGTGTCTATGATATGATTCTATACGTAATCACTACTAATATCACGCCAGTTACCATGGCTACAAATCATCATCTTTGCTTCGATCGTCATCATCATTTGTATGTTTAGCATGTTCTTTTATCATTGCCGCATTCCTTAGGATTGCCTTCGAAGCAATAATAGTAACCACGGTAACATCATGAAAAGAGTTCTTAGAACGTGTATTTTTAAAGGTTTTTGCGTGTTATAAGTTTCGAAGCTATACTGAATTCGAGAGGCTCGTTGAGGTTTCTTCCTCTTCGACAGTCAAACCAGCAACCACATCAACAACAACAACAAAAGAAATTTCATGGCTGGAATCAAAGTAACAAGTCTGAATATGTTTGCCCAATATCGGACAGTTGAGAGCTGAGGGCAAGTGTGTGTTGAAAGTCATATTTTCAGCGGATATCGACGTAGTCATGTCTATTCTCATGCACGTATCTTGTTCATGATGCTGCTGCGCAGAGAACTCTTCACTTCTGGCATACGCCGAAGGACCAAATTATCATGTTTTTTTCGTCGTGAGTTTTGCAGAATGGAATCAAGTAACTTTGTCTGAGAGGGATGTAGTACCATGAATCACCCTTGACATTCTACTTTGGCAGATTCACGAACAACTCTCGGCGGTTCGCTGAAGAGAATGAGCCCTTGTCTGACATTTTAGGAACTTTGCAGAGTAGGAGTATTGCGCAAGGCAAACAATGACAAGGTTGAAGTACTCTCACGTGACTGCTATAACATTTTCGACGGGAACATGGACTGCGGGATTAAATTACGACAAAACAACATAATCGTGGTCCTCTCTTCTTTACTGCCATTTTCTCTCCCTCCTTTCTTTATAAATATGTATTGTTTGATCCAAAAAGTAACTCTATTAAATAAAAAGTTAACTCTATTTCGTTCATTTGAGATATTTGCAATTAAATTTTTTTAGAAAAAGGTGAAATGATAATTATACACTATGGGATATTTTGATCATAACTTCATGAATTTTTCTCGTTATGCAACAAGTGAGGTATCATAGGAAAGGTTTTAGTTTCTTCCAATGGATGATGTACATACCTAAGAATGCTCCTATGGTGCTTAACCATTTTGGCGATTAAAATCTTCGTATTATATATGTATATGTATATATATATATATATATATATATATATATATATATACATATATATACATATTATATATATATATATATATTTATATATATACATATTATATATACATATGTATATATATGTATATATATATGTGTATATATGTATATAAATATAAATATATATATATATATATATATATATATATATATATATGATAATTCATAACGTAGGACGAAACGAACAGATTGCAAGAGAACGTCACGGGTTTAAACTCCTACCTATAGTCTATTTATGCTATAGTTTTCTGTCCAGAACCCGCACGCGTACCTCGGTAAGATCTTAGAAAACATCTTTAAGGTCGAGGGAAGCACAGGAGTTAGTAAGCCTGGAGGATGGCATCTGCCCGACGGTTGCTTGTGTGTCTTATCAACGCGTCTCCGCGGACGCGGGATATCTAGTGGCCAGATTGGGCAACCGGAAGTGTCGCGGTGACGAAGTGTCATTGAGAACGCGCTAAAGAGCAAGGGTGCACTTCCGGTACGCTGAGTGATGCGCCGCAAAGCGTCTGGGCCCGGCGTTAAAGGCGACAGCCCTTCTTCTACGCCTATGCCCTCCCACTTGTTCAAGACATTCTATCCATAGAGGATGAGCTGGAAGTTCGAAATCTACGTCAAACTCTTTCGATCTAATTTCTCTCCATGTCAAAGCAGGAATACATTTTGATTAAACAATGCCCTTAATTTGATCCCCCCCCCCCCCAAACCCAATGATGATAACAAAGGTAAGAAATAAGCCAGAAGTAGAAGTATTTTGAGCAGATAAAAGTGTAATCTGAACATTGTTTGAAACATGCTAATAGCTTTAAGCCTACAAAATACGTATTCCTGTAAAGCGAACAGAACGCATAAAAAAATGAAATGAAAGACAGGGAAAAGAAATGAAGATCCGCGTCATTTCCTTTTAACAGAATCTTACCAAAGTTAGGTCGGAGAGCTGAAATTGTGTAACCTGCGCCACCACTCAAAATATTGTATTTGGATCATAATCACGGATATGGGATGAACTTTACTGCAATTTTCTACATCCCTCATCCTCAAACCTGCCAAGTTCATGTTGAGACATGCACATTTTTATTAGATTGTGAATCGGACAGCTACACCGGATGAGGTTTCCATTTTATGTTTCTTTGAGTGTTAATGGCAGGCGCCCTCTTTTCCTAACTCCTTCATACATTTATTGGCTTCTAAACAGATACGACATGTGTTAGCTTACTTCAACAACAACTCATTGAAAATTCACGACATTTAATAACTCCTATTTGTTTCTACTTTTTCTTTCTTTGACTTTCACAAAAAGTGCATGTCTATCTGTACGTGCACCCAATTGAAAAATATTCAGAGCATATTAAATTTATCTCTATGAGATTCATGAAAGCTCAATCTACCTCCAGTCTTCGTTCCCTTCATGGTTTACATCAAACTATTTCCTTCTTTTGTCAAGGCGGTTAAAGAGTGTTTTCATAGCTTCTTAATGATTATAATTCGTTTTGTGTGACTGAGACACTATTACTGTAGTTATGTCGTTTTCGTGGGCATCTATTCACCGAACGAGTGTGTTTAGCCAAATTTTTTTCAGTAGCTGACGTCGAATTAGTATGATTTTTTTTTCCTGAAGTATTCTTCATCTGATCCTTTGCATCTTATACACATGATCATTATACATGCAAATATTTTCTTTAAAATATATATATGTATAAAGTATGGGATGTATATGTCAATGCATATATATGTATACACACATAATCATTAATCATACATACATGTTTGTAGGTATACATGTGAGATATTACAATGTGTGTATGTGTGTGTATGTGCACATGTACTTAGAATTAGCGACGAAGCGTACGTTTACACTTCATTTGTGCCATTTATGATTCGAGAGACATAAGGCCATAATGATTCATAGTTTATTCTTGTCATTGTAACTCGTATCAACATCTTTAAACTAGTATGCCTGAGGGTGGTCAATAACTTCACCTTTTCAACATGTTCAAAGTAGCACGAACAGGTACTTTTGTCAGAACATGGAGAGCTCCTTGGTCAGAACAAGGACTCACAGTACCTCAGTTAAATGCATGTTAATCATGTTCATACATGTATCTGAGGGGGTTGTTTACCTCCACCCCTCCCCACCCTGGAAATGCCATGACTCTTTAATATGAGCAGACTGTAACTCTATTATCCCCTATTTGGTATATATTTCAACTATCCCTGAGTGGCTATTGTTCAATCGCGCGTGTCTGACGTCTCTCGCACTGTTCATGTGTAAATCGGACGTGTAGTAGATTAAATGCAAACAGCGGATGTTCCGACTGACAGGTGCGAGTGTACGTGGGTATTAGGAATGATACAAAGTGTCCCCTCCAATCAATTACGGCGCGGCGAAACGCGCCACGCAAGTGTGCGCGCAGAAAAACTGTGCAGCAGGTGGAAGTGCTGTACGCGGGATGACGGACGGACACGCAACGCGCGTGGCTAATCTTGCTTATTGCTCAATACAGCGAGCTGACTTTTACGACCACAAAGCCTCCGCCGACATTTTAGTCTCATCACTTGTGGATTTATCATTCATTATTACTATTATCATTCTCAATATCGTTCTGTTGTTGTTGCTTTTTGTCAAGAGTTTGGCACAAAAGCGGCTGCATGCGAAATCGCCAAAAACGGGCTGGAACAGAGATAACATAGATTATAAAATGGGTTCAAGAATGTAGCCAATTGGAAGCCCTAAATGAGTCACGTGTGCGTGCATTAATTTCTCACTAACATGCACGGCCTGACGTCACAATGTTTACACTAGTAGTACGCACTCAATCAGTTGTTACAAGTGCGTCGCGCGCTACTATACGCGCTGTCAATCCTGTAAACAACTTCTAGTTCGGGCTGCCGGCCGGGCTTTCTTGAGTGCATAACATGTGTAGCGTACGTACACTCTTATACGTACAGTACTTATATGTGCGGGATTTCCGAGTGCGACGTGCGAAAATGTTTGGGACGATCATCTTCGGACATCTTGACTCTTGAGCGAGTGCTACATGTAGCTGACTGGTATTGACCCACAAAGGTACGTGAAAAATGCTGTTAGTTTTCCACCCATTTTATAAAACAAATGATGCACAGGATTATTTCGTGGCGTAAGTGGAGATGCAGCTCACTCACGGGTATTTACAATGTAGTGCATGTTTCACAATTGTAAATACCCTCGAGTGCGCTACATCTCCACTAACGCACTCTATCCTGTGCATCATTTATATTCATAAAATGGGTTCAAAATGTAGCCAATAGGAAGCGCTGAAATGAGTCACGTGTGCTTTGGTTATTCTAGTCCCATCGCACTGCGTGTTAAATCCTATTGCCGATCGTCTGTGCGCGCGGCGGCTCCTTTGAATTGCATGCATACGCGCTGTCAATCCTGTAAACAACTTCTAGTTCGGGCTGCTGGCCGGCCGGCCTTTCTTCCCTTGTGCATAACATGTGTGGCGTACGTATACTGATACTCTTATACGTACAGTACAGTAGACCAAGCGTTGTGGGACCGGACGCGTACATGGAGTCACTTTGAAGGGTAAATCCAACGATTTAGCAGGTTAATTCTCACGCCGTTTTCAGAGTATGTTGTCTAGTAGGCCTATATGAGGAGTCTATATCAAGTCTTTAAGGTAAAGGGTGCATATTCTATGGAAAATAAGTAAGTTTTCATGCGGGAACTTAAGTGTCCGGAAACCCAACCCCCCATCATACTTATACTGTATGTGCGGGATTTCCGAGTGCGACGTGCGTAAATGTTTGGGACGAACATCTTCGGACGTCTTGACCCACAAAGGTACGTGAAAAACGCTGAAAAATGCTGGTAGTTTTCGAATTTTCGACCCATTTTATAAAACAAATGATGCACAGGATTATTTCGTGGCGTTAGTGGAGATGCAGCTCACTCTCGGGTATTTACAATGTAGTGCAACACGCACTCGGCTTCGCCTCGTGCATGTTTCACAATTGTAAATACCCTCGAGTGCGCTACGCCTCCACTAACGCACTCTATCCTGTGCATCATTTGTATAATTGATTATAGTTACAGTTATACATGTAGAAACGAATTATTTTGTGTCAGCATGCGGATGTGTTCACGGTGTCGGCTATTAGGAAATTAGATTTGTAAGTGTGACATATAAAAAGAGCGTCAACAAAGAATGGAAAAGTCAACGATATCAATCGCTTTAAAGGAAATTCGTTTCGAAATGTTTATTTCAATGTCTTTTACATGTCCAGTAGAAAGACAGTGATTCGAAGGATCACGTACACTTTTGGCGTACTCTCAGGCGTAGAGTTACTATTGAATAGAAAAGCGTACTAGTACTTTTCGTGTAATCAAGGCGAAATAATTGCACGCTTTCAAACTAATAACAGCGCGTGCTCAGTAGCAGTACAATGTGCGTTGCCAACTCACGTCGCTGTAGTGAATGCAGAGTGACGGTCTGATAGAAGGATCTGCATGGATATGGGGATAATACGCCGTCATGCAATACGGTAAACCCGATAATTATTTGCATAATAGATCTGTAATAATAACATGCCTTATTCACCCAATATAGCCCCTTCACTGTCGACTGTCAGTTGTCACCGCTCCACCAATGACCCTAGCAATCTATCACCCTAGTCTTGCCATGAATATCCATTTTTATATCCTGCATCATAAAATTCTCGAACTAGGGTTAGCCGTGAACTTCTCCTGTGACTTGAAATAATTTCACCATTAAATAAAGTGGATGTGGCGTGACGTCAGACCTCAATATATTCTTTTGCCATACCAATATTCTGACGGTGATTGGCACGGTTATTTTTTTTTCTTCGGTCTTGCACCTCTCAGAATATAGTCCTATGCAAGTCGCCTCAGAATCCACAATTAATTTGATTTAGGTGTATCAATAGATTAATACACCTGGGGCCTGTTTCATAAAGATTGAGCGTAAGTCATACAAAATGCAATCAACCGCAAAGTGCATTTCATATACAACTTTGCGACTGATCGCAAGTAACGCTCAATCTACTGAAAGTTACCTTGATTTCTTGAATTCAAGCGTAAGTGTCTTTATGAAACAGGACTTACGCTCAATATCGAACTTACGCTCGATTGAACGAGTTACGCTCAATAAATCGAGAGTAAGATCAATCGCGATTCTTTATCAAACAGGCTCCTGGATGGAGAGGACAAAAGTGAGTGAGAACATAATTATAAACATGTTGTCCAAGAACTTTTAAGTTCTTGGCGAAATTCGTACTCTGGGGCTCCGATTGAAAATTAAGGGGTTTATCCACTGTGTTGCAGTGACCCCACTGTTAAACTGCATTGAAACGAAAATTTGATTCACATCTAATCATCTAAGTATCTCTAATCAGGGCTTCAACATGTGCATATTCACAGAAAACAAATTTGCCTTTCGTCCTCGTTTCGAAGTCGAGTGTATAATTACACAAACCAAAAGCGTGTGGATGACTGCGATGATGTGGAGTTGTCGTTATTCAGAAGTTAGAAGAGAAAACAAATGCAAAGACCATGAAGAACGAATATACCATTCATTTGGCTTTTGAAAGTCTTCGTCCAACAAATATATGAGTTATTCCCGGGAGTAAAAACAAGTCCTTCCTTCCGGCTATCCGGGGAAAACAGACAAGACAACCAGATTTTAGATTCTTACAACAAAGTCAGACTGTATAATGAAGAAAAAAAATCTTGCAATTTGTCATTCCCTTTCAATACCGAATTATTCTCCTTCTTCACTTTTTCGCCTTCTCCAGTTCGCGCTCCTCATATTTTTTTTCCTTATCCGTCCTCCTCCTCTTTCTCCTCCTACTCTTTTCTGTTCTCCTGCAATCCAATTCTCTTTATATTATTTTCTCTCTCTATCTCTTCTTATAGAAGATGAAACTAATTATGGCTGGAGGATGCACGTGGCAAATGGGAACAGAATAGGGTATATATAGCTTCAAACATTACGAATGCAATCGACGGATAATCATAATTAAAGGTAGATACGCTGGATGGTGATGCAACTGTGATACGGTAAGCCAAGCGAAACGAGCTGTAAGCGGAGAAGTCCATCGGGGAGTGATCGGGAGGCTTCCCGAATCCCTCCAAGGAGAGCGAGGGGCGAGGCTATGTGGGTAAACGTCCGTCGGTGCTTATTCTCTGGCGGGTTTGGATACACCCCTCTCCTTGTACAACGTTACGAAAGAAACCTTCAGTCCCCTCGCCAATAACGGAAACCTTTCGACAACAAAGCGCGTCAGAAGTAATGTGAATAAAGGAGGGATCTAAGTGGCCCTCGATTTCGCCCTCTTCTCCCCCCGTCTGCACTTTTTCGATTGAGATGAATCGGGCTTCCGAAGCAGCACGCTGCAAAAGAGTGCTTCTTAACTTTGACAGCAAGTAATGATAAATGTACCCTGCTAACAATGATGAACATTGTGCGCCATCTCTATGATCCGAGACCTCTCGAACTGTTGTTTTCTTCTCACATGATAATGTCGTTTAATTCAATAATGACTCGAAAGTTGGTAGCCCTTCAAGAAAAAGCTTTGCAGCCTGAAGAGTGATCACCTGAGAATTCATTGCCAGAAGGGTTCATTCGTATGACGCCAAATTGAAAATAGGTGCAAGTTGCACACACCGAAAATGCGCTCGCCTATCAGTTCATTTTGCTCAGTTCATTATTATTTCCACATCTCAATAAAAGAATCACATGTTGACAAATGACAAACATGAGACACATAGGAAATATAAAATATATAAAAAATGCACATTATTACATAAAAGACATAAAAATAACAAAGTAATGAGTGTGGAGGAGGCTACATAGGCCATTGGCCTTTCGAGGTAGCTCTCCCAATCAAACAAAATTATCAGTTATCACAATATACAAATAACAATAAACAAGTACAAAATTCAAAAAGGCAATGTAGAATGTAGTAATTTCAAGTGGATGGCTAGCAGTGATGGGGAGCTCATCAGAATGAGATTGAAACATTTATTTCCAATAATATAAAAGTAAAACTACATATATATATTGCATAAAACATCATCATCAAAGAACGAGCATCCCACACACACTGCCAAACCTACCACTTGAATTATTCATTCTATACGTTTATCAGGCTTTTAATAAATAGTCCCTATATCTACGTTTAAAAGACTTTAAGGTAGGTGATTGTCGTATTTCTAAAGGCATTTCATTCCACAATTTTGGTCCGGTATATTTTATAGTTTTACGAGAGACAGCACATTTCAATAACAGTAAATGAATGTTTTGAGAGAATCTAGTATCATAATTATGAAATGATGCATTATACAAAAAGATTTGATTAAATACAGGTGGTAAAAGATCATGATAGAACATGTATATAAAGGATCCAGTTTGCAATTCATGAACTTGTTCGAGCGTTTAATTCTGGTCCGTCATATCATCTTCGACAATCTTGTAAAATTTTTCTTTCATTGGCGTTTTTGCGCGTGCGCACTGGGCGTGTGAATATATAACAACATCCAAATGTGAGTTCTGAAACCTGTAGGTCATAGTTTACAATGTATAGATAGTATACTTCCCGAAGATTTGTCAGTTTTCAGATGAAATAATGCATTGATATGACAGCTCCAACAGTAAGATCAACATTGATGACAACGCGGTGCAAACATGATGACAATGTTCATTCAATTGCCACTATTAAACTGAAAAGAAAAGGTGGCTAGATGTTCGAGTGGATAAGTCTCATTCTCACCGGAGGAAATTATTCTTCGTGTACAAAAAACAAGAAAAAATCTAGGAATAGTGATTCTCATTATCAATATTTACAGAATTCGAATTAAAAACACGAAGATTTGATTCTTTTGATTTGCAACTTTTGGCAGAAGAAAAACTTCGGTATGTAAAACGGACCATATATGTATTATATCAATGTAGGCCTATATGGAAACTCAGTGCTTTTGGACAAATCGTATTCCTTTACTATTGTGATAAGCTTGATTGCTATAGATAACGCATTATTAGTATTTGATAAGAAAACCGAGTTTACGTCATATCGATTGGAGTTACCTTTGTATCAGAACTTTCCCTGTAAATACAAGGATTTCGTTTAATGATGTTGATGAATACACGTACAAGTTCCATGTCATATTATTACATATAATTTGATAATCGTGTGCAGCGCACATGGCGCAAGGAAATTTGTAACAAGTGAGCGAATCGTCAACGCCCACTCCGCCCTGTAACATTGTGAAATAAATGTTCACCGTGTGTGCGTGTGTGTATGTGTGTGTGTGTGTGTGTGTGTGTGTGTGAGTGTGGAAGTGTTTAAAAATGTGTGTGTGTGCGTGCGTGCGTGTGTGTGTGTGTGTGTGTGTGTGTGCAGGGCGATATTTCAGAAATCGTGTTGGGTGTGTTTGTATTGCGTCACTGTCGCTCGGGGGGAGGGCCAAAAGTCCCCCTTTCCGGCGCGGAAGATTGTTATGTAGCGTCTGTCTGGACTCGTCACTGACAGATTGTACCAAAGAGATCTTAGATACCCTTGAACTCCAAGACATGAGTATATCTTGTGATTCAACGTCACTGGCCGACATTTTGTATAAATACTCGTCCTCCATTGGCTAAATTTTACGTCCGGCCCTGGCATACTGCTTACCATTGAGATAAAGCAAATTCCATTGAAATTTCTCGTTTCAAATAATTATACATGTGTATATAAAAACGAAACAAATATACTAATGATGGCCTGGGATACGAAAATGAAAACAATGAGATTTGAAGCCATTAAATGAATTCACGCACAAATATATGTAATCTCCCTCTCTTTCTCTCTCTATCCGTAATTTTGATGTGGCAAATAGAAAGATAGAGAGAAATATTGAGCATTTAGTTGCACAACTATAACAGATAATAGCTCATAATACCTTGCTGAGTATGTCATGCCTAGTATCAAGGGAATTTCCTTTCTTTACTTTGTTTGTTTGTTCTGTAGGGTTTCATGTGATTCATAAGACTTCATGGTTCTGATGCCTAAGCTGCATTTATTCTAAACTTCTACTAAAATTACTCTATTTCCTTATCAACGGGTATCGCCCTTGAGATGAAACACCGATAAAAGACAGAATGTCGTGAGTTTCTTTATGACTTGAATAGCCTGCACCAATCATGTTATTACCGGATAAGTGTAAGACGGATTGAAAGTTGAGGCCTGTCCCATTCTTACTTCTAAAAAGTACGCCGATTAGCCTTTCCAGTTTGGATTAGTTCATGGGTTGTAATTGCCGCTTTTGAGTGTCTTCTTTCCAGAGACTTTGTGCTAATAGAACAGTGTGTTTTTGTGGCACAGCTTGAAGAGGATAAGCTCGTACCTATCACTATCATTCCACTTGTATACTCATCCGGTGACGGGGAGTGGGGGGATAAGGATGAAAATGAGACTGTATGAACGGTTTTCCTCTTCTCTTTTGAAAGGAAGACTCGATCCTCGTCTTTCCGAATTTCGTAGGCGTTCTGATGATACAGAAGTAAATAAAAACGGCATCATTATGGTCAATGTTATATTATTTTCACCATTCCCATCATCACCATCACCATCACCATCACCATCACCATCACCATCACCATCACCATCACCATCACCATCACCATCACCATCACCATCACCATCACCATCACCATCACCATCACCATCACCATCACCATCACCATCACCATCACCATCACCATCACTATCACCATCACCATCACCATCACCATCACCATCACCATCACCACCACCATCACCATCACCATCACCATCACCATCACCATCACCATCACCATCACCATCACCATCACCATCACCATCACCATCACCACCACCATCACCATCACCATCACCATCACCATCACCATCACCATTGCCACTACCACCACCACCACCATCACCATCACCTCCACCATTACCACCAAGATCGTGACCCCACCACTATCACCGTACTGTCACCATCACTACTACCATCATCGTCACCACACCACCACCACCGTCATCACTACCATCACCACCATCACCATCGCCATCGCCATCGCCATCACCATCACCACCAACATCACCACCAACATCACCATCACCATCACCACCAACATCACCATTGCCACCACCACCACCACCACCATCACCATCACCTCCACCATTACCACCAAGATCGTGACCCCACCACTATCACCGTACTGTCACCATCACTACTACCATCATCGTCACCACACCACCACCACCATCACCATCACCACCATCACCATCGCCATCGCCATCGCCATCACCATCACAACCACCATCAAATATCGAGAAATCGTGTCGTGTTTTTTCTTCTTTCGTCATTTCTTTTATCTCTCTTTTATTCTTCTCCTCCATTCTTGTCTTCATTTTCTTTTCTTACCCACCTATTCGTTTTCGTTATCTTCCTCTTCCTCTTTTGGTTGACTCATTATCTTCATCTTTTTGTTCTTGTCTTCGCTTTCGCCAATTTTCTTCCCCCTCGTTTTTTTTTTCTTGTCCGTGTTTAGTGGTGCAGTTGTGGTTCTGTTTCTCCTCCTGTACCCTCTTGTGCCGAACAGCTTAAGAATAAAAATTATACCCGTAACCGAAATGGGACTGGTATATAATAACAATGTGTCCCTCGGAACAACGAAGTCTGTGAATGTTTCCTATTCTTGTGAAAAAAACAAACATCTCGGGAGGTCGGTACAGATTCGGCCATCGCCGTGAACCATTCGGCGGAAATCGTCAAAAGGGTTGTTGACAAAACTCGTCCAAATCGACCCACAGCTCTTTTTGAGATGTTAAACCCCTGCCTTGATTTGACGGAGGTGCCCCTTCCAACTCCCCCAAAATAAAAAAGAAAACAGGAAATGCTGTAAGATGTGATTGTCCTTTAAACCCACGAGACTAGCATTTTGTGTGAGTGTGCCTATGTGTGTGTGCGCGAAAGTGCGTGTGCGTAATTTTTTCCATGAATGATAAACATCAATGCTTCCCTGTTAACAAAATATCATTCCCGTTTTCTGCAGCAGATTTGTCTGTCGTTAATAATATCGCCTTTATCATCTGTCAAGGTGATATGATGAATACAGGTGGAACTAACTCAGCGTAGCCTGCGCAAACAGTTGCCCGCCAAAATCATAACCTCGACTGGCCTGCTTGACGCCCGGAGGGGCAGAACTGGTCAAAGCGAAGCTGACGTCACGTCTTTATTTTTATCTCGTCTTGTCGCCTTCTCGAGACATTCCACAACACCATCGCAATGTGAATATGACGAGGAGATAACAATATATTAATCGGGCCTATATGCGTCACCTCGCAGTCATTCTTCCATTGTTGGTCGAATAGACGGGAAAATGGGACAGAAGACTAATAATAAAACTGTATTTGACGAGTCTCCCGCCATTTTAGTCGTGTTCCATCGTTCATTCACGGGCAGACAACATTTTCAGCACCAGGTCGACAATCCAGAACATTTAATCGTATCCTTACGTGTTTCCATATGCTCCTTGCCTCTTTCCCACTTCCCGGCCCTTTATAAACTTGCTCTCCCCCTCCCTCCCTCTCTCTCGCTCTCTCCCCCTCTCTCACGCAGTCTCTTTGCCTGACATGTGCTTACAGTGAATACTTCGTGTTTTTTTTTTCATCTCGTAACCCCCTTGGCTCTTTTATAATAATTACTATGTTGTTCTTATTCCTGTTGAAGAATCCAGTCTTCACTCATTATCTTTCATGGCGTAATTTCTGTTTATTTACGATGTCTTAACAAAATAATGATATGTTCACGAGAAGAAAGAGGAGGAAAAAAAAGGAACAATGAGAAAAAGGAAAATTAAAACATTGCTATTATCATGTTGTTGTTATTGTTACTAACAAGGAAAAGTGTACGAAAGTCGGCACAATCCCAAGGCACATTTTCATCAGACCAGGAGGGGAGGGGGCTCTTGACGCGCGGCAACGTTGCCCATTCTTCCGATGCAGCGCTTAAGTTTCATTCTTAGCTTCAGAGATTGGGCAGTGTCTTATCCCGGTCAAGCATATTTTCATATTGTCAAATATTTTTGTCATGTTGATTTTGTTGACATTATTTTCTGTAGCTCGATATAGAAATCTCATGTTGATACATTTTTTTTTTCATCTCTCTCCTTCTACCTTATGCAGGATGCCCTCTTGGATGCAGTTCATGTTCCACCTTTAACGGCTGCCTCACGTGCAAGCCGCGATTCCACTTTCTCCTCCACCGCAGCGGTATGAAACAGATCGGGCTGTGCACCCATACCTGCCCCGTCGACTTCTACGCCAACAGCGCCGGCGGCTACTCACGATGCTCTCGTAAGTTATCAAGCACTGTCTTCGTGAAACCTCAATCCCTATAACAGGTCTATTTACCAGTGCACCCACCTGCATAGGTATATTTTCCTTTTAACACAACATTGTGTACAAGGTGCTTAACCCTTCGGCAACTGAAAATTCTGTACATAATGGCCTCTGGTTCCCTGGATGGTACCGCAATTTTTGCTCTCATTTCGACAACTTTCTACATGATCAACGATGATGTAAGATAGCTCACTGCATGTTCATTTTTGTCTATTATGAATTATGTTTATTTGACAGCCTGCCAATACTTCTTTCAAGAAATTGGTGTGCCTCAGAATTAATTCTGACATACTTTTGTTGACTTTTGACCTCTTTCAAAACTATGAATTTTGTACTGAGATGTCCCGATATGTTTGGATTAATGAATCATTAGAGTTTGAAGATTTGAGAGTACGATGGGATTTTGTGAAGTATAAAGAAGGGTAAGGCATTAAAAAACGGACGGGTGGTTTCGGGTATTTCATTGATTAATGGGTTAGGAGAGTATTTTCCTCTATTCTAATTTGATCCATTCTTTAATGATAACCACTGTTTCTGACAATCACCAAGCATGTTTGAAAATTGCCCGACATGACAAACTATTCATGCAGGTTAGCTGGATTCCAAAAGTTAAAATCCAACCATCCATCCATGTCAACATTTCATTTCATTTCATTTCATTTCGTTTATTTCATTTCCAACAATGTCAAACATTTTCATACACAAAATAACACAATATCAATACAATACAATACAAGAACAAGAACATTTATTGGTGATGAATCCATAAAAAAGTATTATTTGATGCATAGGGGCGAAATTTTGCAGTTGATAAGAACAACAATATTCTTATAAGAGTTGGAAAATAAATAATAAGTACATTTTACATGTAGCATGTGTACATGCATATGATAAACACGGAATGTCGGCGAACCTATTCAAAGTGGCCTCCTGTCTATTAAAGGTCACGATTTTCGTTTCCCTTAGGTGACCGCTACAGACAGGTTTGACTGTAGATTGATATTTGCAGTGCCTTAGAATGTTTCACGAATATCATTTTCTCGGAATAGTTTACGGAACGTACTGCTGCTTGCTAGCTTAAAGCAAAAATGCAAATTGTTTGCAAGCATATCTGAATCGACATCATAAATCGTTTGAAGGGGGTGGGGGGAGGGAGGGACTCTTCTTGGATTAAAGTCAATGGAAAGATTTAACTCGAAGAACAAGAACAACCACAATTTCCCAAAATCGTCACAACACAAAAGGCGCCACCTTGAGTCGTCACGGAGGTCAGCGCACTTGGCGGCGGCATCGGCTAAATGAAAGCGTGCCATGATTCTGACACGTAATTGGGACTTTTACAACCTCGCAACCCCTCTTCCCCTTCCCACAACAAATTGTAAAGAATATACCTGCTTTCTAAAGTCTCAGCTAATCGGGACTGAAATGCAGTGACCGAAGGAAATCGCATGAGTCACCCTCCTGTCGCGTTGGGACTCCGAAGGTGGCAAATTCCATTTAGCAAAACGTCAAAGACGTCTCTGAACATTTTATCGCGACTCATCGCGGCTTTAAGCGTGAGAATGAAAAGGCCAATTATGGTGATCATTTTCAGCCAGTGGTTAATCTTGAGGTTAACTTTCCTGGACACCCAACATTAAATCTTACGACCCATTCATTACCAACAGATCATTAAATGGATTATAAGTGAAAAACCCAAACCTACACAGCAAACATTGCAACATTAAATTTATTGACAATGAATTGTAGTTACAGATCATGAAACGATATCTATGACAACTCAATCAGACCTGCTGTCTTTTTGGAACGGACTTGATCTGCAAATAACAGTCCGTATCTTTCTTCCTCTTGTTTCTTTAAGTGCCAAAGGATCACACTGATGAGTGTGTGACATTTGCTGTACGGCGAACGTGTGCCGAAATTCTGTATCAATATACGTCACAATTCGGCCATGTTAATTCAATATGCCCCTCAAATCTTTCGTTGTCTTCAAGAGTGCATATAAAAGGTTGTCTTCTAACTCTAGGTGTTACTTCGTCTCTATTTTTCTGTTTGTTTATTTCTTCCTCGCAGGGTGCAGAATCGACAACTGTGAGACCTGCGTCAGTCGAAACTTCTGCGCGCGCTGCCGGCCGCCGTTCGTGGGCGTCTACGGGAAATGCATGTTACAGTGCCCGGAAGACATGTACGCCGACGAACGCACTGGCCGTTGTGAGGTCAAAGGTGGGGATCACAGCAGTCGTCTCTTGACCTGTATCGTGTAGCTTGGACGGCCTATATAATCTTTACTCTTTTAGGAAAAAAAAACAGATTTGTATCAAAGTATCACAATTCATTTTTTAAAGGCAACTTGGGCAGTTTTTTAGTTATAGTCTATTACGAGATTTTTGTAAGAATTCACCTCGGTAGAGCATCCCTCATACAAAAAAAAAAACCCACAAATAAATGATTTGTTCATGAATTGATATGAAAGTCCATTGGTCTGGAGGTCATCAGTAAATATGCAGATTTGAGGAAATATGCAAATGTGGATATGAATATGAAACGCTGTCTCTGTATATCTTGAAATTTTCTCAGCCATATCATCGTCATCATTGTAATGATAATTGTAACCTTCCTTCTCCTTTTTTCCTCCTCCTCCTCCTCCTCCTCATCCCTCCTCCTCTCCTCATTAATATTCTATTGTCTTTGCATCAGTTGATTGTGAGGTCACGTCTTGGTCTCCATGGGGACAGTGCGCGAAGAAGGGCCAAACGTGCGGCCACAAGTGGGGCAAGCGGCAGAGACAGCGAGAGGTGGTTGTGAGTGCCACCCCGGGCGGCCAGCCGTGCCCCGAGCTGGTCGAGAGCGAAAGGTGCCGAATGAGTCAGCGATACTGCCCGGGTGAGGGCGACATTTCGTTATGACGACTTGTTTTGTGCTCTGCGACATCTTGTGCCAAAGATAGCAATAATGAAACTGGAATTATTGCAACTTGATAGATATAACATTACAAAACAACGATAACAACAGTTTAGATACTGCTGCTACTAGTACTATGATAACAACAGTGATGTAAATATCAATAACGATGATGAAAATGACACAGATGATAATGAACATTTTTGTTCTTTAATTGTCAGAAGTTTGGCAAGAATGAAACGTAATTTGACAGTCCTTATCAAGAATAGCTGACAGCTCAAGATTCTGTTAAGGTCGAGTGTGCGCAGGGGGGGGGGGGAGGGGGTTATCATCAGAACTTTATGTGCACCCCCTCCCCCTTTGAAAATTTTGTTAGAAAATATTATTGAAAACTAATCATTGGCCTATACTAATTACAGTCAATCACAAAATGTATGTGAGTGTCTACAGGTAAACACAGCAGGAAAATGATGAGTTAAATCTTGTGTAAGAAAAAAGAGCAAACATTCTTATTAGAGTTTATAATTCGATTGTTTATATTTGCATATTTGTCTGTTTTTTCAGGCAAAAAGCCGCGGCGGTCAAAAAACGGCAAAAAGAACAAAGAGAAGGAAAAGGGCCAAAGAGAGAACGGAAAGGCAGACAGGGAGAGCAAGAAATCCCAACGAACTGACAATGAGAGATCCGCGAGGAAAGAGCGAAGAAGAGAGAAGAAGAAAAAGGAGGCTTTCGTTCTCGAAACACCGCTTCATCTTGATAGAACGATTTGAAAAATCAAGCGTGTCGTTCTTCTTCTGATGTTGATGATTTGTAAGTTGTCGTCTAGCAAGCGCGATGTGCCTCCATGCTTGAATTGCTGTTGCGCGACGGGTGTGTCCCAATTTTGACAGATCTGTACGCATCGTTGCTGGTGTGAGGTGCTGTCACTATTTTCTTCCCAATGACACGTCCAGACGCCACATAAAACGGGAAACCTGTGGACATAGACAAGGACAACATCTGTATGAACAGGGAGTACGTGTGGGAACCTGTCACCTCTGAAAGTGTGGTGCATGAGATACGTGGAGGCTCCAAGTTTGTTATATGCTCGACGACAGGTGGCGCTAGAGCATTTCGTCAAAAAGAGCTGCTTGCGCAGACGATCAACCAGACTCTGCCGTCCTATGATAATGACGGTGAAAGGGTCCATTATGAGAGTGCTGCCGTGGTAGAGCCGATGTCTCGGACCGCGCCTCGAACAAAAATCCGGAACGAACATCAGTGACTTTTGATGCTTCAAGGTGCATATTTTGGGATCGTCACGGACGACGTAAAAATGTGTATAAAAATCCTCGTTTTTCTATCATTCTGATTCCTGCCAGATACTCTCTTTATGAGACATGACTATGTTTCTACCCACGATGGGATGCCTCTGGTAATCCAGGTGTCCTTGTGAAACTAATTCATTGCGTTCCGGAAATCTGATGGTTACCGTGCAAGCTTATGAAGATTGAAGAATCTCAAAGGAAGAGGGTTAATGTCAGGGTCCTTTCATGGCGAGCAATATACTAATGAGCTTATGAGGTTTACCTTAGTATATAATATATCAAATAAAAAAACCTTCATAGGTCAAATTATCTGTAATAATTATCATTAAAGCAAATCAAATTTACACATAACGTTTCTGCGAAAAAAAACCCCCTCATATCTTACTCTGAACTGTGCGGATTGAAATTTCTCTGTTGCCAAATAAAGACTTTCCTGATTGCATACATGCGACACAGCGTTCCAAACACTTGCACGCTTGCATGTACTTCATCCATCCATACGTCTGATCAATGTTGCCATAATAAATGATATGAGAATCATATGAAAATATGATATTTTTCTTTATGCGTAGCATGTGATAAAGCTAAGCTAAAAAGTGATGTCAGGAAAAGTATTGATACAATTCATGTGCTCCCATCCAGTTGCTTCCATTCTTATTCTTTTGTGGAACGACGTGCCTTATGGTTTGGTGAAGAGACTTGTTGTCACTACTGTTAACAAGAACTTTCTTGAAAGAAAAGATATTATTCAGAGGGGTGAAAGGTTCAAGTGTGAGTTTCTTAAATTTGTCTCCCTCGTCCACAGTTAAGAAACTCACACCTGAACCTTCACCCCTCTGAATAATATCTTTCTTTATGTAGAAGGAAACAAATCGATGAAAAAAAAAAACACCTGAAGAAATCTCTTGTGGCATAAAACTGGTACAGAGAATTTAACAATTATTATTAGTATGTGCCTGTTCAAAAAAAAATTCTTGAGGGAACTACAATCGATAGGCGTGTACCTATTTGATATTTGTATGTCATAATCGTCAGACAATGATCCTTTGCTGTGTGCGCAGCATATTCAAATTGTGCACATGACAAGTGAAGAGAATTAGAGTAATAAATACTACCGAGGGTTATTCTGAAATCATTTCTTTCTTCGGAAAAGTTTCTCGTTATCAACATGTTTCTATTCAGTCCCTGCCATTTTGATGGCCAACTCAAAGAGAAATAATATATCCTTTAAAATAGCTATAAAGGTAACTTCGGCGAACTAGCGACATTACAGAAGGGCATAACGATAAACATTTACGCTTATTATGAAATAGTGCTGTCACAACTCTATTTTTAAAGCTGGGAGCACATTCTAATGTTGCCTATCCACGCCATGCACGCACTAACTTTGCAAATCAATAAACAGAACTCCAATAGGACAGTCATTTGCCTGAGGCTCTACAGCAGCAGCTACGCACATACAGAAATGCAAATAATAAAGGGAACTTAATGTAACCTTTGCGTTAGTCATTGCCGTGTCTTGGTGAGTTGCCTTATGTTTGCAAGGGTTATTGAACCTTGAAATGATTTCCATATGACAAGCACCAACAGAATCAAAACAGGAACTGTAAGGATCTGCAGGGTGCACGTCACAAGCCCGACACCCACGAGTCATACAGCCCACGAGTTCGAGTTGGAAAACAGGTCCATGAGTAATACATTTCACAAGTCGTACAGTCCATGAGTTATACAGCTCACGAGTCATACAGCCGATTAGTTCGACACTAAGCCAACAAGGCCCACGAGGCCGACACATTAGGCCCCGTGTTGTATCTGTCGAACTCGTGGGCTTTTTTTTTTAACCTAGTGTCGAACTCGTTGGGCTGTATGACTCGTGAGCTGTGTGACTCATGGACCTGTGTTCAATGTCGAACTCGTGGGCTGTATGACTCGTGGGTGTCAGTCTTGTTGGATGATCCCGGATCTGAATATAAAGATGGCTGCTGCTGCTGAAGAACAAGAATACTTGAGAACGTGCTGTCATTGTCTCGCTTCACTCCGGGACCTCAAACACAACATGGCAGTTTGATAGAATATAACATTAAGCCTTAAGGGACCAAAATCTCAACACGCCACTGACATTGTGTCAAGACGCATTGCCGCCGGCAATGGCAGGGTTAGCCCATACAGTCTACTCTGACTCTGCCGTGTGCTTGTGAGAGTAACCTCAAGCAAAGGGCAAACAAGTTTATTATCATTGCTATGATTTTCTCGTTGTACCTCTTATCTTTAAGAAGATTAATGTGACCATCGCTTCACGCTTATTCTACCACGTCTTTCAAAATGCAGCAAGGCCTTTTGCTTGTACAAGTACATTATGAATAATGATTTGTCTAATGATGCTCCACAAAGTAACGTGCTTCTTTTGTGATTATTTTGTGTGTTTGTCGTGGTGAGCGATCATTGCTGTTCCTCAGTTGTTTGTGTCATGTCCAATAATAATTTACGCCCTCTAACGTTGAGATTTGGTTACGGTAGTTTAATGCAGTCGTTCCCTCAAGTGCACTGAATTTAATTCATTTCTTTTATTTCCCACAAGTAAAAAAGAAAAGAAAGAATGAACAATAGAAAACGACATGACAATTATGCAATACAGAGTGTGGAGGAAGAAGCGAAGGTCATTGACCTGTCAAGGCTTCTCCCCTAGTAAAAGTTAATTATAATGAACACCAAGCCAAGACAATGTAATACGAAACCAAACAAAACAAGACAAAAACTATTAGTATATATAATGGCATCAATAGTAATGGGACTATTACAGGAAGGCACTATTACACATATATGATTTTACAATATATATATTTTTTATGCTTTCTCTTGAATGAAGACAAAGAAACACACTGCTTAATATCATCTGGAAGATTATTCCACATCTTAAGCTCATACTTAAAATTGGGTAATCTATAATCTTCCCCCTGAATGATGGATGAATCTTCAGGAAAACGCGCTTTCCTTCCTCTTCCGAAAACAATGTGGCAGAAAGAAATCATGTCTAAGAATGAACATAAACGAAATTAGGAGAAGTTCGACTTAATTGGAAGCCTCTCTTTTCCTCTCTATCTCTCTTCATATACATAAATATGCAGCATTCTTATGCCGATTTTGCGTACATTTAGTTTGGCTGGTTAAGATACTAGGGAGATTGTTTGAACGAAAACAGCGTACAACAGATTATGAAAGGTAACAACAATAAATAAAGATGAAGACACCACACAAAACGACAATGCAATGACAAACTGTGTAATACTCAGTACACGACACAATAACAGGCTGCATAGGGCGTTATGCACCCAAGTACGGTGAGCGATCGAAACAGGAATCACCGTTGCAGAATCAACGCAATTTGCCGAGATTATCTCTTTTTTATATTTGTCCTTCTCTCTTTCGGTTATTGAGGAAACAACCTGATTTAGATGGTAGGTGGAATCAGGTTGTGTATTTACACGATTGCTTATCACTGAGTCCGTATCTGTTCGGTCAGTCGACATGGCCAGATAATCGGAACATTAGCGAGGTTTACGCCCCCAATCCGTAGTTTTGTGATTGATATTGTTTTTGCAATCATTCCATGTGTTTAATTCGTCGGTACGTGAAGTCAAGAAAAAGTCATTGAAATCGTGACCGAATCATAACACACAATCCTCTAGATACACGTATTTGTAATCAAATGTTATGAAGGTTATCAGAGATTTGTTTAAAAAGTGCGAAACAATACCTTGCACCGACTGGCCCAAGGAGGTTGCACGCTTTATCGAAGTAGCGAGAAGATAACTCATGTTGAAAACCCCAAGTTAGATTTACTTGAGGGTCTGCAGCAACATTTCCCAGTTTTTCGGCAAACTGTGTCAGCACACTTGCAGCCCAGACTGGATATTATGTTGGTCTAACATGCTATTATGCACATTTATGTCAATACCGTTTGATGAGTAAATTAATATCTACGAAGTATCCGATTTATGATCGTAAAAACGATGATAGTAGAACGGTAATAAAACAGTAATACGGCTAATAAATGATAACAAGAAGACTTATATAAGATAAACTACTACTGATAATCGAATGATAATTGGAATTATAATTACAGAAATAAGGTCCACTTCCGTTATTCATTCATTCATTTCATTTTATTTCATTTTCGACGAAAGTATATAATAATCATGACACTTGCATATAAACAAAGAAAAGTACAATGTGACTTTTGCATATTCAAATGAGATTTAAATGCACGTAAGAAAAAATGGAGGGGACTGCTAAAAAGCCTAATTTGTAAAATGCAGTCCCCTCGTGAGTGGTAAATTGTAGTAATAATGAAACAAAACGATAAGACATACTAATATTGTTTGGGGAACATAAAACAAGTACGCACACAAACGCACACACAGACAGAAATAAAGCAGCTCTCTTACCTACGCGTGAACTTCGTAATAACGAAGTCCTCGGGACCTGCTGTTTTATTTCGTTACATCGAAATTTCGTTTCGTAAAGTGACAGGAAAGCACGTAAAGAAATATAGACGAAAGTTTTGGTACCTGAATTGTTTACTTCGTTGTAACGAGAATTTCGTCATAACCGTGTTCGTTATAACGGGGGTGCACTGTACTACTGCTACTACTACTACTACTACTACTACTACTACTACTACTACTACTTCTACTACTACTACTACTACTACTACTACTACTACTACTACTACTTCTACAACAACTACTACTACTACTGCTACTACTACTAGTACTAATAATACTGATAATAATAATACTGGTGATAATAGAATGATAATGATAAAGCACGATAGGAAACATGCATGGAACTGACAAATCAATGAAAAAAAAAAGAGAGATAGAGGGAAATAGAAACAAAATAGAGAGGGAGAGCGAGAGAGAGAGAGGGAGAGAGAGAAAGAAGGAAGGGAGAGAGAGAGAGAGAGAGAGAGAGAGAGGGAGGGAGGGGGAGGGGAGCCATAGGCTTTTTGCCACGTATTCGATTGATTTACAGTAACTTCCTAGATTAGATATGCGTAATAACTAGATATTCCGGGTTTTGAAACATGAGTATTCTTTCCATTTGTAAATAAATTATGTGCGGAAATCTTTTGACAACGACTGTACAGGTGACTTTTAACTTTACACATTCTATTTGATGAAATGATCACTCCTGATTTTTGTTGCATTTACAATTATAGATTTCGTGGTGTTTGCGGTGTTCGGCGGTGTGGCTTACCATGTGTCTGTCTGGTTATCTGTCTGTCTGTCTGTCTGTCTGTCTGTCTGTCTGTCTGACTGTCTGTCTGTCTGAATCTCTCTTGTCGAAAGCGACTATGTGTCTGAAGTTGTGAATTGTGACCATCTCGTACTGTTGGTTAGCTTTGCAAACACTTGCCCTGCTCTGTCATACGTCAAGATTCGGAGGGACTAAGAGCCACGTACATCGTATTTTGTCAACTTGCACTCACTTAGTGTTTCACCAAGAATGTCGATCAATCAACAGTTTGTATGCCGTGGATGAACAAGGCGTAAGTTCGGCTCATTCACGTACCGGGGGCCTTAAAGAGCATAAAGTCTACGTCATGGCGAACTGGCAATGGATCGCATTATTGGGTTTCTTCGCGATGTGCGTGACACCAGACGGAAGTGAGGGACAGAGTGCAAAGAGTAAGATTTAGATATAAACATACAAAGCAATTATTATTACCCAATAAATGATCAACATAAATATTATCTATATGCATATATATACATATAATATATGTATGTGTGTGCGTCTGTGTGTGTGTGTGTTCATGTGTGCGAGTGTGTATTATATGCGTATCATTTGCGTCGATGTAGGCAACTTGTTAGGGCCATTTGTCAACCGGTTGCAATAATAGAAAATACAATACGTATGTACACTAGATACAACAGTAATAATGATAATCATACTACTACTACTATTACTACTACTACTACTACTAATAATAATAATAATGATAATAGGGGTATTTATAATGCCCCTTACCACTCAGTCTGAGTGGGGCACGAGAAATATATATCCATATATGTCATGGTGACTGAAGCTCCGTGGTAGATTGACCTTTAATGAATTTTGGCATTCATTTGCTATAAATTACTTAAACTTCTATAACTTGACTATGGTCGAAAATTCGTTGAATATTAATCTCTCACGGAGTTTCATTCACTTTGGCATATATATATATATATATATATATATATACATACATAAATATATAAATATATAAGTTTCATTCACTTTGGCATATATATATATATATATATATACACATACATAAATGTATAATTTACAAACTTATATATAACACATATATATATAATATATATTATATAAGAAATATATATGATTTGATCATATGATATGATACATGTCATATGTACCTGTTTCCATGTATTTGATGAGAATAGTTGTGGCAGGAATTAAGATATTAACAAAGTATCGTTCATGCAAAAATATAAAAATATTCGGTGAAGCAACATGCGACAATACTCCGTCGTACGACAACGTCATCGTGAACGAGACGGTCCTTCCCGGCTACGCCGTGTACTCCTGCGAAGACGGTTATGACCTGGCCGGGGACGAGGAGATTTTGGTAGCCACCTGTAACTCATCGACGGGTGAATGGGAGTTAGCGGCTACCCCTATTTGTGTCGGTAAGGCATAACTTTGTATTTTTGATTTGCCTTTTTTTCTCTCTCTCTGTAATGACTTTGATTAAATTCTAAACTTTACACCTAAATTGTGAACAGTGATGTACATTGGGAAATATCATAGTAGATACAAATATCACATTGTGATGTAAGTTCAGCGCTTACGTCTATACTTGTTATGATAAGTCATTATATTCAAATGTAAGCGACAACATTTATACGGGGGATGAGGTGATTCGCAAAGAATTGAAGTCGATAAACAATTTTAAGTTCAACTTAAAATCATGGCAGGCTGTGTGTGACATCATTATTTCAATTTTCATATAAGAATTACAATTTTTTAGACTTTTTCATACCGGCATTAATTAACAAAATAAAGTAAGGGACAGCATTTTTTTAAATTCTTATTACAACTTGAATTGGATTCTGAAAACATTAGCTAAAACTGGAACAAGAAATGAAGGGCCTACCATGATTTTAAGTTGATTTTAACTTATAGATTCAACTGAACATTTTCGTGAAACTCCCACATTTGGTTTTCAAATGAATGTCACATATTCAGTCTTGTTTTTTTTTTAATGTAAAATAATAAGGTATAATTGAGTAGATTGAAATTGAAAATGAATTGACAACTCTTCTATCATTTTGATCGTCCCATTTATTAAAAAGGCAACTTGAACAGGATGTGTAATTGCACTTTAGATATTTCTTCTTTTTCCCTCACCAGTCATATCCTGCCTATCACCACCTACTCCGGCCCGTGGTGAGTTTAGCCGTGATACTCGCGAGTACGGGGAAACGGGGAACTTCTCCTGCCAGGATGGCTACGAACTCAGAGGGGAAGCTTCGGCGACTTGCAGCGCCGACGGCTCGTGGAGTTCGTCTTCACCCAACTGCAGAGGTAAATAAGGAGGTGGGGGGGGGGGGGTGATATTCGTTATTCCGAAGATTCGTTACTACGAAAATATTTTTTTTTATTCTGTTGCCTTGTCAACAATATGCAAAACAAACCAACAAAAAATAATGCTAATACAGTAATTATAATGATAACTGGTAGAAATAGAAATGGGTTTCCGTTCAAAGAGATGTACGATGTGACCTACATGAAAGCAAGCTTTTTTGGCTGTAAGCCCCGAATAATCAGTGATTGTGAAAGAGAAAATAAGGTTCATTTTTCCGAAGGTTTGTTAATCTGAAAATGAAAAAAAAAAAGTTCGTTACTCCGAAAGTTCGTCAGTACGAAAACGGAAATAAAAATGGTTATTCTGAAAATCCGAAAATGAAAAGAGAAAGATCATTATTCCGAGCAACTGCCAAAGGTTCGTCAATCCTAATATGAAAAAAAAATACTACCAACGAAGCTTCGGAACTACGAAACTAATATCATTTTGTATCATTTTGAATAAGGTCTTTTGTGCTGTTTTTATTTTCTCATTTTTTGATGTCATCCTTACCAACGGTTCGGATTTAAATGAGGATAACCCCACCTCCCTCCCCCCTCAAAAAAAAAACACCAAAAAAAAAACAACAACAACAACAATGGCAAAGAATAACTGCCGTTGTCACAATGGACTTGGGTTTTTCCATCTATGATCGTCGTGATATGAAATGTATTTGAAAGTATCAAATCGATAGATGCTTAATTGTTCCATTGAAATGATTGAATTGATACATTCCATATGCCTGGTTTAGATCATGCTGCTGTAAAGGTATAACAAAACAAAACAAAACAAAACAAAACTAACAAATTAATGTCTCTTGAATGGCCCAGTCAGGGAGGGGTGTAGGAACGTTGACTCATTCATTTATCATGTCTCAGCTTTACGACCTCCGAACTGAATCATGATGCAGAATACATTTTAATTACTCATTTGAAAGACGTGTAGTTACGCGAATACTGTATGTTTCATGTCAATAACAAAGTAACGTGATTTATGAAGTATTACACAAGCTAATATGTTTAATACATATGTATATGTACTGTATATAATAATGTATACGTAATTATACATATCTATATCTATCTATGTCTATCTATATCTATCTATCTATCTATCTTTCTCTCTATATATATAATGTATATATATATATATATATATATATATACGATTTTATGTTTTTTATAACATACATATAGATTCAAACCACACAGTTGTCTATCAGAGTATTTCACAAGGTCATAAAAGTGCTTATATTGACTCCGAATCTCTGTATATAGTATCCTGCCCTGGGGTGGAGGGGTCGGCAAACCAGCGATTCTTTTCCGATGACGTGTGTTTCGACTTCGTGACCTCATCAGCCACGTGGTCGACAGCGAATTCGACCTGCGTTTCGTCGAATGGTTCCCTCGCCGTCATCACGAGCAACGACACACTGGGATTTCTTCAAGACGGCATCAAATATCTAAACACCTCCCAGGGCTTTTGGATCGGAGCATACGAAGAAAAGACGGAATATTCTTGGAGATGGAATACCGGTACATACCGTAATAATAAGTTACCGAAATTATATTTTGTCAACGTTCATTACAGTATAATCTTGTCAGCTCTTTTTGCTGTTCACACAGTTTTACTTTTGCATATGTTTTGTATTATAGAGTGGCTAAACGTTGAGTCGTTTGTTTGCTATGGGCAGAAGGCAGAGATAGAGATAAAACCAGTCCTTAGAGAAAAATAAGATTGTGATTACGGTAAGAAACGAGGAGAAAATTGAATGATAATGATAGTGACTTTGTGACAATTATTACATTATGATGAGGGGAGAAAAGAAACAATGACATAGATAAAGATGATAGTGATGATGATGACGATGATGATAATGTAATAACCTATGAGATGTGGTACGCGTCGGGGATGAATTTACCAACTTATTTTATGCAGAGTTAAACAGACACGAACATTCACACTTTTCATAGTATCTACCATGATCTTGTTTATCTGAAGGTGGAGATGACGTCACATTTTTCCCCTGGGAGTCCGACGAGCCGACGAATGGCGCCGCAGAAACTCGCATCGTTCTGAGCGGGATGACGAATAAAGGTCATGATTTTAATTGGGCAGACTTTGAAAAAGATCGCAATGACCTTGATGGATATCGGATGGGCTACATTTGTCAGTTCAGTAAGTTTGTCTGTGTGTGTGTGTGAGGGGGGGGGGGGTGCGTGTGCCTGAGTGTGTGTATTGAAACTGAAATAGAATGTTGGGTCATCAGATTTCATCATATTACGGAAAGGCTATGTTTTTCTGTGTTTATATGACAATATTTCAGGTATAGATGATTTAAACATATTATTGATAAACTATTGGTTAATTTTAACTTGAAATCATCATAATCGGAAAAAGAAAAAAAAAGGGTACATTTCTCGAAAGATTAGCTTGCATTTCAAATAGAGCTTCTTTGCAAGCAGCCCCACTATCTCACCCATGTACATCAGCCTGTACATAGTGTTCGCGTACTCGGTATTCAAATAACAATTCTTTAACCAATACATACGGAAAGTTATGCAACAACATTCAAATTTGACAATTTTGTTTGGAACGGGAACCTTAAGTTCAACCCACTGCGACATATTTAAACACTGAACGATGGAGGAGTGTATACTTTGACAGTGACAAATACAGTCAAACGAAATAAACAGAACAGTAAATGTGTCATGGAAATAGGATAAAAAAGAGACCTTGAGGAAATAGATAATGTTCAAGTTTCACAGGTTTGCCGTAAGGTGTTCAACACAACTACACTGTTGTATGCAAAAAAAAAAAAAAAAATCATAAAGTCAGTTTCTGTTTTAGATCTTCATTTATTGCTGCTCTAATGGAGTTTGTTCTATATTCAATATTGGCTAAAAGACCATGCAATCAGCTAGAAACTACTTTTCAGCAAAGCCGTAAGACAAAGTGTAAAAGTGTCTATCAGTTGCAATGTAATGTGTGATTGGGACTGATATCACGGTATCTTGAAATCAGTAGGTTCCTTGTATCAAACAAAATTTCACAGACTCGAGCTGTACAGGAGCTGGAATCGGTAACGATGGTAACGGATTCATAATAGATGAAATCGTGGACTTCTGCTACTACGTCGAAACATCCAGCCAGTTGAAATGGGATGAAAGTTACACGGCGTGTTCTCAAAAGGGCGGCTTCCTCGCTGAGATTCGAGACCAGCAAACGCAGACGACGATCTCTGGGAGACTTCGAAGCTACCATAGCTCCATTAACAACAGGAATTACTGGATTGGGGCTGAGAGAGATGACGGAAATAACCAGGATCGTACGTGGACGTGGGTCGATGGTAAGTAACGTCTTGCTATCTTTTCCTAGAGCGCTTGCCTTTTACTTACATATCTCACATCTCTTGTGATTGATGCAATATATAAGAGATAGGACAATTACATATCTTGAGGAACTTTTAAAACTTTATAGGCAGTTGTCATTGGAATTAGAATTTGTTTTTATCATTTGGCCCTTGCAATCGTAATGAGCTGCTAGAATGAACGGGGCGAATAATTCCCAACTTTGCTTTCTGCGAATCCATATACTATCATAGGCCTATAATATATATAACTATCTGGGCCATCCTCAGCTTCAATAAATTCATTTTCCAAGAATACCGTGAGTACAGAGAAATGGAACACGTCTGCCAATATTTTCTGCTCTCTCTCTCTCTCTCTTTCTTGTTTGGTGTTCTTTTTTGGTATCTAAACAGATTCTGACGCCACAACGCTTTGGTGGGGTCCAGGGCAGCCCAGTGGGGGATTAACGGGGGAGACATGCGTCCATCTCTTCGATGGGGCGCCCTCGGACGACTATCTCATGAACGATGGCGATTGTGCCGACAGTCAGCACTTCATCTGCCAATTCGGTTCGTGGTTAGATTGACATGTGATGAATAAAGGGAGAATTGGGTGGTTTTCTTTATATTTTTCTTACCTCGTAGAATCGTTGTCTCTGTTGTATATTCCTGTGTATTTTGTCATTTCGCAGTCTTTTCCATACCAGTAGTCTTTTGGCTGTCCCAGTCTCGTTTCATGTTTGTTCGTTTGTTTGTTTGTTGTTTTTGTGTGTATCTGTTTGTCCGTCTGTCTCTCAGTGGGCTGTCTAACCTTTCTTTTGTTGCAGTTGTTGCTGTTTCAATCATTTTTTTCAACGATCGGGTTTTGTTTCCAAGAGAGGTTCACTCAACAAGCATTGTCTTTCCAGTGGGTCCCTCGATTTTTCACACAGTGCATAATATTGTTATTTCAATTTGATTCAGCACCCATTACAATGTATCGTTACTGTAAGGTTTTGATTATTGTTGTTTACTCTAAGAAATTCATATGCATTATTTCTATCACTAAAGAAAGTGAGACGTTGACCTGTAATATATTACTGTCGAAAAACTGTCGAACTTGAACTCGAACGTGATTCTCTTTTATTATCGATAAGACAGTTTCTTTATCTAAATTGGGAGAGAATGATATATATGTATATGTATATATATATATATATATATATATATATATATATATATATATATATATAAAGAGAGAGGACATGGAAAACCATACAGTTACTCAATAGCAGTGCAGTCTAGATAACTCGTCCTTGAGACAAAAAAGGGAATATCAGTGACAAAGAAGATCTACTTAAAGTATAATACAGTTTGCCATTGCTCCAAAACTATGAAACCTTCATGCATTAAAAACATTTTCCCAGTTAGACTGCTTGAAAGACTTTGCTGAAAATGATGAAAATTTAGAACTGTAGATCTCTGAATAATGTTACACACTTTCTCGTCATGCGTTGATGTTCGCACTGATGATAGACCAAACAGCCGTAAAGCGCTTAGAAATGCAGTATCAATCTCATTGAAATTATTCATTACGCATTATGAATATTATTACATCATACACTATACAATATACATTGCTGTTTTTCACTGTTTCATTATAATAATTTTTATTTTTATTTATCATTGTTATCATTATGATGATTATTGCTACTTTTGTTATTATCATTATCATCGTTATCATCATCATTATTGCCATTAGGCTCGTCAAACTCCACAACGCAGTGTGGCGATCCCGGCACGCCGTATCACGGTTCCCGCGGGAACGAAACGGCCCCGTTCAGTCCAGGCGCTTCAGTAAATTTCACGTGCAATCCCGGGTACGCTCTCGTGGGTGTAGGCTCCGTCGAGTGCTTGGAAGACGGAACATGGAGTGCCCCCTCACCCGTCTGTATCGGTATAACTGGTCCCTGCCCATTACATAATCATAATGTTAACGGTCAGGGACATTACCAGATATGAATGACTGACAGTTCCAGATTGTTGGGGATAGAGTATGATATTATTATTATCGTACCTCACTTGGTAATTCTCTCTAATTGTCTGCATGATTTGCAGCGGCAGAGTAAATCATACGTCAGTCATTGTTTAGCTTACAACATTGACGTATCGGTGTTTTTGTTACACCGTTGTTATTATTGTTTGCGGAAGGGTAAGAGTATATTGGACGAAAAAGAGGAGAAACTGAAGAGAAAGGGAAAAAGTAGGGGGAAAAAGTTTCCTAGATTCAAGGACAAAAAAATATCTAATTCCTGTTCTAAATCCCACCGCTATTATGCATTGTGTTAATGGTAGCCATTTAAGAACACGAAGCATAATTCAAGATAAGAAAATTTATGTTTTTCATTCTGTCCGCTCCATCTGAAAGTGCAAAAAGAGGGATTTTTTTCCTTATCGTTGGGAGTGAAACACAACCTTACCTCTTAATATTCAAATGTTCTCTCTTCATATAGCCATCGACTGTGGTCCTACACCAACGGTAGACAACGCTGCTGCTGTATTCACCGGAAAATGATAAATAATTGAAAAATACAATAAAATTCACGAGGAATTGCTTTTAGTTGTGGTTGTTGTTTTTAGATAAAGGGGTATACACTGTATCATAAGCTTTGGATATGCCTTCGCCGTCTTGAGTAAAGACTAAGCGCAGTGAACATCATAACCTTTGGATATTCCCTTCGCTGCCTTGAATAAAGATTAAGCGCAACGCGTTTACAACAGAACACCTGTGAACATATCAAAGAGATTTTCCCAGTGAGGAGAAAAATCTCTTTGGAACATACAGAAGACAGAGCTCTTCTTTGTATAGTGGTCAGTCTCGATTCAGAAGTATAGGGATATAACAGCGAAACCAAATTGGTTAAAAATTCATTTATTATGACTAAGCTACTCATTTGGAAATGCTATCATAGCTTGATAAGCATATCTATGCCCGACCAACAAAATGACACCAAAAAGGTTTTGCCACCTCAGATGGTACCAATATCTGGCCTGGCCCATGGACTATATACCCAGATCGCTTTATTTCAATTCTAAAAACGCAAAAGCTCCGCGAGGGAGAGGAGGAATCCCCCTTCCCCTAAGCTCTACCTCACTAGACTTTATACATACAGTGTACACACAGATGGTGCACATTCAGAATAAGAGCTAAATTCCGTGATTTTATCACTTCGATGAAAAAGTATTGCACCAAAAATTTGCAACAGATCGCTGAATTTCAGGTCTGAAAATGCAAAATCACCTTCGTGTGGGAGGGGATATTCCCCTATCTACACCCTCGTGTGCATGCTTTTTCTGTTTGACTGCTGAACAGACAGTGTTCATGATCTTCAGTGTAAGAAGTAATACAAGAAGATTATTTAAATGATACCATTTTATAGGCAAATTGTTCAATAATAATCTACACTAAAATATACTGCAACTTTAAACAAGTGGGACTGTTTCAACTCGTTAAAACACGCAAAAACATGCATCAAATTGCACCATTTGCAACATCAAAATGCAAAATGTTCTCACCGTGGGAGGGGGGACACCCCCTCCCACACCCTCCCCTCCCCCCTTCGCTCTCTTCGCTCTCTCGGGTTCAGTCACGTTCATGATATTCAGTGAAAAGGATTAATACAAGAAGTGTATTTAAATGATAGCATTTTATAGGCAAATTGTTCAATGATAATCTACATCAAAATATACTGCTACCTTAACCAAGTGGGACTGTTTCACGTCGATAAAACGCGCAAAAACATGCATCAAATTGCACCATTTGCAACATCAAAATGCAAAAAGTTCTCATCGTGGGAGGGGGGACACCCCCTCCCCTCCCCCCTCGCTCGCTCCGCTCGCTCGGGTTCAGTCGCGTTCATGATATTCAGTGAAAAGAATTTATTCAAGAAGTGTATCAAACTTATACCATTTTATAGGCAAATTGTTCAATAATAATCTACACTAAAATATACTGCTACCTTAAACAAGTGGGACTGTTTCACGTCGATAAAACGTGCAAAAACATGCATCTAATTGCACCATTTGCAACATCAAAATGCAAAAAGTTCTTACCGTGGGAGGGGGACACCCCCTCCCACACCCCTCCCCCCTCCCACACCCTCCCCTCCCCCCTCGCTCGCTCCGCTCGCTCGGGTTCAGTCGCGTTCATGATATTCAGTGAAAAGAAGTAATACAAGAAGTGTATTTAAATTATACCATATTATAGGCAAATTGTTCAACGATAATCTACATCAAAATATACTGCAAGCTTAAACAAGTGGGACTGTTTCACGTCGATAAAACGCGCAAAAACATGCATCAAATTGCACCATTTACAACATCAAAATGCTAAAAGTTCTTACGTGGGAGGGGGGGCACCCCCCTCCCACACCCTCCCCCCCCCCCCTCGCTCGCTCCGCTCGCTCGGGCTCGGTCGCTTCGCTCCCTCGCACACTAACCGCCCTCCCTAAGATCAAATCCTGGCTACGCCGTTGTGCAAGTATGGGGTTACACAGCAACACACATCATCGCAAACATACACACACGCACGCACATTTTACGTGTATAAATAGTGCACATTTGGTCAGATGCCGTCTCATGTAAATGTTAGCAAACTAGAAATATTATCTTAGCAGAAAATTGTGACTGATTTTCTCCTATTAAGCTGTAAGTAGTAAGGCACCAATTAAACAAAAATGGTGAAGACACATATCAAAATAAGCTTTTATTGGATACATTCCCTTGTTTTCACGAAACAAGTTGTCCCCGTTACCTTGGCTACAACTCAGTCAAGAGAGGGCACTACATCGGAACGTATCACCATGACGACGAAGGGAAACATGTCTGATGTCGTCTCACCGCTGTGGTTAACATCTGATCCTCCACTTCTCTCGGCTACTTCGTACTCCTGGACACCTCGGAGCCCGGCTTCCATCACCCCGGGGTCTCCGGCGGCACAGGTCCCCAGTGAAATCCCAGCCACTCCATGTTCATCGCCCTCAAATACCTTAGAAGGTTCATAATTATGTTTCTCATAAATGTTGTTGTTCATTAACGACTTTCCGGGGTAAGATTTCGCATAGTCACTCAAACTAGAGGAATTCTTACTTTGGGACGAGATGCATTGGTCCAAGTGCATGCATAATTATCATGTTTACATAATCTACACTGTATACAGACAAACTTCTGTGACATTTTAGCAACATAAATTGTCACTGAATAATAATGATACTACTCATACTACTACCTCTACTACTACTACTAATTATAATTATAATAATGATGATGATGACAATGATGATAATAATAATAATAATAATAATAATAATAATAATAATAATAATAATAATAATAACAATAACAATAATAATAATAATGCTTATAACTGCAATAATTCTGCGAATATTTCTGGTTTTAAAGTATATGAAATCATTGCAGTGTACTAAGTATAATATTCATCATGCACAATTATATCTCACGTGCCCGTGTCAATAGCAGATTAATTTTTGCTCTACAGTTTTTAAAGCTGGTCAGTTCACATTATGGAATTACAGGCGATGAACACTCCCCGTCGGTTGAGATCACTGACACTAAATATGAAATGTCAATGAGAGGGGAAAAAGTCATCGACAAACTTTGGAACTTTTAAATGATAGATTAACAAGTAGGCAAGATTTGCTAATCAAATACAATTTTGCAATGTACGCCCCAAACCTTGATGGCGATCTTTGGTATACTAAGTAGTATCCGGTTCGCACATTCTGATCTTTCTTTTCAGGTATTGTGATATTGTTAGCGGCAGTGCTGGGTTTGATGACATGCTACGCCGTTACAGTCACTCTTATCCTGGTCTTCACGAGGTAAGGATTTGAATAAATTTTCCTAAACGGATTCTTTCATTCCCTTCACACGGAAATATGTCTGCTTGATCTTAACGAGTTAAACTTTCAAAATTTACATTTTGTGTCAACCCTCGCAACCCAACCGAACGTTCCGTAATAGAAAATACAATTGACATCGCCCATTGATTACGATGAGTCTGTCTTTTAAATTATACTCATTTGTATTTCAAATTTTAACCATAGATTTTATCATATCTTGTGTAATGTATTCGCGCTTCGTACAAAATTAAAAAAAAACTAGAAATGTCGCTATGGCGACTGCTATGCCTCCGCCATAATGCATGGCTCTCACAATAGGTCTATATAGTACATCTTGACAATGTGTTACAACAGTTATACATTATTGGCAAAATATTAAAATTATATGTTTGTCACAAATGTGCTGATTGTCCGCTTTCCTTAGACTAGGTTTAATTGTATGAATGGCTATAACAATTGTCTGTGAAAGCAGGTATTTTTTGGAGTTTGACTTTTGACCCTTTTATAAGTTTAAGCATTCGGTAATATCCAAGATTTAGAGAAAAAGTGCAATTTCAGTATTGAATATTAAAAACTTAATGTTTTAATCTTTGGCCTTTCAACCTATGACCCTTAGAATATAAGTATAATTGCAATTATTATTATCATCATCATTATTATTACTGTATTAATGATCATAACCTTATTAATAATATTAACTTAATGTATTCAGATCAGAGGTACAGTTGTACTTGAAGACTCTCATGAGTAAGTGGATGACTCATTCTATCTCGCTCATCAATAGGCGAGAGGGTAAGGTCACTTCGAAGTCCGAGCATGGAGATGGGAGAGAGACTGACCCCTACATGGAGCTGGAACCGGCCAACACAACCTTGACGGCCGATCCGGCTCCGTACGAAGACTTGCGGCCGATCATTGAAAGTCGCAAGGAAAGCCAACCGAATGGGACGTACGTCAATGGTGCCGTCGGCGTTCTACCTGTTAAAGAAGCACGCCCTCAAGCGGTGACTGTCAACACTGACGACGAAGGATATGAGATTCCTATGAGTGGACGATGAAGATTTAAAAAAAAAAATCAACAGCAGCAACAGCTGCAACAACCATACTACTCTTTTCCTAGGTGTAAGAGACAAATTGTGAAGTAAAAACTCGGCACTACAATAATTGTCTTCTACATCTATAAGCGTTTTGTTCTTATAAGGAATCGCAACTTAGAGTAATGATATTCATTTCTATTGCGCAGCCACAATACTCAATTGAGCATTACAAAAAAGGGAGAATATTTAGCACTCTACTGTATATAAGTACTTATACGGTAAATACCATAGAAAAACAACTGATTAATATGAATACGTCAGTTGACAATGAGAATCATCGAAAGTATGTCGGAATATTATTATCAAGGTTATTTTTTTTATTTTATTTTTTTTTTGCAACAGTCCGTCTGACATGCACAGCTTTTGGTAGGACCATTAGCAGAGGGATTTGTTTGTTTGTTTGTTCATTTCCATCTGAGAAGATGGATAGCCCATATTCAGCTACGTTAAGCTGGTCTTCCATGGGGTCCAGTTGGATGTGAGGTGGGACCACTTCACCGGGTTAAACACCCTTCTCTTTGCGATGAATGAATGAAGCGGGATCTCATACACGGGACCTCCATTTTATGTCCTATCCGAGGGACAGAGTGTTTTGCCTCTTGCTAGAGGGGACGGTATGCTTACACACAACATTGCTCAGTCCAGACTAGGGATCGAACCCGGGCCGCGTGATCGTGGGGCAGACGCGCTACCGACTGAGCCAACTCACCGCCCTTCGGGATAAAAGATAAATGCAGACAAGAAAATCAGGCTTTCAAATCAAACGGAGTATACTTGATTACAAAGAAGAAGAAGAAGAAGAAGAAGAAGAAGAAGAAGAAGAAGAAGAAGAAGAGAAGAAGAACGCACCTGTCTGAGCTCCTCCACATCCGCCTGTGTCGCCACTCAACTTATAACCTTCGGTTTACCACACGCAAGGTATACTTACCACTCCAAAAGCCCGAACAGCAGCCGGAAGTCTCGCCTTCACTGTTACAACATCAAAATCCTAGAGCAGTTCCCCCCCCCCCCCCAAAAAAAAAAAAAGAAAGAAAAAAATCCAGTCCGCAGTTAACACAGATCAATTAAAAAAACTTTTGACAACCCAGTTGTTCCGAAAGTAAGACTTCTTTATAGTTCTAACTTTAATAATTCTACAACTGTATGTCTCGTCAATGATCCAACAAGTTTAAAGTAAATGCTTCTTTGTTTTGTTTTGCCCTTTCTCTCTTTTACTTTGTTCAGTAAATATTGTTGATTTCTAAGTATTCTGTTGTAATTGTTGAAACGCTCTGAGTCTATATAGAAAAGGCGCTATATAAATATTGGTTATTATTATTAAGAAGAAATTAAACTCTTGGTATGCCCTTTCTGGAGGCGGTCAGTACATACACCAAAGAAATAAGGAAATTAAATGCCATACAATTCAATTCAATTCGATTCAATTGAAAGAGCAAGTTTCACCGAGCCACACATAAGGAAGGTGATCACAAGTCACTATATGCGATGTTGACAAAAAGTTTTGTGTATCTTTATGATATAAAAATAAACTGAGATTGATGTACTGCTAGAAGACTACGACCACAGGGGGTCATCCAGCGAGACAGACACCCACGAGTCAGATACGACCCACGAGCTGGGCTTTAGAAACAAGTCCATGAGTCATACAGCCTACGAGTCAAACAGCCCACGAGTCATACAGCTTATGAACTCGACACTAGGCAAATAATTGGCAAAAAATAGGCTCATGAGTTCGACAGGAGGCAAAAAAGCCACATGAAACACTGCATGCCTTAAGCCCCGTTTAATTTAATTTAGCAGGGAGTGTCGCACTCGTGGGCTATATTTGCCTAGTATAATGCTCGTGGGCTGCATAACTCGTGGGATGTGTGACTCGTGGGCTGTCACTAGTGAGCTGTATGAATCGTGGAATGTATGACTCGCGAGTGTCGGACTCCTGACGTGCACCGGACCACGTACTTTCCCACAAACACTCATGATGTGCGATGATTAGCATGCGTTGATTTCATGGCTCGGCCATGTGTCGTTTGTAGTTTGCTTGTGCCTCTTGAAATTCTTAATGCCCTGTCCCAATAACTAGTTTCAGGTAAAATGACCATAATTCCTTTTGTTCGGGTAGGAAGAAGTAAAACAAATATTTTTAAGACCGAGAGGTACTTCGCATGTAGGAAAACATGAAGAATTCCTTTTTTATGTTTGTTCATAGTGCAATTTGTAATTTGTAATTTGTAGTAAATCTTGACTTTTGTCAGAAACAATACGTGGCCTTTCTGTCAAAATAAGTTGAATTCTACTGTCTGTCAGCTTTCTGTAGTCCTAGGGGTGTAATACAGGTCGTGTTTTAAATCAATGTTACAAAAAAATTGGTATTTGGGAGATATTCTCTTAAAGGGAACCAATACCTTCATGTGAAGTCATTCTTATTCAAACTGCTTGATATATTCGATTTAATCACTGCAAGTTTGAGCCAAATTTGCCAAGGAATATTTAGGAAATCCCAGCTTTGCAAAGTTTAACAAGAGGTAGAGGGCAGCAGATTGCTTGTGACGCATTTGTGAACGGACATGTCTCCAAAATTTACATGTACTCATAAAATTCACATTTTCAGCTTTCCTCAACAATGAGCGCAACTCCTCTGAAATCTAAATATGGCACGAAGGAATGCATTTTGCAAGGGTATATTTTGAAGTTGAACCATGCTAACATAATGTGAACCAAGAGAACACATTCAAATACTGAAATTTTGTGTAGAAAATGAATCAAGAGTTGTCCCTAAGTTCCACTCGAGTTATAATTTATCGCCCTTTACGGTTCATTTATTCAAAGAGCCGTAGTTTCGTTATTCCTTGTTCGATTTAGCTCAAAATTTGCAATGAATAAATCAAGTATGTCAAGCATTTGATTGGGAGAAACTTCATCTGAAAGTATTGACTCCCTTTATTATCTTATCTTTTTTTTTCATTACCTTGATTGCTAGCAGGTAAGCAAGTTGGATGAGATGGGAGTGGGGTGGATGGACTCTGTCGAGGGTGAGTAGGAACAGAGACAGAAAGAAAGAGAGAAAGAGAGAGAGAATCAAAGACAGAGAAAAAGAGATTTAGATTGGGGAAGAGAGAGAGAGAGAAAAAAAGGGCTGTACATAGTATCATATTGAGCTTGGATACGGAAGAGATCGATCAATTTTTCTTTTGTTTCCAATAATGCAATTGATTTGTAATGTTGTCGGGAGAGTATTTTGATATTACTATTTTAGTTGTATAGTGTTGCTGTTACGTCAAGAGAAACGGTGTACCACGAGATTAATGCTTTACACAATCAAAATTGAATTGAATTGAATGGAATTGAAGTGGTTTATTGAAAAAACACATTATACAGTAAAAGGTAGCAGCCAATAGGCTGAATTGCTGTTTATACTTTATCATGATTCAAAATTACATTGAATTACACACTGAAAACTCTGAGATACAAATATAAAACAATTGATTATGGACTTAACCGTATGCACAAACTAGGAATTTAATTAGTATGTAAAAATATTAAGATATAAAACCAGAGCATGGATGTTCATGGACATGGATGTGGTTTCTAATCTTCTATTGATGTATAACAACATCTCCCAAATAAAAAAAAAAAAATAAATAAATATATGAATATATATATATATATATTCATTCTGATTATAATATGTATGGACCAAAAAGTCTTATTTACTTAATTCTGATACTTCCTATTCTGAATTAGTTGTGTAACAACAAGGAAATATCAAATAACATGAGAACGATGGATGCAGAATAAAAGAATAGAAAATGGAAGTGTGAGAGGAATAGAGAGGAGAGAGAAGTGAGAAAGAGAAAAAGAATAGAAAAATGATTGACAGATTAAGAAGGAGTGGTGAATGAAAGCGCGATAAGACAGAGAGAGAGAGGGATGAAAAATGGAAAAAAAAACTACAATTGAAAATAAAAACAAACACAAACTTAATGACAAATCTCGATTTCTGGTTATAACACTAAAATACATTAACTCCTATAACTCAAGGTTATCATGATTTATCAATAAACAATGCACTAAGTAAAAAGAGAAAATAAAATATCAATATGCAAAATGTGGTAGTGCTATTTTATAGCATATCTGGTACAAGATATCAATATGAAAATCCATAGGAATAATTTCATACGTATAAAAATGAAGATCAAAATCATTATGCATTTTCGTAATATTTTTTTTTCGTCTTTTCATAATAGGTGCGAAAACGTTCACACTATTGCCAATGTTGATATAATTTCTAAGAAAAAAAACCAACTATGTAATCATAGTTTGAGGGCGGGAGAATTAAGCGAGAGAAAAATCCGTCAGGGAGAGAGGACTCCGTTCAGCTGGTACATGTATTTTATTTCTCCAGGTTCCTCGATCCTCTCACTCTTGGGGAGACCACAGCTTTTCCCACGCCGGTCCTCCTCTCTGGAACAATCTTCCCCTTTTTCTCCGTCAGGCTTCCTCAACCAATTCCTTTAAGCAACTCCTTAAAACATATCTGTTTAATTCTCAATTGGGAATGAAGTGTGATTGCTTTAATTTGAGTTGTTTTGTATACATTACTGCATATTTCGTATATGATGGGGATTTCTTATGTTCTGAGATTAATTTTGCTATGTATAGTAAAGAATTTGGTTTTTGTTTGTATTTCATTTGGTCTGATAAGCTCTTATTTGAATATTGTATGGTGGTATTATGTACTGTTCATGCTGGTTATGTAAGAGCGCCATGAGCATCATTCTTGATGGATTTCAGCGCATTATAAGAGGCCGCTATTATCATTATTATCAAGAAAGAGTGAGAGCGAGTCATTGAGTAAAATTTGCATAAGTGCATACAGTATCATTCGTGGCTGTTGAAATACAACAACATCAATATATCGGAGAGCTATTTAGAGAGAGGGGGATGAATGGCGAAAGAAAATAAATCTTAACAAAAGATAGAGTAAAAAGGGGAGAGATTGAAGAACAAAATAGGTTAACCAACAGACGTAATTTCAACATACAACATTCAACATACCAATTACATTAACACATTTTGTCTTCACTTGATATCACAACATTAGTATTAACAATAAACAATTGCAGAAATTAATGAAAGCACTATTGAAAAAAAAATAAACTACAACAATATACATGTATTTTTCTATAACAACCATTTCAACATAATAGAAGTCGGAATAAAAAATGAAGTCATGTAATGAATACTTGTATTTGAACACAAGAAATGATGAGGAATAATATGTGTATCTAATGTATGTGCAGACGCTGCGTAAAGGTCAAATAGGACGTATCAGTGTAACATTATTTGGATAGGGTACCAAAAACAACCTCAGTTTCGGGAATATGTTTGCGCCAGGGATTACTGAAGAAAAAGAGTTGTAAGATCTTATAAGCAACCCCATGGAGTCGAGGCTAATAAGAATTGTTTCTAATTGGATGTTTTGCGTACCTAAAACAGCTTAGGAATAATCCTACTTTGCGACTGCACAGACGTAAACGGTTACGCCCACTTGTTTGCGTGTTTAACATGTTTAATCTACACCTCTCGTTACAGGAGTTGTCGAGTTTTTGTCCTCGGTTATATTTCCTACAGAGATGGGAGTTTTAATATATTGATTTCATTTATTTCATTCCATTTTATTTCATTTAGTTCATTCATTTTATATCATTATTTCATTTCATTTTCCTTTCACCCCCCCCCCAAAAAAAATGACTCTAAACAATCGTAAACGCAACATCATCATCTTAATACAAACATTTCCAATTGCTTACATTTGACGCACATATGATAAAGGTATCAAAGTTACAAAAAGGAGGCATATGAATTAAATTTACGTTTTACACTCTGTATTAAGAAATGGGTTATTAGATAGGCTGTTAAAAATTGAGGGGCCGCTAAAAGCTTAGCTGGTACATTGCAGTCCCCTCAGGAAAAATAATGACAATGTTCTGCCACCTTTAAAGGAAAATACATTTAGTTCCCCATCTAAAGCCGTCCACTGTTAGACAACATGATATCTGTTCTTTGTGATATCATTCATTTTCCTACTAAAGAAAACAAATTGGTCATTTTAGACCTTCGTTTGGGGTCAGGAAATCTCGTATATCACCTAGTCCCCATATTGACTTACGACAATCTGCAAGCAGACGCTAATGAGCTAATTGTCCCATCTGAAACACAGAATGATTATCGTAAAGTGCGATAAAAGCTGCTTGACTTGGGTATACACCTCATCAGATAGGGGTGGTGTTCTGTCCCTTAAGGTGACTGCAGTAAGTAAAGACATTCAAAATTATGGCTTACTGTTTACTTTTTCTGGGATCTTGTTCAATATAACAACGCGTTGTCACACGACCCTTTGCCATTTTGTCGGAAATGTTATGCTGAAATAATGTTTTACCTCTTGCTGTTCACATGCCGATTAATATTGTCATGTTAATTATTTCTCTTTCACCAGTCCAGGCTTCTTTATGAGTTCGAATGCTCATTTCGCTTGGAAATCTGTAGACAGATCCATGAGAAATAGAATACACATCTGTCGCTTCTCAAACACGAATTTGTGGTCATTCTAATAATTCCTAATGCAAGAGCGAATTATACTCTCATGCGACAATACCTCTGATATTTCACCACGTGCCATGTGCCGTTGTCAATCTTGTTCATTTTTCGACGATGGTATTGTCAAAATTATTAGTTAGTACATCATTACGCATGGAATTTGTAAATATGTATCGTGATGAAAATGGTACGGCTCATCAATCAAATCATCAGGTCTCCGATTCTCCCCCTTGACAGTGAAAGCTCAGAATCTTATCATCTATATTGATTAAGACGAAGAGAAGAGAATACATTTAAACAAATATGATTTATCAGGTACTTTATCTTCATTCCTCTTTGTCGTCAGAATCATTTCATGCAGCCAAAACAAAAAGAGATTAATCAGTTACAATAAAGACAACTCGATGCATAAATAATAACTAATTTGCACAAAAAGAGTGAAAGAAAGACATGGAAGTATTCTTAACCTCTAAAGCCATGATACAAAAAAAAAATAATAGGTGACTAAAGTGTATCAAGTACTCCCTGAATAGAATAGCAATAACAACGATAAAAAAGGCAGCCACATACAAAATCTTTTTGATAATCTTTTGAGATGACACTGGTAATTCTCTCTCGGTTTGTTAGAGGAACAACGTCAAGCAGTGTGTACGTATCGCTTGTATCGACAATTAACGAAGTTTACACCCCTTTCCTTTAGTCTTTGCTTCAGGTACCTGCTGTCGGGAATGTAGAAGCTTAACACCAGTCAGTGAGGGCATAATTGTGGGGGCGATGTTTTATAAGAACAGACAAGGATTTCGGAATTCAAGCGCGAGATAGAAGGTACCCCACCCGGGGACTTCAACATCCAATATCATGTGTATTGTCATCATCATCATCATCATCACCATCATCATCATCATCATCATCATCATCATCATCATCATTATCATCATCATATTGCCCTTGTTCACCTGGTATACAAACGGACCCCCTCAAAAAGCTGGGGAAACTTTACGATCAGAGCCTCCTCTGAGAAACAGACCTTCTGCTGTACTAGAACGCCTTTTAGGTAACTGGAGACCACTCCACCATACATGGTACGCAGTTCTAGCAATGATGTTAGAAGGTATACTTGATATCATTTTCTCTCTTTTTTTTTCAGAACAAACAGTCCTTTCACAAAACCGAAAGAGTGGAAAATCATATAAAGAAGCATAGAAGAGAATAGTCTTGTTTTTCTGTCATCATCTCCAGCAACTTTGGGGTGGCCGAAGGTCTGAATAATGTAGACTACAGACACGAAATCTATCCTGAAGAAATGTAAGTCAAGATAACATTGTTCGTTTGTGGCTAGATCTTTTCGGTCAGTTGTTCAGATGATAGATAAAAACAATGAAGAGAGGGAGAGGAAGGGGGGGGGGGGAGGTGGAGACGGCTAGAGATAAGTTACATAATGGCTATTTCATTTTATGCATTGAGGGAACAGTCCCCCCTTATTAATCGTCTTTTGAAGACGCCAAATCCATCTTCCGCTCTCACATGCTAATATTCGAGCAAAATAGCTTAATGTGGACGTTGTTATATCACTTCGAATGTTTTTACTTGTCTGTTTGTTCTTATGTTTGTTCGCCACGGGTCAAGAACAGAGAAGAGAATGGTTCGGCACACCCAGATTGGTCGTTCTGATCTCCAGTTCCCAGTCGGTTGTGTTTTCTTGTGTTTGGTTGCTGTTCCTGCATGTGGTGCTGAAGTGACTGCTAACACGGTGTGGGAAAGTTTTCTAGTATGTAAAAAACGCAACTTCAGAAGTCCACGGTTTTGACTTGCACCACTATTCAGCTGAAGTCACATCGGTAGACAGACGGTGATCTGTCACACGCAGAGATTCGGGGCGATCATAGGCTAAACTGATGCTTTATTCACTTTGTTCTGCCTGCTCGATCCAGAGCCCATTGCGATTGTCAACCGACCGTAAGAGCATTGATTATAAATCATACGATCCTGGAAAGGTCTAGACAGGCATTCGGCGCGTTTACAGACTGGAAAAGGGAAGGAGTGCTAAACCTCCGAGATGGCGAACTGGCGATGGGTCGCGTTGTTTTGTTTCTACGTGACGACTATGAATCCAGAAACGTGCGAAGGATTCACAATGAATGGTAAGTAATCTAACATGACCTACCTGCTTCGGAACAGACATTTATATGTCGTGCTGTATAGGGTCATATTTATAATTTCGTTATGGCTACACAATTCCAACGTTACTCATCCTTTCGATAAGCCGTGTAATATATGTGGACATAGCTCTTACAGCTACACAATGCAAAGTTTCCCGTATTCAGGCAGAGAAAGATGAGCAATATGTGTAATTACATCTGTCACAAATATCTGTCCGTTCTATCTATCTATCTATCTATCTGTCTGTCTATCTATCTATCTATCTATCTATCTATCTATCTCTCTATCTATCTATCTATCAATCTATCTATATATCTGATTATATCTTTCTGTGTGTGAAACTATAAGCACACGGATTTTCAAGTTTATCACATTATTCTATGTGCGTAAAACTTTTCTCAAAGTTGATCGTTGTGCTCAAAGATCTTTTAACCATATCTTACCCTAAAGTTAAGCCTGACCCGCTTCACTGGGCACATAATGTGAAATCTATCAATAAAACTTTTCTATTGTATACAATAATGTACTGTATGTATCACAACCAGAAGATTTCTTTGGCACTGCAACGTGCGGTGATACTCTATCATACGACAACGTCATCGTGAACGTAACGGTCCTTCCCGGCTACGCCGTGTACTCCTGCGAAGACGGCTACGACCTGGACGGGGACGAGGAGATTTTGGTAGCCACCTGTAACTCATCGACGGGTGAATGGGAGTTAGCGGCTACCCCCATTTGTGTCGGTGAGTAAATTTCCCCCCTAACTTAGTAACATCACAGCAACTCCACTAATTTGACCTCTGCCTTCAGAAAGATTGTGAATGAGGGGATTAAAAATACTATAGATTGTTTGATTGATTTTGGAGAGAATGATGTCTTCAGTGACAATTTTCGCTTCGTCAGAGCCAGATTCAAAGTGCATCACCACATCCCATGAAAACTGGTCTAGACTTATAGTGCACGCCTGCTAGAAGATAGAATGCAAGAGGTTTCTTTAAAAGTGGACGTAAAACATGAAAGTTACATAATTATGTTATGAAATACACAGGATCTATATGTAAAATGAAGAGAGAAACACTGACAAAATGGTGTATGAAGCGCTGAATCTGAGCAAAACCAGACAAAACAAAAAACAGCAGCTACGAAATAAGTTTTAACTTCTTTTTTTTTCGGAATTCCATGAGATCTCATCTGTTTCATTTTTCCCTTTTTTTGTAGCCATATTTTGCCCTTCACCCCCGACTCCAGCCCGTGGTGAGTTTAGCGATGCTCGCGAGTACGGGGAAACGGGTAACTTTTCCTGCCAGGATGGCTACGAACTCAGAGGGGAAGCTTCGGCGACTTGCACCGCCGACGGCTCGTGGAGTTCGTCCTCACCCAACTGCAGAGGCAAGTGTAAACACCAGTTATTATTATCGAGTGCCTTTTTTCCAATTTCAGTATATGTACCTAAGACTGGTTAAAGATTTTTTTTTGTTCCGCGATGTTTGACGTAGTATTCCTGAATTTCTTTAATGTGCACTATCATCTCATTATAACGTGATATTTTCCTGTCATATTACAATGTATTATGTACTTCAAATGTCCTTAGGGTCAGTCTTAACCCGTTGAGGACGAGTCCCGAGTATACTCGGGCAAGTGTCTATGGGAAATGCGTGTTGTAGCAAAATCAGTCCGTCTTCAAAGGGAACATACACACACAAAAACACACTCACGCATTTTTATAAAAAATAATTTGAAATTATTGGTTATATCGCAATATAGTATTAATGATACTATATAGGTTATATCAGAATATAGTTTCAATGATCCTCTCTCCTTCTGTCATCTCGCTATTAACCTATGAAATCTGCTGAACATGCATAATACATTTTTTTTTATAATGTTTCTGCACATAATTATGTGTAAGTCATATCTACTGGACGTCCCAGTCAAGCTTTCAGTAGCTTACCTATATTATGCAGTTTGTGAATAATTCGAGTCAAATCATATCAAATGATGTGTTTGGTCACTCAAAATATTATATATCTTCATGCTACAGATGAAGGTGATGGTCATTACAAAATTTTAGAGCTACTGATAAGTGTAACAAGGTTTGCTTGGTCCTTTAACAGTGACCTGCCCTGGGGTGGAGGGCTCGGCAAATCAGAGATTTTATTCCGATGAGGTGTGTTTTGACTTCGTAACCGAGTCACTAGCCTCGTGGTCGACGGCAAATTCGACCTGCGTTTCGTCGAATGGTTCCCTCGCCGTCATCAAGAGCAACGACACACTGGGATTTCTCCAAGACGGCATCAAGTATCTCAACAAAACAGACGGCTTTTGGATCGGAGCGTACGAAGAAAAGACGGGATATTCTTGGAAATGGAATACCGGTGAATGTCATAAAATGATTTTCTTTTCTTCTTTTGCCTTGATAATTATATGTTGTGGGGTACAGACGCAAAGACAAAAACAGCAACAGCAACAACAACAACAACAACAACAACAACAACAACAACAAAACAAAAGTGACAATAAGGATGATAAGAAGATGGAAGAGAAACAACAAGAGAAATGGAATGATGATAATTAGCAAGAAGGAAGCATGTAAATATGTATACATAAATGAGTGTGTGTGCGCGCGCGCGCGCGTGTGTGTGTGTGTGTTTGTCTCCTTGTTGGCGGGAAGGACCGCAGACTATATATCTTTTTAATTACTGATTTCACACTTTGGAATTGATCCTTGTTTTATGAGGTATGTACACTAGTTTTCAAATATCTAATGATTTTGCTGAAACGTTCTTTTCCTGTTTTGTACACATTTAGGTAGATAATTATGATTTGTCATGTCAATAAGTATTTAATAATATCAAATATGAGATTACTTCAAAATATGTATTTGATTGTGGGTAGGGGAGGGTAGTGCGGACGGGTTTGAAGGGGAAGAATAGATTCGATTTTGATTTCAAATTCTATTGTTTAGAAACAATCCTTTTTATCATGATTAATGTACATTTGTCTTGAAATCAATAATGATTATATTGACATTCCTCTTTGCTTGTTTTATAGACACTGAAATGAATCATAGCATTAATCATTAAATGAAATCAAATGAAGATTACTGAAAATCAAATGATATGTTAGACTCCAAAGACGAATTAAAGCATATGAGTATGTTCTGCCGGTAATGCAGTTATGAATAATTATTCGTGACTTTCAATAGAGCCCCGCAAAATTAATGATCTCCCGAATATTACAGGTGGAGATGACGTCACATTTTTCCCCTGGGAGTCCGATGAGCCGACGAATGGTGCCACAGAAACTCGCATCGTTCTGAGCGGGATGACGAATAAAGGTCATGATTTCAATTGGGCAGACTTCGAAAAAGATCGCAATGACCTTGATGGATATCGCGTCGGCTACATTTGTCAGTTCAGTAAGTCCTTTGTATCTTTGGCATAATATACTATTGTGATACTGTGATACTTTCCAGAAAATGGAAAGTTCGAAGTCTGGACTACAAAGTCTCTGAATTTTCGAGTTCTATACCTTTTGATTATGGTGTTTCTAGCGCACGTCACTAAACTGGAGTGTCTTGAATTTATTAGTTTGTGTAAATGTATAATATCCTGCATACTTATTGTATGTGCATCCAAACTTCGTAAGACTGATTTTTCGCAAAATCTTCTGGCTAGCTTTTGATGCTCATCGATTCTGTGTATAGGGTTTCGACAGAAAATGCGTAATTATAATTATACCATCTACAAGCTAAGTTGCTCTCGTCGACCTCATCATTTCAGTATGGTGACTGGTCGATTTCTATAACATTTTTGCATGTAATCTGTAATGTCACATTATGCTTTCCCTTTCTTTTTCACTGGTGGGGACCAGCAAGCGTCTTTTTAAAAACGTATAAAACGCAGAAATTGAGGGCAGGAGTATATAGTGAAGAGATGATGATGTTTACATTGAAATGATTTATTCTTGTACAAATCCTACAGACTCGAGTTGTACAGTAGCTGGAATTGGCAATGGTGGCAGTGGATTCATCATAAATGAAATCGTGGACTTCTGCTACTACGTCGAAACATCCAGCCAGTTGAAATGGGATGAAAGTGACGTGGCATGTTCTCAAAAGGGCGGCTTCCTCGCTGAGATTCGTGACCAGCAAACGCAGACGACAATCTCTGGAAGACTTCGAAGCTACCATAGCTCCTTTAACAACAGGAATTATTGGATTGGGGCTGAAAGAGATGAGACCAATAACCAGGATCGTACTTGGCTGTGGGTTGATGGTAAAACACATGGTTTGTCAAGCTTTGATTATACGCATTAGTATATTTCAGATGTCTGTTTGATATTCGCAAACCATAAATGAATAGCCAAGTGCTTATGAATGATATTTTGGGATAATGTGGATGAAGAAGAGGCGCAATCAACCACGAAGAAAAGGTAATAATAACATAGGCTTTCTTTGATAACGTCCATGAATATTCGGCCTAAAGCAACAACGAACACAATCCCTCGGAGTTTAGCGTATTGACTATAATAATGTTATCCATTATGAGCATGGAAGATAAGGCGACAGCATTTGCGTTTGGAGCATTAGATTTGATGATATCTTTTGTCTTGACAGCTAAGCCAAGATCTGTAGACTGTACTTATACAGTTGGAGCATTGATAATGCAAGTTGAAATTGGCTGGAGAACGGGTTCAGCACCACGTGTCAGATGTACTGGAATCAGTGGCGTATCTAGGGAAAACGGCGCCCGGGGCAAACGCGAAAATTGCGCTCCTAATTTCTGAAAAAGTGTTCAACCCCAACCCCATCCCGGTAGGGACCTTTGAAAAGAGTCCACATATGATATGCTTTTTCTAGCACTTAAAAGGGGTCTTTTGAGGGTGATGTAAATGTAATAAATTTTTATAAATTTTGGCAAGCGAGCGCAGCGAGCGAGCCGAAAATTGTTATATTTCAGCTTACAAAACAGTACGAGAAAGTGAGCCGAAATTTGTATAGGCCTACTTCCGCGTCATCATCACGGTTTGTTCTTATTTTTATTTTTTTGATAAGTTTTGGCCAGCGAGCACAGCGAGTGAGCCGAAAATCTTTGTATTTCAGCTTACAAAGCATGGAATTCTTGTCATTTTTTGGTTATCTTCTTTATTTTATATCTTTTTTTAAATATAAGTTTTGGCGAGCGAGAGCAGCGAGCGAGGTGGAAATTTATGTATTTCAGCTTACAAAACATGGAATTCTTGTCATTTTTTGGTTATTAAATCTTTTTTATTCTATATTCAAGATAAAGTGACGGCCTTATAGATAACGATTTATACCAACAAACTGAGGACTTGAAAAAATGTTCTAAATCAGTACGAGCGAGTGAGCCGAAATTTGTATATTTCCGCGTCATCATCACGTTTTGTTCTTATTTTTGTTCTTTTTTTTTGATAACTTTTGGCGAGCGAGCGCAGCAAGCGAACCGAAAATGTTTGTATTTCAGCTCACAAATCACGGAATTCTTGTCATTTTTTGGTTAACTTTTCTTCTTTTTTATACCTTATCTTCTTTTATATATAAGTTTTGGCGAGCGAGAGCAGCGAGCGAGGTGAAAATTTCTGTATTTCAGCTTACAAAACATGGAATTCTTGTCTTTTTTTGGTTATTACATCTTACAATTCTAATCAAGATATAGTGACGGCCTTATAGATAACGACTTATACCAACAAACTGAGGACTTGATAAATAATACTCTATATTAGTACTAGCGAGTGAGCCCAAATTTGTATATTTCCGCGTCATCATCACGTTTTGTTCTTATATTCTTCTTTTTTTGATAAGTTTTGGCGAGCGAGCGCAGCGAGCGAGCCGAAAATTTTTGTATTTCAGCTTTCAAATCATGGAATTCTTGTCATTTTTTGGTTAACTTTTCTTCTTTTTTATATCTTATCTTCTTTTATATATAAGTTTTGGCGAGCGAGAGCAGCGAGCGAGGTGAAAATTTCTGTATTTCAGCTTACAAAACATGGAATTCTTGTCTTTTTTTGATTATTGAATCGTACAATTCTAATCAAGATATAGTGGCGGCCTTATAGATAACGATTTATACCAACAAACTGAGGACTTGATAAAATACTCTAAATTAGTACGAGCGAGTGAGCCCAAATTTGTATATTTCCGCGTCATCATCACGTTTTGTTCTTATTTTCATTTTTGGATAAATTTTGGCGAGCGAGCGAAAAGGTTTGTATATCAGCTTATAAAGCATGGAATTCTTGTCTTTTTTGGCTTATTAAATCTTACAATTCTAGTCAAGATAAAGTGACGGCCTTTATTGAATAACGATTTTTACGAACAGACTGAGCAGACAATGTTGGTATTTCAGCTTACAAAATAGAATTCTTGTGTGAACACAATTGATTTGGTTTACTGCCACTCACCCCCCCCCCCCCCCCCCCCGGTCCGGGAGAGGTTTTTTTTTTTCTTCGTTTTTTTCCTTCTTCTTTTTTTTTCTCGTTTTTTCGCTTTTTTTTTTCCGTTTTTGGCGCCCCCAAGGAGTGACGCCCGGGGCACTTGCCCCCCTTGCCCCCCCCCCCCCCCCCCCCCCGATACGCCACTGACTGGAATGTGCCATGTCCCTCTCGCAGCTTTCCCCAAATCCGAGGGTGTGTTGTTGTTGTTGTTGTTGTTGTTATTGTTGTTGTTGTTGTTGTTGTTGTTGTTATTATTGTTGTTGTTGTTGTTGTTATTGTTGTTGTTGTTGTTGTTGTTGTATTACCAACATACTTGGGTCAGCTAGCAAAGCAAATGTACCATCTGATCATTTATTGCATAGGCGTATAAATCAATAACACTGGTTCATTCCTTTTTATATGCATCTTTACAATTCCAGGTACATACGTGGAAACCTTCTGGTGGGGTCCCAGTGAACCAAACAGTGGGGATGAGGGCTGCATTGACCTCTTGAAATTCCCAGCTAGAAATAATTATCTCATGAATGACGAGAGTTGCGGAAACGAGATTCCCTACATTTGCCAATTTGGTAAGTGAATTTTTCCAATTGTATGACTCGTCAGGCATAAATACTTGAAGCTGATCAACCGGTCCCAAGATTACCAGGGGGAGGAGTAGGGTCTGGTAATGGATGTGGTAGGCTTAGTATTATAAATCTCACTGTCAGTTTTTGTAGTATTTAGTAATCATAGCAAAAATAGTATTTGGATGACGTGACATACATGTACATGTTTCTAGCTTGTTTGTTTGCCTTAATGATCAATAGCAATTGTACTAATGGTATTATAGGTTTTCCCGGTCAAATTCATACTTATGTCATTCCAATTTATGAATGTGTAACTAAATTCACACAGCGCACGCATGCCAAAATATTCGGGCATTCAAATTCAGAATCCGAGTGGCCAATTTCATTTATGGCAGTTCTACTTTGTTTTCGTAAATTGCGAGCATTGCATTTCCTACTCGTGCATTCAAATTCACGCGATAGTCATGTAATAGTCCAGATGACTTTGTTTGGAGCATTCAATTTCATTTTCAGGCGATCGAGTTCCTACACTGTACTTCGTGCAATCAATTTAAAGCTAGGAAAATGGAGTAGACTTTTTTTAAAGAAAGGAGAAAGGGCATACACAACCCATGAAGGCTGGCATATAGTGTAATTATGATTGTTTAATAAGTGTTCTAAGATTATTTTTTTGCGTTCATGTATTCTTTGTTTTCATCTCAATAAATGTTAAATAAGGTCCAATCAGCAGTGTATCCAAACAACACAACGCAACAACAATCTAATCATAATTCTTGATGATACTGCATGCTGACAACGCCCAACACTAACGACATAATGGCAATGCATCAATTTAAAGACAGACTTACACACAATGATCTCACATCCCGCAAAAGTAAACAAATAATATAGCAATAAACAACAAACAAGACGTATAAAACGTTCATGTTATCAGTTTCAATGTAGTCCATTTTTCCCGAAGGTGTCAATAAACCTTTCCTATTATGCTCGTCTGTACAGGCCACAGTCAATGGCGCCGGAAGCGGGGGGGGGGGGGGGGGGGGGGGGCAAAACGAGTGTTCCCCCCCCCCCCGCCCCCGTGCCCCCTGTAACTGAAAATCATAATACACTAATAATATACATTATACATTATCATATCTATACACTTATATTTACTTATGAGTAAATCTAGTGTATACATGGTAGCCTCGCGTCCTCCAGTGTGCGCCGTGGAACATACCTTTAGTTAACCTTTCATTTGTGACCGTGCACCTCAAAACGAACATAAAGTCGCACACACTGATTTTGCGTGAGGACTGAAAATAAGTGAAATTTGTCAACCTAGCCGAACTTGACTTTTTCATATTTTCTGAAAGAGCGGGTCTTCTTTTACATTATGCTGAAATTTGGTATCATAACACGGGCAGGAAAGTGTGTTTTTTTAGCAGTTTATCTCGAACATTTTTGGTAGAATAGTGTGATTAGGTGAGTCCTTAGAATCCCTTTTTCATTTCTGAAAAACCATGTCCACACTCTTCACTTTCAACTCTAATAACTTTTGAAAGGATAGTGCTACTGCTTTGAAAGTTGGCATTAATTATTGACAGAATGTGTTAATGAGGCATGCTTAATTTCAATTTAATCTGATAATCCCTTCATTGTTGTTACTCTGGTGGTTTTCTTCCTGTTTTTTGTCCCATTCATCGCACAGCCAGCACGGTTTGGTAAAGATTAAGCGCTTGAATAGACACTGTACTTCAGAGCCTCTTTTCTCAGTTTACACTTTTCCTGAGTTTGTGCTTTCTTTCCAGTATTTAGATAGGTTAGGAGAGTCCATTTTATTGGAGTTATACATCATTTTAAAGCTTAAAGTCTGCTATTTCAGAATATGGTCTTAACTAAAAATTCATGTCTGGCGACTTTTTGTTTGTTTTGAGGTGCAGGGTCACATTTGTCCTTTTCTTCTATGCCTTCTAGCAACATGAGAATAATTGTTATTCCTCGAACAATATGCTATCACGTTTAAGCTTTTAATGAATATAATTCAGACGAATGGCAAAGTGACACTGGCTCGTTCGCTCTGCCCGTACTTATAGTAAAAAAAAAAATAGTTTCATTAATGATGATCAAAGTCTTCGCAGTGATTTTTTTTTAATTCCCTAGAAATTTGATTTAAAATGCCCTATAAAAGCGATTTTTATATCCCCCTCCCACTCCCTCGCCGAGGATCTCACACCGTCACATTAACGTGCCCCGTATGTTATATCATAGTCCTTCGCAGTGGTTTTTTTTTAAAAATTATGTTTAATTCCCTAGAAATTTGATTTAAAATACTCTGTAAATTCGACTGTTATACCATGGACCTGTTGTAGGTCCATGGTTATACTCTGTTTTTACATAAAGTTCCTACCGTGGGAGAGGGGTATCCCACACCGTCACATAAATGCACCCCCGTATGTTATAATCATTGTCCTTTCTAACTGATTTTTTTCCCTCTGTTTAATTCCATAGAAATTTGTTTTTAAATGCTGTAGAATGCGACTTTTGCACTCAGAGTCATCATATTCATATTAACTTTAAGGGTCATCGAACACTTCCGCTCTCTGCGGGGATCCGGGCGCACCCTACCACGGCTCTCGCGGGAACGAGTCGGCCCCGTTCAGTCCAACCGCTGTGATAAATTTCACTTGCGACTCCGGATACGCCCTCACCGGGGAATCTTCTACTCAATGTCTACAGGATGGAATATGGAGTGTCCCTACACCTAGCTGTTATGGTTAGCAATTCTGTCATTGTATTTTGCATTAAGTCCTACATGAATAGCTGAAGTGATCTGAAAGTAGCTGTACTAAAATATGACTGCAAATCCCCTGTGTCAAACAGGAATACAACTGAAAACCTCATGCACATCCCGGAGGAATTTCGCGGTCGGTCACAATTGCAGTTTGACAAAGGGAAAAAAATCTTCAAAAGTAAAAATCTCTAAATCTCTAAATGATATAATTCCTGATTTATTCTGTGTTATATTTTGTTGGAAGAAAAAAAAATGAATGAAAATATCGGATTTGAATTGAATTGAATGGAATTGAGAGGGCAACGATGGAACTGATCTTTCAAAGCTGAAACATATCATATAATGATAATTATGCTTACAGATTACGTACTTATGCAGTATCTCTACTATTTATGTACGTAAATAGCCTCACGATTCTGAAGTTGATAGTGTAAGGGTTAAACAGGTGAGTCTTTAGAACAGGCGTGGGAGAATTCTGAGTACTGAGCACTCTATGTCATTCTCTCTAGCCGTCGACTGCGGTCCCTCGCCGACTGTAGACAACGCCACCGTCGTATTCACGTCATCGACTTCATACCGTGGTGTTGCCGTTTACGAGTGCGTCAACGACTTCATTCTCGAAGGCCGTCCGACGGTTCGTTGTCAAGCGGACGGTAATTGGACGTCGCCTGACTTCGTATGCATAGGTATCCGTTGTTTTCTCTTGCGCGCAAGCTTACGTAACGTTCCTCGTCATGATAAAGTTCAGGAGCTAGAGAGTAGCAAACTGTATTATTTTGGGAATGTTACGTTACTTCGACTGTAATCAATACAAACATTTTCAAAACAATTCAAAAACAACGATTGGCAAATAAGCGCATTACTAAGATATTTTTAAGTTATCTCGATCAGCAAAATCAGTGTCTTCAATGTCTTCATAATATCGTTTTGTTCTCATGTGTAGTAATGTTAGGGGGTATTTTTTTCACATTTTACATACAACTGATCTAGGATGTAACCACCGAAATTGCTTCCTCAAAGGATATGTACCATGCGCAGTTTAATTAATAAGAATACTATTATGTGTAAAGTGTTTTATCTAATTGGTCTCCTCTTTTAAAGATTTGCTTTGTCCTCTGTTCACGTCCTGTAGAATAAAAAAGAGTGAATTATATCAAACAAACAAGTTACTGACAGTTGTGAAACTCTCTGACAGAACTGGAGGTTGCCACTGTCTTTGGTAGTACGGAAGGGTTGGACAGCACAACTCTGGTATATGCCACTGAGACGCAGCCGGAGAGCACTACACCTACAGTCGATCCTCTACAGACGACTGTTTCAACTTCTGATCCATCACTCCCGAGTACTTTCCTCCCTTCGACATCACAAGATGTGACAATCCATCAGTCTACCGTGGAGGAGGTAGCGACCGACATCGCAACACGGACCAGTTCCTCTGAAGGTTCGACCGTTGCTACAGATTTTCCAGCTCAGACAACGGACGTGACCTCCAATGGGAGTGGCCCTACAACTTCTTATCAAGATGGAACGCTGAGCAGCGCTTTCCCCATCTCATCCAGGGAGCCAAAGACTACCGATTACACACCACCAGACCTTCAAACCGCTGCACCTACAATCGATTTAGCAAGCTCTACCAGGGTGTCCTCAGCGACCGATGCCACGATCAGGCAAGAGACTACCGTTAGAATCAGTACTGCTGGCGCAACATCCACTTTGTTAGTAACTTCTGAATCAAGCGCTGCATCGTCCACCACATCGAGCCTACCATATGTTTCTCAATTTACTTCTGCAACCCCGCAAGATTATTCTACCACCTTCCATGGAAACACTCCCACTGTACAATCGACAGCTGTTGTCGCTGAGACGAGTGCAATGACCACATGGTTCGATGATGTTGCCACAACAACCTCACGGGAGGATACAACGGCCACTGGCACTGTCTCCGCGGGATCTACCTCACTAACAACGGCGACACTCAATAATTCATTAACAACAACAAACCGCGAGGCGACTGATAGTCCTACAAGTACTGACTATTCCAAGCAGACACGAACTACTGTCGGAAGTTCGGGTAGCTCAAGGACATCAACTGTGGGTGACATCACAAACAGCGTTTCGTACACGACAGGTCATGCCCCAACAGGGACAGCAACGTCTAACCCAGAAACGTCCCGGATGACAACTTTCACGACAACGTTAAGCAACAACACCATCTCGTCAGCGATGTCGACGTCAGGTGCGACCACAACATACCACAAGGCGACTAATAGTCCTACAACTTTTGCCCATTCCAAGGAGACACAAACGACTGTCCGAACTTCGGGTAGCTCAAGGACATCAACTGTCGGTGACATCACAAACAGCGTTTCGTACACGACAGGTCATACCCCAATAGGGACAGCAACGTCCGACTCAGAATCGTCTCGGATGACAACTTTCACGTCAAGCAGCAACACCGTCTCGTCAGCGATGTCGACGTCAGGTACCACAAGTGCGTCGACAACGGAGTCAGCTGCGACAACTCCTAGTCTCTTGTCAACAGTCGATTCAACCAGCGGAATCCCTGACCACACCGATGGCGATTTACCGACGTTCGAGTCGACTGCGAAGATTATACAGACCACCACGGCTAACAGCGCAGAAGACCCGTTTCCGATCATACTCATTGGTAAGCCGTCTTACCATTAATCTCTTAAGAGTCCTCATGTGTAAGATCCTGTAAAAATACAGTAATATCAACCCAACAGAAAACAGAAGAAGTGTCATCACAATCAGACATGGGAGACAAAAAAACTTAAAGTTGTTTCTTGATCAAATTAATCATTACGTATTAAAACAAGATGAGGTGCTGATGTCATGGCCTCCCAAGTCTCCAACTAACCTACACACACTTCCATTATGGTTAGTTTGTTGAGTTGCACGAGCCTGGCCATGATGGCATTTAGGAGGGGATGATTTGTAGATGATAAAATATCGTCATAAAATGCATGATTTCTGTAATATCATTACCACAAACCAATGGGAGTGTTGTGAGGTGATAACATCATCATTTCACCTAACTTTTATCCAATCTTCTTATTTAGATAAAACCATGTAATGCTCTAAAGTGCAATAACTTCCTTGTTTGAAGCCTCATATTTTTGTTTCATTCCAATCTATCTCCACGCTGTCATTCCATAAGTTGCTTTGCTTGCAAATTTTCAACGTTATTTTACTATCAGCTGACTATTGCTGAATGTAGAACTGATTCCTTAATTGGAAATACATTGGAAATACAAGACAATTCATGTTTCTCTCTCTTTTTGGGTATTTGTGTGTGTATGTGTGGGGGGCAGTTCCATCTAATCTGATATAAAATATGCAGTAGAATTAAGGGGTGCCAATTTAGTGATTGGAAGATGATTAGTTTGATGATCTTAATAGTCCACAGACTGAAGGACAGATAATAAAAACTCAACTATGGTTTCCTCCAATATTTTAGCGTCTCTCTCAGCTGCCCTCGGGATAGTCCTCCTCATCATCATCATTCTTCTCATTTGTGCTCTCTGCTTCTCTACCGGCAATAAAAAGTAAGTCATCTCGTGTCTATTTTTTTCTCTCGATTTTACGCATGTCTCCGATTCTCTTTTATATATATTGGTTACTTCGCTACTCCCCATATCTTACACTCTTTCTAATTTGATTGCTCCTCTTTTCTCTCAAATTAGTATCATTCTGTCTCTTCCAACATTTGCGTCGTGTTTCCTCATTCCTTCTTGTTGTGTATCTCCATACCTCGTATATGCTCTTGTACAATTAGGATTATTATGCTTGTTTGTTTTTCTTGTGCTATGAATGCTATGTATATCTTTGTATAAAATGTCGTATTATGTTATTTTGTTTATACCGCTTCACGGACTCACTGAAGAACAGCCTTGAGCTGAAGTGAGTGACTCTGTCGAAATAAAATAAACTCAAACTCAAACTAAACATGATAGTTCCAATAATTCGTCTCAATATTCCACCTTCTCGATTAGGAGCGAGACACTGCCGATGACGGATTTCGCCTCCATCCCGAAATCGCCGGACGATATGAACGCAAACGACTACGTGATATTCGAGGGCGGGGCCGGTTCCGCCAAAGTCCCCCACACTCGGTCCGAGTCCATCTTCGCAGACGACGAATTGCGCACGGCAATCCTCGAGTACAAGACTCTCATGCCGCAGGTCTCCGTCCACAGCGCGGGAACGACCTTCAACGCGTCCGACCCAGGTAACAGCAGCCAGGAAGAATGGGGCGTCGCCACCGATTCGGCGACACTGATAGCGGACGCGGACGAACGCGAGTCTCTCTACGCCAGTGTTAACAAGGACCGGCGGCGGCTCCAGGTGATGCGTTTCCCGTCCACATTCGAGGAGAGGCTGGCCGAAAAGGGACTCTTGACCTTCAACCCCGTGCGTCGGACGGACCTGCATACGGGCGGTTCGGGACAGGACAATCCCGACTTAGTCTTTGACGACGCTGACCAGTTTTGATGACAGCAGTCAATTAGTGCATTAGAACTATTTTCATTTACGACATAGCTGTTTCATCTTGGGAGCATCTCGACGGAAGAATTTTCATGAATTTGAATAGCTGTTTCATGTTTTATAATGATTATGTATAGTGTATATCACACTAAGAAATACGGTTTCAAATTTGAACCCCCAAAATGTCGCTATACAACCACCCTATGGGGTGCAACTTTGCACCCGAATAAGCAATTTGCACCCTTAGAGGTGCAATACGTTGAATTTGAATCTGCGGGGGTGCGAATTTGCACCCTCATTTTTATGTAAATCAAAGGTGCAAATATGCACCATAAGCATTAATATTGTGAATTGAAAATTTGAACCACGAATATCAAGGTTTTACTCGTAAGATGAAACTTACACTCTGATGGATATGTCTGCATCTTTGTAGGTACGAATACAAATATTAAGAGATTTAATTTTCTACTTGCATAATAAAAGATGCAATTGTGCACCCCACGGTGCTGCTACAGGGACTAATAGGGTGCAAATTTGAACCTTTATTTTTTAGTTTGTAGGCCTATCTGTATGTACGCATAGGCTTACGTGTATGGTTACGGATTTTTCCATCAAGGACATGTGACATTGACTTACAGTAACGATTTTCCCTCTATATTAATACAGATAATGTCATTCAACCATCAACATCACCCCTTGAAATAAGGATACTGTAAAACAAAAATTGAAATATGGTAACTTTGAGAAAAGTAGCTGCATTCCGATTCATATAAGCGGAAAACAAGGGTGATTCTGAAAGTTGTATTTTCTATTGGGTGTGATTGTTTGTGGATGTACGGGAGGGAGAGCAGGAGAGAGGGAGAGGGAGAGAGAGTAAGAGAGTGAAAGAGAGGGGGAGAGGGGAGAGAGCTATAATGCATATTTTTCTATAAAATGGTAAAATAGTTTCACATTCCTTTATTAACCATTGGCCACAAAATCATTAGGGCAAAATTATGCTAGACTGTAAATGGGCATGCCGATGTTTCAGTGCTATCACTACTTCTCGAAAGTTCAAATAATGTTACTGTTACTGCTGCTCATGTTGAATCTATGAAGTTTTCATTCTGATTCTTTAATTCGTACGTTCACCCATTTCTAGAGTGTCATTTACTGAATAGTCTAAACAGTTAAATCACATTGGCAAATTCATAGATACAACCAGATACAGGTGTCAAAGTAAACCGGCAATTCACATTAGTTTAGTGTAGATAAAGATAAACACTGATAGATTAACATTAACTTTCGAGATAGGCCCGAATGCCGTTCCCTGGTCACTGTGGTCACGAATCCGTAGTTTCTTTTCCCCTAGCGACATGCAATACACTTGGCACCCGGGTGCAATGCCAAATCCATCAGGTAAGAAATAGTTTTATTTCTACATTTGTGTAATCTTATTTTGAGAGTTCTTTTAAAATGTCAAGCATTATTTCAAGCAGCATTTCACATGATTAAAGGAGCAGAATGAAATCGCATTCACGATTGACAAAATCAAATAATTTACGAATGATCTGTATTCTTTTGTCAGGTATCACAATTTTTTCGTGTCATTGACTTTTTTTTTCTAAATTATCTTTTTCAAGTATTCCTGTGCAACAGAATGCTGTTGCTTCACCTTCCTTTCATCTCAGATGAGAATGATATGTTGCACTGATATAATGAACGTCTGAAGTGAGGTATTGTGTCTGTCTCTTCTTTACACACACACGTACATACACGTACGTACACACACACACACACACACACACACAGTACCTATCTGTTAGTAAAACATTAACATAATACATGTATTTATATTTTCACACACAAACACATTAGACGTGGTTAATAATTGCTATTCACTGTGATTGCATATCAATCAGTTTTCTATTTGGGTATTCGACATTTTCTTGATTTAGAAGAAAATATTAAGAATTATCTTAACAGATAAACATTCTATCTATCTCTATCCATCTATCTATCTATCTATCTATCTATCTATCTATCTACTATCTATCTATCTATCTATATCTGGAAGCATCAGTTCAGTAATACATTTTGCACAATATGTCCCGCATCTGTTTATAACTCAAATGATTCAAGACAGAATTTGACATAAACGGGTGAATGTTACCTGCATTTATATTATGTTCGTAAACATTTATTTATCACTGCATCTTTCATATATTTTGGGAAAAAGTGTCACATAATATCATTATTTACATCAACCATCCTGACTGCAAAATATATTGCCATCTACCATGTACGTACAAAGTAAGTACGATTTCTAAATTTCTCGCCGGATAATGGAAACATTTCACTAAGTATATAGTACGAGTCATTTCTGTATACCCTGCGTTGAATACTCCTTACGTAGGACTTAACCGGATTGGGTAATATCGTTCTACAAACAAACAAACTAACAAACGCAAGATATATCATGCCAACGGTTGATATCAATTACAGAGGCTCGAACCCAGGCGAGATGACTTTTTCTTTCCCAGTTTATCTTTCTTCTCATACAATATAATTATTTTCACGTTCATTCAAATGATACCCGCAGAAACAGCTATTCAGTTTGGTATTGATAATATCATAATACCCATAAATGTATACCTTTGTCATCATCATTGAACACACACACACAAACACACACACTGACACAGACAAACACACATATAAAAGAGGATATGAGAAGGGGATAGTTATTAGAAAGTAACAATCCGCTAACATAGAACGTGGAATACTATCTACATTAAACCATGATCAATACAGAGTGTTCATGGTGTGAAAGCACAACCGAATTCTTCAGTAATTTAAAGGTACTGTTTACCATTGGGTCAGCGATTAAAAAAAATGTACGAGATATTACATTTGATGCATAATGTGTAGGTCAGTTGTATCACAAAACATCCTATCGTAATATCAACATTTTCTGATAAAGCCTAAAGTACAAGGAGATATCAATATTTTCCCGACTAAACCACAAATGTACACGGTTTAGTCTAGAAACATGTTCATTATAACTATTGTGCACATTTGTGTATATTTAGCAATACTTAACATTGATTATACTGATTCAAGTTTTTGTGTTAGTTGTTTCTATCCCTAACCCATATTCTAGATCTATTTTGAAGCACTAAAGATGGGTTTCTGTTTCATCTGCAAATGGCAAATAATGCCTTCAATGATTATGACCAAACCACATGCTTACATTTTACACGGAATACATACCCGCCATAGACTACTGTAAACACATCTCAATTACAGAGACTCTTTCAATATACATGTACGCTCACTATGATAAACATGCTACTGTGATTTTCTTTTTTCCTCTCTTTGTTTGCTTGATTCTATTTCATTGCTGTTTCTACGAGGAGCATTTGACAAGCGTCAATCTTTAAGAAAAAAAAATATCGCGTCTTTTCAAGGTCAGTTGATTTCCTTGTATTGGATCGAATAGAATCAAGAAGACAACACCTACAATAAACCGAAAACCGTCAATTTAAGTCCAATTTGTAGCTTCGCAGATTCAAAACAAAATGAGAGCTGACAAACAATCTTGTTTCTCTCAAAAACTTCAGTCAGTGCCGATTTTTCTCTTCGAATGCAAACAACTACATACTTGTACATGCACGTTGATCTAGGTTATTGTTCTTGGAAGTATGATTAATACACAGATAATAGCATTGATTTTTTTTCTTCAAACGACGAGCGCGAGAAAAAATGGGAAAACTAACTCTATTTACAGTGAAAGATCTTACATAACATTTTTTTTTTGCACGTTTTTCCCAGAACGACTAGAAAAAGAAAAGAATAATTTAACAGTTTCGCTATAGCAAACGTCTATTTCTTCTCATAATAGCAGTCATGATAACTTATACCAGTATATCCATATATTCTTTCCTGCCAATGCGTACACGGAATGTTTGTATGGACGCATAGTTTGCTTTATTGAAAAAACATAACACACTCATGAGAAAACATAATCATTAATAAGTGTAACTTTGTCTGTTTTGATAGATTAATACAGTTCGCGGAGAACTTCGAGTTCGTGGTACCCTGCATGTAATCGCCCCTGATGGGTTTATCATTGTAGGTCAGTTACATTGCAGACAAAGGAAAAACTCCCACTAAACTAATCATCAACACAGTCTTATAATTATGAGTAATGAGTTCAAACACTTTGTGCTTGTAAACATGGAAACACAACGATATCAATGACGTCATCACAGCTCCTCGTCACTGCTCTCCTCTTCGCGGTCCGACCACGGTCGCTTGGAGAATCGCTTGAACCCTTTCCTGAACGACTGGTAACGAGGTCGCGGCGTGGCTAGGGGCTCGTACGTGAAACCCGTCACCTCACTTCCGAGTTGATAATCGATCGATCGCTCGATCTGCACTTTCCTATTGGGTCTCCTGCAGTTGCGTACCAAGAGCAACAACATTGAAATGAAAAGTGTGAATGATACATGTTGCAATTCATAATTTCGCTTTTTTTTTTTGGTGTTAGTAGTAAAGAAAATACAATGAAAATAGAAAGACATTCCCATATTGTCGTCAATTGTCATTATCTCACATCCGATTCCTTTCTGTCTAATTCGGTAAGAAGGCGTAATCGATATCTTCTACCCCCTTCAGCAATTTACTTCACTTATAACATAGAATGTGTCCTAATGAGATAATATTTCATGTTCTTATGATATTTCTCCTTTTTATCATAGGTAGGCTAGAAATAAATGAAAACGGTAGAGTTACGTGGTTGGTAAGGTGATTAAGGAAACATATTGTGACTCTCGTATTGCTATAGTTATTACCTGTAAATGCAAACAAATTGTTGGTTTATTGAGGTCGGCATCTAATGTTCAGGGTACATACAAAACAACAAACAAACAAACAAACAAACAAACAAACAGTGGTTCTTCCTTTCTGTCCTACGGCGACTTAATCATGAAAAAAATACCAAAGAAAAGCTGAATAGAGGTATCAGATCAGATTACCTTCTCCTCTTACAAGCCTTTTTGAAGATGACGATAAAGATGACGGGTACCAGAATGATCAGGAATGTTCCTCCAATAGATATGAGGATCAGATTCTCCGAGATCATATCGAAAAAGCCTGTCAGTGATGTAAGTGGAAAAATACAAAAAAGTCATCAGCATCATTTCGTTTTTCAATACAGTGACGACACAGTGATTCCTATTCATTTGCTTAATTTGTTTTGTTCTGATTAAGATCATTACCTCATATAATAGGGCCTACCAAGTGGTAAGGTTGTAGCCATAAGGTGGATTAATGTCCACGTGGAACAAGTCCTGACTGCATGGATGAATCTAGATAAATGGTCCTCGACGAATCGTTGCAAAGCAGAACACAGTCTAAAAAGTGTTATGTGACTGCTTGCTCGCATCCTCAATATTTCTCTTTCCCACAGGAATCTGAGATGTTATTTATTCTTTTAAAAAAACTCATCTAAATCGAACCAGTCACCAGGTACTCTGAACTGAGACAGGCAATATCTATACAAATCTTTCACCGATGATGAAAACCATTTTCAAAACGTATCTTTCTTTATTCAAAGTCTAATGCGTGGAAGATTAAAATTGCCACAGAAAAGATGATTTTTTTTTTTTTGAGGGACCCAGTGAAAAAAAAAACCAAAAACAATGCTTGTAGGATGGGTGCTCGTCTGGAAAAGAATAACGATAAAGAAATAAGTTGAAGAACAGAAAAAAAAATCTGGAAGCCCATAGTAGAGATAGTCAAACAGCACTTACTAAATTCACCTGTCTGCGCTTCGTTGATGCTAGTCTTGTTTCCAGGCTCTTCTGTGACTATTGGAAAGAAAGATCAATCAGCGGAAGAATTTTTGTTAGTGCGTGAGGATTTGCAAGATTTATTCGCGAATTATTCACTAATGTACTCACAGGAAAAAAAAATCTAACCACTATATAGTGTTAGGACTTTCAAATCAACAAATCGAGACCAGAGAACTTTTTTTTTTTTTAAAATTATCATTATCATTTTTCTTAGATTTCAAACTCATGAAACCACATACCTGAGTCTTGGTGCTTTATCCTTAAACATTAACATAGCAGACTTCATTTGTCAGTGGCAGTGTTATAATAAATGAATAGTAAAACATCTCATTCAGTTGAGTCTTTATTGTTCGGATATAATCACTAAACTTCTTAACATTGCAGAAGTATAAAAAGTGTATTTCCTTCCTATTTGTAACTGATTTTCAAATTGACAATTTATATGAAAAATAACTTCGGATTTGGTTTTTCTTTGTTTGCGTACTTTTTTGCCTGACCTTGTGAAGAATTTATTAATCTAAGAATTATCGGTTGTCACACAAAGTGCGATAAATACTAAAAAGATTTACGACGTTTTGTATTTACATCGCTAGGTGTGACAACTGATAAATTCTTATTCCTTCAACAATGACGCGATTATGAACATCTTCCATATCATAATACATAAATCTAGACAGATTGCCGTCCAATACTTATTTTCTTCTTAAAGTCATGATCATTTATAAGATGTATTTTTTCTCTTACCTGTTTGTTAGAGTTTTTGTTTCATTCGTTGTTTTAAGTTTCTTTCGGGGGTAAGGTTAAAGGACAAGTCCACCTTCATATACATTAGGATTGAGAGAATGCAGCAATATTAGCAGAACACATCAGTGAAAGTTTGAGGAAAATCGGACAATCAGTTCAAAAGTTATGAATATTTTAAGTATCTGCGCAGTCACTGCTGGATGAGAAGACTACTACAGTGTATGATGTCACATGCGTACAACTATATAAGGAAAATAAAAAGAGAATTTCACAAAACTTTACTTTTTGAATAAAGTGCACATTTCTTCGACTTGCTACTGACATATGTTAAGGGTAATATTATTCCCCCTGCCTTCTGAAAGAGAGAAGTCGAGTGTTATTTTGTTATCCGAGAAAAATGGAAATATGTTGAATTTTCTTTATTCTTTGTTTATATGGCTGTACTCATGTGACATCACAAGCTTACTTAGTCTTTTCATCCAGCCGTGACTGAGCAGAAACTTCAAAAAATCATAACTTTTGAACAGATTGTCCGATTTTCCTCAAACTCTCACTGATGTGTTCTAATGATATTGCTGCATTCACTCAACCCACATGTCTATGAAGGTGAACTTGTCCTTTAATTTACTTGGTTACAAGCATTTAGCGTTTATCCCTGAATGAACGTTTTGGTTAAGTTTGAGGCAACGCGTTATGGGTTGTCAAATTCATATCAAACTTCACACTTACATTTACCTTCGTCTATCATGTTATCTGTAAAAAAATCAGTGTCCCTTTCCCTTGCCATCGTCATCGTCTCCGATGTGATCGTCGTAGTCTTCCGTGTCGGCGTGGAAGATTTTTCCGCAGTATTATTTTCTTGCGTCTCAGTGGTGGAAGCCTCCCTTTCACCGGTGGTCATCATGACGGCAGTCGTCTCCTGCATCTGAGCGGAGGACATCGTTTCATTGGTCGAGGGCGTGGACGACAGGTCTTCCTTGGTTGTCGCCTTGGGCATAGTCGTTGTCGTCTCCGTCGTCGTCATCTCTTCGGTCGTTGTCTCTATGGTCGTTGTCATTTTTTCTGTAGTGGGTTTCCTGGTCGTGGTGGCTTCAGTTGTTGGTCTCGTCGTCGTCATCCTCTCCGTCGTCGATTTCGAGGTCGTACTTGGCGTCGTCGTCTCCATAGGCAAAGTTGTGCTCTGCGTAGTCATCGGTCGTGCTGAAGTTGATGGAAGCTCTGCAAATTCATAGTAGGTGATTACGAACAATTTTGACTTGTTCACATTCAATCTCCATCTTTGGATTAAAACATATGATTTATTAAAAGAAATCGTAATAGTTCCACGTTTCATGAAAACGGAACTGTCATATAAACTTTTCACATTTTAGTTTAATCTCATAGTTTAATCTCATAGAATATCAAGATATATTTTGCAAATGCTAAATGGAGCAAAATGATTTGTCATTTGAAGTATTTGATACTACATGACTGTAGTAAAGTGAGCGTGTGCGCAATGCAGTGTTTGTAGTTTTGAAGGTACTCATCTGTAATTAACATAAAAAATGATCTACAACCTACTGTTGGAAATTACTGTAAAGGAATAACTTTTGCACACATAACAGAGACAGAAACGTAGAATTTCCATGCAAATCAATTAGGCAACACCGCTTGATAGTCATTAACCACATCATATGCAAGTTATACGTCAGACGAATGGAAGCTCGAGAAAAGTTTTTACTGCAATGCGGCATTTGGCAATTTATCGATCGGTTAGGGTGGCTTTGAGCGGACTTTGAGGATTTGAGCAGAATATGCGAAGTTGGCACGCCGTCGACTGAGTTGGACATGCGAACGTGGCATATATAATTTAAAAATCGTTTGAAACTCACTAGAGCATGATGGGATAGAAGTGCTCCACATGACCTCTTGACCGTCTCCGCCGGAAGCGAGTACGCACTGGATGGCGGGTACGCCCACGAGTTCGTAGCCGGGGTGACATTCGAAGAGCACGATGTCGCCGAACTTGTAGCTACTCTCCAGCTGTCTGCCGTGTTCGGGCACGCCCGGGTTCACGCATTCGCCGAGGTTCACTGGTGAAAGAAAAGGAAGTGGGGGGGGGGGGGGGGGGTCTCATGAAATATGGCTGCTTCCCGTGCACGTTGCTCCATTATTATACTCTGCAATGGTCTGCATCGATCCCCATCAACTCAGTCTCACCAGCTATGCATTACTTGTATGTTAATCTTCAAGATGAATGGGAATGGTGTGATTCTCACATACTGTATACACGACGTGATAACAGACTCATAGTAGGGATGTCAAAGTTAGATTTTGAATCGAAATTATTTCATCGTTCAGCCAAAGATTTTTTGATGGTATTACCTCATTTCGAACGTGCTGAATCAAAATCTGGATGATGCAGCTCTTACATCATTGAGGGTTTTGAAATATTCAAAATGCCAGCCAGTATGGCCTACAAATATGACATCATGATAATTATATTTTTGTATAAAATGGAGAAAATTGAAACAAGAAAGTCATGTTTTCACCTCTTTCGAAGATGCTGAATCCGAATCTGGATGATACATCTCTTGCATCCTTCATGATTATGAGATATTAAAGATGGTAACCAAAAACTTCCGATAAAAAATTCCGATATTATCATTTCCTTACAGATGGTTAACATGATATTCGATTGATATTCAGTCCGAGTCTGGTTGGTGCAACTCGTGCATCCTTGACGGTTTTTGAGATATTCAAGATTTTTGGTTACCATTTTGGTGGCGGTTTTACATATTTTCATTGTTTCCAAGTCTCACCATCAAAAACGGAGAGTTTGTCCGTTCCGTTCCGGACCCCGCCGCACACCTCCTTGTTGTTGCCAGGACACACAGCCTGACACTCGGCGTCCGACAGCCGGGCGTGGTTTGCCAGCTCAGACTCTGACAGGCCGCAGTAACATTCCTGCATACGAATATATCAGTATCCATATACTAGTAAACGAATGTACTTGTATGTATATTTGTATATATGTATGTATGTATGTATGTATAATGTATGTATGTATGTATATGTATGTATGTATGTATGCACGTACGTATGTATCTATGTATATATGCATAGATATGTATGTATGTATGAATATGTGTATGTGAGTATGTATGTATGTATGTATGTATATTCAAATAACTAAATAGATAGATAGATAATTATGCGATTCAATTTCTTTGGTTCCCTTCAAGAAACTTCTGCACCAAAATCTTCCAATATTTCACACAGAGATATATGAATACACACATGCACGCCTAGACATATTGAACCTGAGAATCGTAATTTTACAAAATACATAGCAATACTATTTTGATAGATAAAAAGTCAGAGTCTCACAGCTGGATAAATAGATAACAAAGAGAAGTAGATAAAGAAATGCAGACAATAAAGATATTAGGGCTCCACATTAACAGTGGCGCGGTGGCCCGACCAGGCAGCAAAAATGCAAAATAAATTGTAATATTTCCTTTTATTTTGGGCCACCAAAATTTAAAGTTCAAAGATTTTAGTGGTACGAACGGGCCAGCCACGAGAGAGAGAATAAAAAAAAAAAAAGTTTGTGTCAAGCCTTGTGTATTTGTATACACATACTGCAGATACAGATCAGGATACAGAAATGCTGTGTGTTTTTATATACACGCAGATCTCCGGATAATTCATTGCTCTCTACCATGTCTAATGTACCATGATAACTATGTCATTGAAAGAAACATTTTGTTTTTGAAAGAAAGCTAGATGACTGTGTTTTTTTTGTACTATACCATGATAATCATACTCTACGCTTTAATTTTATAAGAAAGCGAGATGACTATGATATTCCTATGGATTGTGGAGACAAACAATAAAGATGATTAAGATCTAGATCAGAACTATGGTAAGGAGAGGCAGTGGAACGCACATTTCCGTTTTTCAACCCGACGATGCGGAGATGTCGACTCATGCAGAATGACCGGCATCGCTCCACGGTCATATCGGGTTCGATGACGTAGTTCTCCGACAGCGTCGACGTCAGGGGACCGAATTCGTCATGGTAGCAGCCCAGATATCCTGGACCTAAAGCCATGAAGAATTCATATCCATTCGATAAGCATGCGTTTAGAATATCGGGCGGTACGGTACAATGTAAACGTTCAAACAGAATAAAGCAGTTATGGAAACCTCTTCGCTGTTTTTTTGTATACTCTGTTTTATTCTTTTTTTTTTCAAACTATATTCCATGCATTTACCTTTACATTCTACAAACAGCTGACAAACAGTTTCTTTTTGTCGAAAAGGGATAATAGATTTAAATTGAATTGAATCGAACTGAACTCATGTCCACTCATGAGACGATGTCATATCTTTAATGCATATTTACAGCGTGTGTGTGTTTAGAATATCGGGCGGTACGGTACAATGTATACGTTCAAACAGAATAAAGCAGTTATGGAAACCTCTTCGCTGTTTTTTTTTTGGTATACTCTGTTTTATTCTTTTTTTTTCAAACTATATTCCATGCATTTACGTTTACATTCTACAAACAGCTGACAAACAGTTTCTTTTTGTCGAAAAGGGATAATAGATTTAAATGGAATTGAATCGAACTGAACTCATGTCAACTCATGAGACGATGTCATATCTTTAATGCATATTTACAGCGTGTGTGTGTGTTTCTTCTTTTTTGTTAGTGAATCGGATTATAACACCAGTGTTGCATGCACGCAATGAGACATCTAATATTCTCATTTCAGCCGTTTTCACTTTGATTAATCACTGGTTCTTACCGTGACAAATAACCCCAGCAGCCTGTAGACAGATGTACGTGGGCACAAATGGACATCCCAGCAGTGTCTCCTCGTCTAAGAATACAGTTCAATGATCAAGAGAAGGGTAAAGGTAACAACAATAACAACAGTAAAACCTACAGAAGCAACAACAGTATTATTAGTTGTAGAACAACACCTGCTAGTTATGATTGTGGCAATGTCATGTATGTAAACGCTCGTTGAGATAAAATGAATTATTCTCTTTTTTTTAACAATCAGTAAGCATTCAGTTAATTCAATTATGTTCATTCATACTTTTGAAACACAAGTCTTTCTTTTCAAACATGATCTTGCCCGAGATTTGTCCGACATAGAAAAGACTGATACAAAAACCAGATAAACAAAAGCCATCAGATCCAAACATTGAAACGTAGGACCAGAAAGGAAATTGTTTATAATGTCGGTGGTACTAAGAGCCGGTCTTTCTGAGGAGGTGGTCTTTTCTAGGAGGCGGTCTTAATAGTTTGACAACGCATGGAAATGCACCCATGTTTCGTCGTGCATGGCACATAAGCTAACAACAGTGAATAACTACTTTTTTACTGGTGCGTGTTACTTTACATACAGTTGCAAGAAGAATCCTTTGTTTAAATATACTGTAATGCATGTTGCAAGAGCAGGGTATTTAACCCTGTGAAGTAGTTCCAACTGGACTCCATGTAAGACCAGCTTTTGCAATAATATTGGCTATCCAGCCATCTTCTCAGATGGAAATGAAACAGATAAAAACATTAGTTTTACTTTGGGTTGGGCAAGGCTTTGAAAAAAAAAAACACTTTCGAGATTGCCATTGGTAAGATTTGTAACGGAAAAACCCAGGAACTTTCAAAGCCTCACAAAATTTGTCTATTGCCAGTGATAAAAACTATGACTGGAAGCTTACCCCCTGTACAGTGCCACGTCCTTGCCAGGGGGATACCCCGGGTGCGGCCGGCGTTCTGGACGCCCATGATGGCGCCGGGATAGCCCAATTGGCGGCACACCACGGTAGCCTCGTCCATGCTCCAAGCCTCGTCGCACGTCCCGTACCACCCGCGGGAGCCCAGGAATACCTCCACGCGGCCTTCGTAGATGTGGTCGCCATTCAGCAGCCGTATGTCTGTGGGAGAAGAGGAAAGACAGCAAGGTAAGATTTGAATACTGCTATGCCAGAAATTTATGATTTTTATTTATTTATTTATGTTGTTGTTGTAAATTCTTGCACAATTTTAGTCTGGCCTTTTGTTATTTAATTCATTATTGACGTCATAGACTTTTTGGAGTCAAAAGCAGTGGGATGAAATAGAGACAAAAGGAAATCGTAGGCCGAACAGAAGATCCCCCCTCCCTTCACAGAAGGTATAATTATCGCATTTCATCGCTCTTGTAAAACTACCGCTTCTTTTATCACTTTAAACTAACATAATCATTTCATTACTTTAAGTTGTAGAAGTGGAAAAAGAAGTAGTAAAAATGATAGCAGTAGTAGTGTCAGTGGTAATGGTAGTGGTGGTAGTAGCAGTAGTAGCGGTATTAACTAGTCGTAGTAGTAGTAGAAGTAGTAGTCAACTTTGGTAGTACTAGCATTAAGCCTAGTAGTAGTACAATGTACAATCTTGACGAAAATGATGAGTGAAATAATGCTTGATATCTAATGACGATAACAAATTTTGAAAAAGGATAAAATAAATATGCCTATTTCTCTTCAGGGGCGTACACAACATTGTCGACACAATCACATAGAAATGCATGTAGCTTGAGTGATGAAATGACCAACAAGGGGAAGCCATTCAGACATCTATGTTTTCTTTGCTATGGACATGATGGAAATAGAATGATAAGTGTCCTTAGTACCGGCCGCGTGGAGAAAATAGACGTATATCAGTGCACGTGTGGAATCTTGAGCTCCGCAAGAGTCAAAATTGAGTAATGTACGCACTACATGACCGTCAGGAGGAATCAGGGTATTTGAGTGCACAGGGAGCTGAACCTCAATACACGAACTTAAGAAACCAAAGAATGTCCCCTTCTATGGATTCTTTGGTGCGTCTTACAGCGTCATCGAGACCATCCAGGACAGGGCCATGCGTAAAAATATAAAAAGGGAATCGCAATATGTGACCGTATTTAGTCATGAATTAAGAAGACAATCATGGTATAAAAGAAATAACAACGATATCAACGTTCTACCTACATGTACTGCAAACTACGGGGAAATACATACAACTGTACATGTGACAGTTAATAAATTCCCATACGAATTACATTCATCGCCCAACATTCGGAAAGACAATGCTGAACGCAAGCGTCGGCGTTTAGATTTAGCGATCATTACGGTACAACGACCAGCTGACGAGACATTGGTTGTTTAGTCTCGTCCTTACTTTACTCATGAAAGACGGGAGAGCAGAAGAGATTAATTTGATAAAACAGAAAACTTGACTCGAACGCCCTCGCAAAATCATACTGACGAAATTACCTTCCAAGGATTGCAAATTACAACTCTGTCCTAATTTCGTACAGCGGTTGCAATGAGAGGTTTGGGCAATTCATGTCCTTCTTCTGTCTTTCATAGAACTTCTTCCGATTGAGTCTCACCGGAAGTACTTGGACCACTATGTGTCATATCCTGATGGAGTTCTGCATACAGTCTTCCTTGTCATACTCTTTTTTTTTTAACTTGCAAATTAAGACCTGTGAGTGACTTCGTATTCGGATTTAAAAAAGAGCCACTAAAGTCAATACATTATATAAAGTGTCCATTACGAGCTAAAGAGACACTTCGCTTTTTGAAACGTGTAGGTCAACTCCTTATTTTTTTTTAGGTACTCCTGGAGTCTGTCTGGTTTCATTATTTTTTAATAGAAAAAAACAACAATAACAACACCGGGACTTTAAAGGGCATAATCCTTCCTGCAAACGTCACGAAATTTTACATGGTTGAAGAATGCTAGTCGCAACATCGTGTATAAAATCTTATAACAATACACCTCAGACACTGCCAGACTTTTTTTTTTTTGGAAATCTAACTCCCTGTCACTGGAGAATAAAAAACAGAATGCTCCTTTTGCAGCGAAAATTATGGTCATGACTATTGGAGTTTTTTCGGGGTCCGAATAAAGTCATTGAAAATCTTAAGGAGACTGTGCAGTAGGCCCTACTGGTTGAGGTGGGGACTCATGTTTTGAACATTGCTAAGTGAGATAATGAGAAACCTCGTATGAAATATGAAAGAGCATGTAATTTTGGGTGCACGTCACGAGACCGACACCCACGAGTCATACAGCTTACAAGTCATACAGCCCATGAGTTCGACACTAAGCCAACAAGGCCGTGTTGTATCTGTCGAACTCGTGGGCTGTTTTTACCTAGTGTCGAACTCATGGGCTTTATTTGCCTATACAGTGTCGAACTCATGGGCTGTATGACTTCTCGTGAGTTGTATGACTCATGAACCTGTTTTCAATGTCGAACTCGTGGGCTGTATGACTCGTGATGGGTGTCGGTCTAGTGGGATGACCCCGTAATCATAAGAAGGATTCAAAGTTTATTTGATGAAAATTGGTTTTCATATGGCTGAGATATCAAAAAAGTGATAATAATAAAAGGTGACAGGCCACGCCTTTTATTAGAATCTCTTTATTTCACCTTGTTTTTAGATATCTCAGCCATTTCAAAACCGATTTTCAGAGAATAAACTTTTGATATCCCTCAGAATTGCATGTTCCTTGACGTCTCGTAGAGTGGTTTCTGAATATATCACAAAATGTTAAAATCTAACTCCTCACCTCAACCAGAACTGTACACACCCTTTAAGTATTGTTTCGACCTCCATCACAAAGAAGTTCCCAGTTCTACTATTCTGAGGAAAGGTCTGAATTACTTACCTCTACAATTCATTATGTTACCAGTTTATGAAATGAATCTAATTTTGGGGGTCGCAAAATGGTCACACGAACGTTGATACACAATTTACGATATGCACAACAAGCTAAAGAAAAATGCTTTACATTGGGTCCACACGCACATAGATAGTTTAAGTCAACGTCACGGTATGACTTTTATCCATGGACTAATAAAAAAAACATGCAAATGGGCGTACATTGCACAAGAGAGTGTTTGCGTGCGTTCATAACTGCATGCCATCGATGTCTGCGAAATCATCGATGGCATTCAGTGAGTATCCCTACACTAAGTCGCAGCCATGACCAATGATGACAGCGACTTGGTGTAGGGATTTGTTCAGGGTGTTTGTTTCTGGTTAGTATACTTCCAATATATTGTAAACTTATCCTTTATTTTGTATCATGATGAAATCTATGTATTCAATTTCTGTAGAATATTTCTATGTTTCTGTTGAAAATGGAAAATGAATGAACTAATGAATGAAATAACGGTATAGCATAATGTGTCACGCCCATTTTCGCAATCGAATTTTGTATGATCCACGAACTAGATTCGAAAGATTGAAGTGGCCACTTCTACTGGGACCATTCGGTCTGAGCAGTATCACATACTCATAGACAGATTGAGCTGTGAACGAATGAGCTATGAACACACATAAGAGGCGACGAAGAGACGCTTTCATTTTCTTCGACCGGGATGAGTACCCAGTTTCCTGTCTCTAATGTTATAATATGAGACAAAATATAAGTACAACCACTATTTGATTAACATGCTGATGATAATGATTATCATTTTTATCACCAGTGATCACTATACCTTTAGCATTAGCATCAATATTATTATCATCATTATTACTACCACTACGATTATTGACCTACTCCACTGTTGTTTCAGCATGAATCGCTCAAAAAGTGAGTCATCATATCAAAATAATCATACTTTGCCCGCACTAAGAAAGGGAAAGAAAAAAGAGAGCACATAATAATCATCCCGTCCTAAGCAGGGATGACGTATTGCGGTCTTCCGGTTGGACCTTGTCCTCCACGTTCTAGGTTGTGATCCGTGTTGGCTGATTCGATTCGAAAGTAAAAACCTTTCTTCTCTCTTTTGATGTACACCAAGGCACCAGTGGCCGAGTTGGTATATGGTACTATAGTAGTATATCACAGTGATTCTGGGCCTTCTTTTTCTCCCTCCATCTCTTCCCTCTCTCTCTCATTTTTTTTTTAAATCTCTCTACTCCCTTCCTCTCGTTCTCGGTGAGTTAGGCCGATTCTGGTTTCAGAAGCATGACACATTGGCTGTGTTTATGATGTCATTCTAGGGTTAATCGGTCACGATAATCAGTTTTTTGTTTATTTGTCTTTCTTTATGATCTCTAACTTCCTTTGGTAGGAGGAAGCAAATGACATACGTGATATATATTCTCACAAATGAACAAGGTGAACTTGTTATTAATACTGGAATTAGTGCAATGATGTGATGTCATGATACACATCGGATTAGCTGCAAGCAGGACGAGAGTTTTATTTTCTTCCTTTTTTAAAACCAGTTGAACATCTAAAGGTGGTATTTACATATAAAAATCAAACATACAATGTACATCTAAAAGTTTCATATACAGTTCAAAATCTGATACACGTCTGAAATCCTATCTACATCCAAATATTTAATCTAGGCCTAAATCTAAATATCTAATCTACAATCCAAAAATATAATTGATCAGATTTGAATGATTAAATTGTCGCTTGATTTCCCTTGTTTTCCCACACTGTACAAAAAGCATATCTGTTCCGTGGCATGCTCTGCCGGTAGATACCTGTTTCTCGATTGGTTTGTTATCCAGTTTTATCCACAATTACAGTGATAAACGTGTAAATGCTGGAACCTGGAAAGCAGATATAGTTTAACAGTTTATCAGAAGCAAGGTGAGAACATTATTATTACTCGGTAAACAAAATGGTCCCACACAATCAGCTGACAATGTGTACACTTTTACACGATACAAGATATTTGAAAATACGAATATTTTGAGGATATACACGTTTTCTTGACGATTATGCGGCTTTCCTTTTTCTTTGTTCTAATCTGATGGAGCATTGCTTGTTTATTATTTTGGAGTGCGCAGGCTGCTATAATTAAAATATCAAAAGTTATGCATTATGATTGTCGTCGTGCAATGCAATCAAAGCGATCATATAAAAAAAAAACCGGCAATTTTAAAAATCCGTCGATTTTGAAATGGTAGTGTCAAAGTGGAAAAAGATAATGAAATTTTACTTCAAATCCTGACAATTTCAAGGGGGCGGGGGTGGGTGGCATGGTTTTTAGTTTAGTGTCAGCTCAAGGTAATAGATTCTACAATTGCTAATCCAATTCATGTTATAATTATCATTATTTTCATCAGTAAATGTAGAAAAGGGCTTAGCCACTCCAAAAAGTGTCTGTGATTCTAATATTCTATAAAAACAGATTTTCAATCCCTCTCGATTGTTTTTTTTTTCAGGGATCGAGGCATATACAAACTGAAAATTAGGATCTTTAACACCATCTCTATAGAAGTTTTGTGCCGCGGACCTTGTTTTCTTTTTTTCTTTTCTTCTTCTTTTTTTTTAAATTCTTCGACGTATATATTTCCCTAATTCATAAATTGTCATTCCTTTCAATTATAAATATCAAGTAAGAATTTATCTCATATCAGCATACAAGCAATGCTTCTATGAAGATTCCTAATATTTCACATGTATATATATGTCTTAAATGCTGTACTTGACAATTCACTCATGCGTTTCTCTCTTTTTTTTTTGGTTATGTTTATGGTTTATTTGTTGAAACGTGGAATGTGAAAACAAATAAACATCTAAATGGTTCTACAGGTATTCATCAAATGCCTCAAAAAGAGAATATTGAATCATCTTTGCTGAGCAGAGTTTAGAGACCTGGAAAACGGTATCCAAACGTTTTGTTTTTCTTGAACTTGTATCGACAAGTGTGCTATTGGAAATAACATTTCATTTTTTAACTATATTGAGTTATTATGTACGCTGAAAAGATTTAAAAAAAAAAAATCCCTACAGTTAGTCCATGGAGTGCCATCTACCGGCCATCAATCTACGTATCAATGGTTGTTACTCTGTCATAAAAACCAGCTGAAGAGGTCTTGCTTTCTATTTGCTTTGCGTCTACTTCATATTCTTATTTTTTTGCACGAGATTTTGAAAGTTCCGACACCATTGTTTGATCTGTACTCGTGAATATAGGACCTCTTTCGTTTCCGAGTAGACAGCTGTGGGCTCATCAACATCACAAACTGCTGACAACATTCAAACAATCTACATTGAACATGAAGAATGATTTTAAAAGATACAAGTCCAAGTGTTAGTCCTTTTTTGGCAGTGGTATTTACTATTTCCTTTAATCATATGACCTTCTTTTCTTCGGTCGGAATTGATATTTTTTCTTACGTAACTATAGACAATAGATAATCTGTTTGGAATTGACAAAAATGCTCTACGTCCAGGTATTGTGCTTGCACATGCGCAAATAGGATTTCGCTGGTCCTGAAAGGCTTACGTGCCTTGACCCATTACATAAAACGTATTCATATCTGTTTTTTGTTACCAACGGTGACAGCGATAATCTACCTTTTTTTTTTCTTAATCATGCGGCAAAAACCAATGAATCAACGAAGACTCAAAATTTTTCTGCAGAATGATTATGAGTGAGCGGACAGAGAAATTAATCCAGTACTCTAACTCTATAGGCATTAGACCTTAATAACTAAAGGAGTCAGGATTGTGGGAATGAATTTCACTTCTTTACCTCCAACGTTCTCACTGCTGCATCGCCAGAGGTGCAGGACCAAAACATGCAAGATGATGTACCACCGCATCTTTCGTCGGTAATTCCAGCAAGTATGAAAAAAACGTAAATAATAATGCACAGGTTGCCTTATTCCAAGATGCCAAGCATCTAGTGTGATTCCTCCCTTAGTACGTCTTATAGTCGATGGGCGCTCTGGGGTCTTGTCTGAGAATAGTGCAGCCTTGGACAATTACCACCACGGTTGAACATTCAACTCTTCTCGTTCAAGTATTCCGGCCGAAGTGGTTGTGTGGTGTTTGAGCTGTTACTGACAGAATAGTTTTTCAAACCCGATGTAATGATTACCATCACTGAGTCAACGGTGCAAACTTGCAAACTGGGATGACAGGGGGTTGAAAAGTCCTCCCATGAGTTCAGTAATCTGCGTTGAATATTTTGTCGCGAATATTTCATTGGAGGTAAGGTTCGCTAGAAAGTACACATTTGTATCTTCCCGTCATAGAACAGATGGTTTTGCAGTTAAGAATAGATCATACCGCTCGTGTCAACTATTTTCATATTCTGCATATGCGATATACACCTGCACCCCTTGGTAAACGAGGGAACCGGTTCCGCCCCTGTCTCACCCGCAGTCTGTCATGCCAATAGTACTGTTATGTGTCATTGTTGGGCCAGATTTCCGGCGCGGGAAGCTGGTTCTACGATAGCTTGCTGTTCGCGCAGATTATTGTTACCACATCCACCAAGCCAGCTTGTGAACATCATTTGGGATGCGAATAGCATCAAAGTGTTGACATCTATCTATTTGTCCATTTCATTGCCAAAGCGATGACCACACTCTTCTGCCTGTCTTCTCGAAGAATATTGCCTCTACCGGGAAAGCCTTAGTGGTATAGTCTTTTGAATTAAGGACCATCTCCTGCTTGCATTGGCAATAATCCTGAAATAATTCTGAGAAAAAAAAATGTATTACTCATAATTCCAATTCACGAACTGCGACAAATAAAACCCATATGATTGATGTGAGTAATAATACTGTCTCAAGCTATCACTTTATATTTGATTTAATTCATTCAATTCAATTCAATTCAATTCAATTCAATTCAATTCAATTCAATTCAAGTCAATTCAATTCAACTGAAGTCAATTCAATTCAATTGTGCTTTATTTCCATCCAACAAACGGTACTACAAAGACACGTAAAAAGTGTGCATTCAATAAATCATATTATGAACAATTTGTAAGAAATACAAATCATAAGTTTAATACAAAATATATGAAAGAATGAAAAGAAACAATGCATACTTTCCTATGGTGACAAAAGAAATTCCAGGTTACCTTATCGTGCATGATAATCACACACGCGCACACGCACACATAGACAAACAAAATGCACAATTTTACAACACACTCCGCACACACACACACACACACACATGCTAAAATACACAGTATCATACTCACACACAGCTGCAAATTGCGAGTCAGAGAATGAATGGAGGCAACAATTTAACCTTCACCATAGCTCACCTTCCGTCAGGTTAACCTTTTCACTTTCTCCACAACTGCTACTGTTTGCTTTATTGTTGTTAAATAAATGTATGACTGAATCATCACCTGGTTTTCAAGGTGACTTGTTTACGTAAAAAGTTCAAGCAAACAAAGAGAGTCCTAGAAATTCCATTTAGATTTGGGTAATGATATATAATAGGAAGTCAACGCATTTAAGTTTCCGCATGTTTTTACCACTCACTGGTTTCGGTAGAAATCACCTGCAAACAAAATATCCCCCAATTTCAGGTTTTCGAAAGGAATGGAAGATCTGTAGTCCCATTCATTTAAATCATGCGATTGTGTCCGATTTTTCTGTTTTGAGAACTAACGAGATAAGTTGAAAATTCTACACCTTTCCGCGTCTGCCATAGCATTCTATAGACTTGATAGACTTATAGACCTATCTGCCTATATCAAATTTCAATGAAACCTCTATTTTCATGATCGTACAACATTGCTCCATTCATTGAAATTCACTTATACGCAGCATGGCATCACTTTTTCGTATCTATTGCATTCGCCTATCCATCATTATATATATATATATACATATATATATTATATATATATATATATATATATATATATATATATATATATATATAATAGCATACATACTTATGATACAGGCCGGCAGTGCATGACAAAAGTTATAGTGCACGTAAAATATAACGATTGCAGACGATAACCCACTATCGATTTGATATCGGTTTTTGCTCCCTCATTTTAATCATCGAGTACTTGAATCCCGCACCTTATCAACGCGATTGCGCCACAACCGCGATATGCTTTGCTCGATATTATCGTTATTCTCAATTCTCGCAAGCTTGCTATGCCAGCAACTTATCTGTGTGGGATTAGACTTTCAGCGGTAGATTTAAACATGGAAGCTGAAATGAACAGGTTCGCTACTTTTAGAGAGACTGATCTATATAAACAGTATCTTAGACAATAAGGACACAAAGGATGCCATCAAATACGCCTTACGAATTTTGGACTCCTGCTGTTCTGAAAAAGGAATCAATCCGACGGATTTTGTGCTCGCCTCCACGGCTGACACACTCATTTTGGTGCTCTGATTTCTATGTCATTTTCTCCATACTAGCTGTTGGTTACAGTCTGCATTTGTTACAATCCATCAGAAGAATGTTTGGAGCATTTGCTGGACAATTTTGAAAGCATCAACTCCAGTAACGTATCTGTAAATGTGGAGGAAATTTCCTCACTCTTGTAACTGCAGAAGGACTGGCAGACATCTTGCTGTATACCGGCATGTTCAATCAACCGAGAGCAGCTCAGAAGAAGGTCAATGAGCCCGGGGACTCATCAAGCACCCCCTTTTGAATCCCGTTTGCACCTGTTGGAGCCCACAATCGTGAGTGAGGATTTTCAGTGTCAACTTGAATGAGAAACTTACCCAACAATGAAAGCAGCGCTATTGTTCCTGTTGCCCCTTCTCTCCATAGGAATTTGTGTGAATACAACAAGGATTTCTGTGACTCTCTACAAACCCTTGGATGCATTACTACACAAACGGACATGTATACTTGTTCCCAGCAAATATGTGGGGAAAAGGGTCCTCTACACCGCCAACTCTACCGCCACTTTCCGCTCATTACTTCTCCAGTGTGGCGATGTTAATCCCAACCCCGGTCCTTTGCCTGAAACATCCAAGGATAGACTGAAATATTCATGTGAGTACCTACGTAGCAAACGAGATCAATGTAGAGATATGAAGGTATCGCCTCAAACATGGAAGGTCATAACAGATCTAGGAATCAATTCTAAACCTAAATCACACAGGGGGAAGCGTGGTGGTAAATCAACAAAAATGTCCTCCTCCCCTGAAATCTCGTGCACAAGTCTCGATGTTGGCCAAAAGATTCCAGTGATCCATAGACCGAGAGGAGGAAAGAGCTATCCCCCTCAACAATACCGCAAAAGGAAACAATTCCTCACTAACATTGATACTCACCACTCTCATCATCAGTTTTGTGTAAAAGGATATGATCTGCCTACAGTGTTACTGTCAAATGTGCGGTCTCTACATAATAAGTTTGATGATCTCACGATTGTGGCCACATATAATAATGCAGATGTTATCGCCCTGACAGAGACATGGTTTGACCCACTGACACCTCTGGAGCAATATTCCTTACCTGACTGCTCTCTCTTCTCTAATCACCGGAGTGGACGACCTGGAGGTGGAGTAGCAATGTACGCTAAGCACCATCTTAAACCAACTCTTCTGTCTGTCAAAATACCAGATAACATTGAAACTCTTTGGTTACATCTGAGACCGCCACGTTTACCTCGGCAGTTATCTAGTCTCATCGTCTGTGTCGTGTACTACCCCCCTCGCCACCCATATGCTGAACAATATATTGATCATTTGACATCTACAAGTGATGCACTGATGTTACAGTATCCTGAAGCGGGAATATCATTCATGGGGGATTTCAACGATTTGAATCTTGAAATGATTCTCGCTAATAACAAATTTACCCAAATAGTGATGGAACCCACCAGAGGAAACAATGTTTTGGATAAGATAGTGACTAATCATGCCAATTTTTACTCTCATGTTCAAGTTATCTCTCCTATTGCTGCCAGCGATCATAATTGTGTTCTTTGGATCCCAGCCAACCGATCACGTCCACAAAATACAACAAAGAAAAGAGTCGTACGTCCCCTAAAAGATAGTGGATTGAGGTCTTTTGGAGATTGGATTACTCACCATACTTGGGAAGAACTTGCGCAGATCGATGATCCTTCCAAAAAGTGTGATGTGCTCTTGGAAAACATTCGCTCTCGTCTTGACACTTACCTTCCAACAAAGACCATCCGGCTGCACAAATCAGATAAACCATGGGTTACCGTTAAAGTCAAAACTCTTATACGTCGCAGGCAGATAGCTTTTGCTAGTAAACAATTATCTCTGTGGCGCTATCTAAGAAACAAAACACTACGAGAAATAACAAAAGCAAAAAATCGTTATTACAACACCAGAATTCGCGATCTGAAGGCAAGAGATCCTGCATCATGGTATAGACAAATAAAACTCATCACACATGGTGCACAAGATGATACTACCATCCACATTCCAGACAATGATACAGCTGATGACGTGTCAATTGCCAATTATATCAATGAATATTTCTGTTCGATAGCAGCTGACTTACCTTCACTGGACAGAAGCAGGTTACCAGCCTTCCTTCCAGCCCAACAGCAGTGTCCTATAGTACGGCCTTGGGAGGTGTATAAAATCTTGAGCACATTAAACCAGGGAAAGGCGAGCATTACAGGAGACCTACCTGTACGGATCCTGAGAGAATTCGCTTGTGAATTAGCTTCTCCCCTTGCTGATATTTTGAATGCTTCTTTCCGAAAGGGTGTAGTACCACATCAGTGGAAATATGCTGAAATAGTTCCGATCCCCAAGTGTGTATCCCCCACCGTACAGGATTTGCGCCCGATAGCTCTCACGAGTTACTTTGCAAAAACTGCGGAATCGTTCATTGCTAAATGGTTAGTTGAAGACATAGCTCAGCATATTGATCCCAACCAGTACGGAAATCGGAAAGGCCTGTCAACAAATCACTACCTCATCCAGTTGCTTCACCAAATACTGACAAATGCTGAAAACTCAAAGGCGATATCAACGATTGTTTTGACCGATTTTTCTAAAGCATTCGATAACATAGACCATAACATCCTCGTACAGAAGTTACTTGACATGAGTGTAAGACCCTGCCTTGTTTCTTGGATCGTGAGTTTTCTTGAATTTCGTTCTCAGTGTGTTAAGTACCATGGAAAGCTATCGGACTGGAAAAACATAAATGCAGGTGTCCCCCAGGGCACTAAACTTGGGCCAATTTTATTTCTGATAATGACCAGTGATGTATGTTCAAATGTTCCAGTCCAGCATTTAAAGTATGTGGATGATATGACTTTGATTGAGAGTAGGAAAATGACTCAACCATCCAACATGCAGCATGCTTTGGATGAAATTAACCAGTGGACCAGACACAACAATATGAAATTGAACCCCTCAAAGTGTGTATCAATGACAATAACTTTCTGTAAAAACCCTCCTCTGCATAATGCTTTGTTCATTGCAGACGTTGAACTAGGTACTGTCACCCAGACAAGGATATTAGGCGTTGTGATTCAATCAAACTTGAAATGGGATGGTCATGTTACGGAGGTCCTAAAAAAGTGCAACAAAAAGTTATACATGCTTCGCTCCCTCAAACGTTTCCACCTCCCCACAGCTGATTTAGTTACTGTATACTCAGGATACATACGTCCTGTTCTTGAGTATGGCTGCCCAGTGTTCAGTGGCTCCCTCACAAAGAAACTTGAAAGTCAGTTGGAAATGATTCAGAAAAGAGCCTGCAGAATAATATTAGGCAAAAATTACACATCGTACATTACAGCTCTTGAAACCTGCAAGTTGGACACTTTAGCTGAAAGGAGAAGACAGCTGAGTCTAGAATTTGCTTGTCGGATGGTTAAAAACCCGCTCGTATCCCACTGGCTACCTGCTAAACACCAAGGGCATCAATACACATTGCGTTCGAACACAAGGTACCAGCAATACAAATGTAAAACAAAACGGTTTCAGGACAGTGCAATTCCATATTTCATTAATCTACTGAATAATAAAGATTAGAAGTTTTTATGCATTTGTATAAGTAGCATTTCAAGTATGATGTTTTCCGGCTGTTTGTTCATCAGTCTATTTGCCTGTGTTGTTTTTGATATGGTATTATTTGTAATAGAAAAATATATTGCGGATTTGAGTAAATGACCGCATATTTGGTACATATGAAGTAATAGTGAGGATTTAACTGATTTTATCAGTTTTTGAGCCATAATTTTTATGATTGTTATAGCAGAGACGGGTAGATTTCGTTTTTCCTTTTTTTTAATTTCGAATATTGTTTTGTTATGGTAACCGCATTTTTTTTTTTCAATAAAGAAAAACAATGAGTGTGGATTGAGTTGATCTCTTTTTCATTTCAGGTTTTGATTTGAGATATAGTTTCTTTTTTCTGATGGATGTAGTTTTTTGATATGTAGGCCTAAAAGATGTGTTTTATTTATGCTGAAGGATGAGCTGTTATGATGATAATTGTTTAAAAGAAAAGAAAGAAATATTGTTTATTTTATTGAAATTTGGCACACGGGATTAATGTGATGTGTAGGTGTGATTTTTTTAAAATCAAAATTAATATATGTAGATGAAATAGTAATGGAATTTTTTTAATGACTAGTTGTGTAATGATATGTTGACAGTGAAATTTTTTCCCCTTTTCCTCATTTTTCTTTTTTCGTTTTTCTTTTCTTTTTGAAAAGTAATCCGAGTATTGATGGGCTGGTACCCTCACTGATTTCATTATCAGTTGTAATAGTAATGATTGTTTTTATTCAGTGTTGAGCAGTGTTGCCATGTTGACAGGATATTTTTTATCTCCTTTTTCTTTTCGTTTTTGTAAAAGCAATTTCAGAATTGATTGGGCTGGTACCCTCATAGATTGATCACTTCTTGTGATTTACCACATGTGACCACTGTAATATTTGTTCTTTTTTATGTCATGTCGTTATATCATTGTTTGTACAGAGCACCGAAATAATCTGTCTGTTTTTATAACTATGATTGTAAAACATGTGCAATTCAGCCTTTGGCTGCCAGACATGATTTTTAATAAAACCTGTTCAATTCAATTCAATTCAATACTGAGCAAGTCAACCCAAGATTTGTGCCGCTTTCTCCGTACATTCTACGCGGAAGTGCGCCGTGGAAATGGGCAGCGTGTGGTGTGTACAGTATACGAGTACGCTAAGCGCTCTTTGATCACGCTACGCTATGAACTTTACTACGACATTCACAACACACTCTCGGAATCCGCATGTGCAGCAATGGGGCCTGGCACGAGCCTTGTGTTTAAATCCAGTAGATCCCTAATCCTACAAAACATCATCTCGTCCTGGTCCTGGACCCACAGTGCAGTAAGTAGGGCGTCTAACGTGTTACTGTTAGTGTTACTGTTAGATCCATGGTAGACCTATTGTAGGGTCAAGTGTTAACTAGCTCTGTCGCTCGTAAGTGACGTACAGTACAGTGCACGTAGATCTAGTATAAAAACGTTAGGCCAGGGCCCCTAGACCTAACCTATCGTAGGGCCTAGAAAACGTTAGATATAACCACGTAGACCCTAGACTCTATAGTTGAATTTGGATCTTCAGGATTTTGTTAACACAGGTTCAAAGAAACTGGTATTATTGCTTGTGTAGACACGTGTAACTGTTAGAAATTAATGATCTAGGCTTATCTTGCCTGGGTATGTATGCTATTTTATATATCACATAGTGCATGACATCTTATTGCACTATAACAAGTACCAAACACCTCCAAATTCTGAATTTGCCCTCAGGCAATTATATTCAATTCGGCCTGCGGCCTCATTGAATATAACTGGCCTTCGGGGCAAATTCAGAATTTGTCGGTGCTTATATTGTTATAGTGCATTCAGCCTCATGCACTATATATATAATATATATATATATATATATATATATATATATATATATATATATTATATATTATATATTCTTTTTTTTTATGTAGGTAATTATCGGTAGTTAAATCGATGACTTTTTCGATAAAAAAAACGCAGCTCGTGTCAAAATTCTGCTACTTTTTAGGAATAATAGACAGACATACAGGATAGAATAAGTACTTAGCAAATAGACCATCTCCATAATATCATCAATAACAATAATAACAGCTGCAGAAAAGGAAATGATTGTTCGAAACTGGCCAGTAGCCAAGTTTCGTCGAATTGATTACAACCATCTAACGCAATCATGGCAATATCATCCGGTCACAGCTGCTGTTTTGGAATTTTGAAGTTAAGATTTACCTGAATATACAAGTTACAGGATCCCGCTACTCTGACCTTCACTTACCAATCATAAGATATGATTACTTTATGTCAAAACTGCACTACAATGTACTATTTGTTTCTATCGTACCTTTACTTTCATTAACCTGTGGGAAGAGATCGGGTCTATATTACAATTCTCTAATGCGAGTAAAAGATATAAAGATAAACAAAATTATATGCAAAGTTAAAATACGAGATAACGGTTTCAGATTGACAGATAAATGCATGGATACATACAATCATGCAGGCACATAAGCACATACATAAATACATACATGCATACATGCACACATACACACATACATACAAACATACATACTCTGGTCTTATATATATATATATATATATATATATATATATATATTATATATATATATATGTGTGAGTGTGTATACATATTATATGTATATATATATATATATATATATGTATATATATATATACAAAATATGTATATACACACACAAATGAATACATAAACGCACAGAGTGGAGAGAGACTGACAGTGAGAGAGAGAGAGGGAGAGAGAGGGGGGGGGGAAGGAAGAGCATATTTCGCAAATGATAGATAAATAGTCGAACAACCCTAAAAGTGGAGAAGTCTAGACCCATAAAACTTGTTATCAGTGACAACTGCCACATTTCTATGACAAATTATCTCTCAGCCAATCAGATGCAAGGATTTCAGTAGCTTGTCACATCTATGACAACTTTTCACTGATGACAAGTTTTATGAAACGGGCCCCGGGTGTTTTGAAATACAGCAATTCACTTTCAACGTATTTTCGGTTGTGACTCAATTTCATTTTTTGTACGTCATCGCTGGAGTTTTGATCTGACTTGATCTACAGACATTAGAAGCATTCCCGCCTAACGGTGAAAGTTTATGAACGTTTGCCAGAATGGCCATGTGGCTTGATGACATTGGAAAAAAAAGCTACAATGACAAAAATCTATAACAGAAAGAATGTGGAAAAACAATCTGTTGATCGACAACTTTGACTCAGTGACAGGAAACGAAAAAGAAAAAAAGAAAGAAAGGGCAGAACATGAATGAAAGAATTTAAAGGGATAGTACAGTATTGGTGGAGATGAGAATTGGGCTTTTAACTTTTTGCGAGATACCAAGAAAACACTTATGATATAGTACAGAGCATACCATTCTATAAGAGGAATTCAAAGTTTATTCGATGAAAATCGGATTTGGAATGACTGAAACATCCAAAAACAAAGTAAAACAAAGCGATCGCAATAAAGTGTGGGTCCCACACTTCATTAGAATCGCTCTTTTTTCGATATCTCAGCCATTTCAAAACCAGTTTTCATCAAATAAACGTTGAATTCATCATAGAATTACATGCTCTTTCATATTTCATAAGAGGTTTCTCATTATCTCACCAAAAAATGTTAGAAACCTGAAATTAGGTCTCAATCAAAACTATACGATCCCTTTAAAATGTTTTCCCTGGAAACCACACGTGCTGATACAGTCCTTCTTATCTTTGCGTTTCTATTTATGATGGCTGAGTCAGATTTGAAGATCGAAAACATGAGAATCGAATTTTAGATAGTGTACATTCTGTGCAATATCTACTTTCGTATCTTCTTGGCCTTTTTCTAAGGTTACACCTTCGTCGGTGTAACACACACTGTACTTGTACTCAATGATAGACAAAAGTGGCCTCGAAAGTATTTGTGTTCTTGTGTGTCTGTGCACTTTCTTTCTTTCTTTGCAACCCCCCCCCCCCAAAAAAAAAAATATATATATATATAATTATATATCCGGGGACCATTTTTTTTATCTTGTTTTTTTTAAAACTTGTAATTTCATTTTTTTCTATTTATGTATTTATTTAATTATTTTTTTATTATTATTATTATCATTTCTTTCTTTTTTTAGGCTGACAGTGCTTATTCCAAGGTCCCCAATTCTTTGTATCTGTGTTGTCAACTGGCCTTACATTGCAGGAAAATGCAACTAAATTTTACAAATTTTCATGGGGGGGGGTAATTTGGCAATGACCTCTATACCAAAAATATTGGTGTTTTAGATGCAAGAAAACGCCATTTTCACACACAGATTTTCAAAAATTCTCCCTACTGTGGCAGGGGGGCCACCCCCTCCCACACCCCCCCCCCTTGCTCGCTACGCTCCCTCGCATACCGCCCCAACCCCCACCCCCTTTATAAAAAGCTAGATCCGCCCCTGAAGACATTGAGTCAGCCATAGAATAATTCAAGACAATCGTGATTATGGTAAGAATTTATTTCCTAATCATTATGATTTCTACCCAAGAGTCCTGCATTGTTGTGGGGCCAACATGATTTTTTTTTCAATGAAACTCGTATTTCATTTTGTGTCCTGCCGAATGTTCAAATAACGTTGAACTAAAAAGAGTGGGGCGTGCGAGGGACCGCAAATAAAGACTGAATTTCGATGGCCCCAAAACTACATTTTTTAGATGCTTTCAAACTGATGATGAGAAGACTTAATCTAGGAGAAGAATGGAGAAGGAGGAGAAGAAGAAGAAGAAGAAGAAGAAGGACAAGGAAGAAGAAAGACGATGAAGATAAAGACATAGAGACTACTTTTTTGTTTTAAAATGTATGACAAAAACAAAAACAAAAACGAACAGACAAAAGGTGTGACGCATTAGCGAATGAATGCATTCATTATGACGTCTTCATTGTCTTGATGTCAAAACATTGTCATGTAGTTTCAAACTGCACTCCCTATCTCTTGAAGAAAAAAAAAATGTTCTGTTGCGACTGAACATAAAAGGTAAAGTCGCAACTTATTGACACGCGGAAGGATTCACATCTGTAAACAATTCACCGTAGACACACATGTTAAGATAAAATATCTGAACCATTGTGTGAAATACACGAAAGAGTTCACTTCAGTCCTAAAATGTGTAAGAGCATGAAGGGTTAAGGGTTTAATCAAACTTAGCTTAGAGGTCTTTAAAGATAGATTTCACCGGCTTTCTGAATCTACGTTGGAACAAAATTATGTACTCCCTCGATTTAAAATAAAAACTTTCTGGGGAGACTCAATATATAAGGTTTATTTTGTCATGATTGTTTGTAGCAGTATTTACCCTCAACAACTACATTTGATTAATCTTCACAGGCCTGTGGTGGCGCAACCGGGGGTGGGGGGGGGGGGGGCGCTTTTTCGCATAATACATAGGAATACATAGCGTCTTACCACTTTGGCCCCCACAATTTTTGCAGAAAACATGAGGGTTTGACTTTTGGTAGCCGTTGTTGTTAGAGGAGCGGCATACAAAACTGTGAAGTTTGTCAGCCAATTTTGGTAGTGAAGTGGCATCCAAAAGTGTGAAGACTTTTTGTTTTGTTTTGTTTTTTGTTTTGTTTGTTTACTTGTCAGCCGGCCCGCTAACCCCGAAAGAGGAAAAATGTATGGTAAGCTTTTTTTTTTCCTTGCTTGTCAGACGGTTAACCTCGGAAGTAGCAGCAGAAAAATGTAGGGTCTTATGTTAAGCTTTTTTTTTTTCTTTTGCCTTGTCACCGAAATTAACTCCGGAATTAACCCCGGAAGTGGTACTTGCTTATCAGTAAATTTTGGGACATTTGGGACACTGTCATCGAAAATGTCTCCATCGGCGTCCCTGTTCCGGGACCCCTTACCGGCGAAGCATTTTCTATTTTAGTATCAATGATACGACAAAGTGATGGGGCTTGAGCAAATTCACTTTATTATGCAGGTGTGACACCCGAAGGACCACGTGGATAGGCTGGGGTCCGCAGTCACGCTCCTACACTAAATAGCGCGCTCTGTTGTTCGTTTTTGGTTATCGCTTTAACCACGCAGAGTCAGAATAACCACCATTCATCGTTGTCGCTGTTCTGCAAGTGGAAGTGGCGCACGCTGGAGATGTGATATATGCAAATCCATGAGCTGAGACCAACAAAGTATACGGCATTACTATAATGACAATGTAGGTCCGTATTCACCAATGCCGCAAGACTGAAGCGCTATAAGTGGTCTTAATCCAAGACATTAAAGTCCACCAGGTTTCCTGATCTGGTCTAGCTCCATAGCCAGTCTACAAGATATGAAATGTTCCACGTAGTCTGAAGATAAAAGATAGCAATCATCCAGTTTGTTGGT
>NW_027270895.1:5352500-5567500 GCF_040938485.1 Diadema antillarum
ATGTTTTTTAAAGTTATGGTCAAAAGAAGCACATTTTTTTTTATTATTCTCTTTATTTTTCTTGACCTTTAATCGCAAATATCTTCATTTGGCAAATATGGACTTATCGCTTTTTGCAAACAAACTCTTCAAATATTAGCGTTAGGGTTAGGTTTAGGGTATGAGTTTGGGTTAGGGTTATTATCAGGTTCAGGACTAGGATTAGGGTTAGCGTCAGGGGAAGGGTCTGCGGTAATTGCCTAGGGGTTAACTCTTTATGTGCCACGTTCGCACGCCCGACTCAGTCGTCGGTGTGCTAACTTCGTATATTCTGCTCAAACGCACAAACCAGCCGGAACCGATCGATAAATCGCCAAATGCCTCATTACAATGAACACGTTTCTCGCGGGTCAGTTCCTGCCACACGTAGCTTGCATGTTATGTAGTGATTGAATATCAACAGGTGGTCCTTTCTAGATTTGAAAGTTGGATTTCTAGTTTCTGTCAATGTTTTGTGTGCAAACGTCGTGCCTCTACAACCATGCAGCTTCTGTTCTTTTGCAAGAAAATAATCATAGATTTGTCATTGCAATTTACAACAAAGCAAAGCTAGCAATTCTCTGTACAAGTTTGCTCATTACATGTCAACAAAAAATCAACTGAAGTTACATGGATTTGAAAAAAAAACAAAAACAAAATGTTTTCCCAAAGCAGGACTACGTTGGTGTCTCAGAATAATGTGACAGACAGGGGGTTTACACCATGGCACGTATAGAGTTAATTGACCTATAGGACAGATTTGATTCATGACGATTCGTTCTCACCTTTCTATTCTGATCTATAGGCCCTCTCTTTTACTCATCTTTTCACACATCGTGTAATGAGATGCCAAACAATAGCGAGTACCTATGGTATATACTATTTCAATTGGGAAAAGTGAAAGCGCAACAAGTAAAAAAAAAGTCATACCATGTCACCATCATCTTTTATTAATTACCTGCATTTCCAGTCGGTTTATAAACCCTGGTGACATCGGAAGACCTTATAGTGATATTAATTTTGTTGATATCGAAATTGAAGTACTTCATTCTTTCGACCATGGCCTCCGAGACAACTTTAATATCCTTCCAGTTCAATACAATCATGACATTTCCACTTTCTATGGATAATTGATGAATAGTTACAATGAATCAAATGTGTCACAAGTTATTGCGAATGATACTTTGTCAAGGAGTCTGTTGATTTTTATTGAGCATCCCATTACATGATATGCTGCGGCGATCCGCACAACTCTAACGAAATAATTTCCTGCAAGCAAGAGCTGGAGGAAAGGTAAAAAAAACCAATGAAAAGACAAAAAAATAAAATCCGTATTTTCTATGCATAACTTCACCTAGAATTGCATCAAATTATATGTACAATTAATATTGAAAGAATAAACTGATAGGAAAGTAGCTAAGTTATTGCTCTACATGCAATGTTACAAATAAAAATACACTGTCCCATTGTGTTCAAATTGGCCTTTATCCGTCTACAGTGACATTCGAAGAAAAAAACAAATGGAAGCCCAAGTTCCTCGTGGCTTGCAAATGCATACTAATCCTTTGCCAATGAGTCAAAATATAATGTGCACGAATTCCACACACACGCCTATGGACCGATAATCACTAATATGACACACAAAGGTTTAAAACAAGGATATGCAAAGCAAATGCATGTTGACTTGTATTGATTTATAATATCCTGGTCATCAGTGGCGTATCTAGGGAAAACGGCGCCCGGGGCAAGCGCGAAAATTGCGCCCCTAATTGATAATTCTAATGTTCAACCCCAACCCCATCCCGATCGGGACTTTAAAGAAGTCCACATAATATACTTTTTCAAGCACTTAAAACGGGTCTTTTGAGGGTGAGTTAAATGTAATATATTTTGATAAATTTTGGCGAGCGAGCGCAGCGAGCGAGCCGTAAATGTTTGCTTTTCAGCTTACAAAATACGAAATTTTGGTCTTTTTGGGGTTATTAAAGGGGAAGGCTAGTAACTGATCAGTGGGAATCAGTGGAAATGCTGGGAGATGATTGTTCCAGTCTCATATTCAAGTAATGTGCAGATTAATGCTCCGTCACTGACCAGGGACGCTAACCTGGAAGCATTAAACTGCACATTACTTGAATATGAGACCATTCTGAAGCAAATCATTTTCACACAACAATAGATATACAATGAACTCTTGAATGAATCCCATAAGGATTGGAACAATCATCTCCCAGCATTTCCACTGATTCCCACTGATCAGTTACTAGCCTTCCCCTTTAAATCTTACCATTCTAATCAAGATATATTTACGGCCCTATAATAAAGATAACGATTTATACCAACAAACTGAGAACTTCAAAAAATTCTCTAAATCAAACTGAGAACTTCAAAAAATACTCTAAATTAGTACGAGCGAGTGAGCCGAAAGTTGTACATTTCCGCGTCATCATTACAGTTTTTTATTATCTTCTCTAATTTCTTTTGCCCCCCCCCCCCCCATAATTGAAACCGTTGGCGACCTCTTTTGATCAAATCGGCGATCACTTCAGAATGAAAGAAATTGCAGCCGCTGCTCCATGTAACATTTTGCCTGCTAAATATAAAATGACATGTGTGAACACAATAGACATTGCCATTTTATCCGCGTCATTATCACGTTTTGTTTTTTTTTTCTGTTTTTTTTTTTTGAAATAAATTTTGACAGCATGCGAGCTGTAAATTTGTGTATTTCAGCTTACAAACCATGGAATTCTTGTCATTTTTTTGCTTATTTTAATCTTACAATTCTAATCGAGATATAGTAACGGCCTTATATACCAACAAGCTGAGGACTTGAAAAATACTCTAAATTAGTACGCGCGAGTGAGGCAAAATTGGTATATTTCCACATCATCATCACGTTTTGTTCTTATTTCTCTCTCTCTCTCTTTTTTGGGATAATTTTTGGCAAGCGAGCGCATCGAGCGAGCAGAAAATTTTTGTATTTCAGCTCACAAAACATGGAGTTTTTGTCATTTTTTGCTTATTTACAATTCTAATCAAGATAGAGTGACGGCCTTGTAGATAACGATTTATACCAACAAACTGAGGACTTGAAAATATGCTCTAAATTACTAGTGCGGATAATTTTTGTATTTCAGTTTACAAAACATGGAATTTTTGTGTGAACAAAATAAACATTTTCATTTTGTCCGCGTCATCATCATATTTTGTTTTTATCTTGTTTGATTTGGTTTTCTGCGCCCCCCTCCCCCCTCCCTCTTCCATTCTCCTTCCCCCCGTCAGGGCGATATTTTTCTTTTTCTTGTTCTTCGTCTTCTTCTTCTTCTTCGGTTTTTTTTTTTTTTTTCGTTTTTACGTTTTTGGCGCCCCTAAGGATTCGCGCCCGGGGCACGTGACCCCCTTGCCCCGCCCCCCCCCCCCAGATACGCCACTGACTGGTCCTAGATTATGTGGCAAAACGAATATCTTAATACTTCGTATACTTTGTACAACTTGCTGTTTTTCTACAGATCTTGGTTACGCCCACAAAAAAAAACAAACAAACAAAGATCATGTATTGACATCATCTTTTAATCACTGATCAAGTACTAATGTGGCTACCTAAGGCTTTGGAAAGCACCTTCCCCTAGATCGTGGAGCTATAATATCTACATGCATAGACTGCACCCATTTTTTTATAAATGCTTCGTGTAGGGGAGTGTGTATTCCAATGTTTCTTTGAATCATATCAGCACTTTTTTTTAATTCCAGTGAGAAGAAGTTTTCAAGTATAGCCTAAGTTATTATATATATATATATATATATATATATATATATATATATAGAGAGAGAGAGAGAGAGAGAGAGAGAGAGAGGAGAGAGAGAGAGAGAGAGAGAGTATATGAATATAAGAACGACCCAAGTCTATGGAAGACCATTTCGAGTAAACTTAAAAAAACTTCATATCTTTTTTATTTGTCCAATAATATTCTATTTAATTGTGATGGGAAGGCAACATTGTGTATACAAGTTAGAACATATATTATTATGACAATTGACATTTACATTAATTGAGGAGAGGCCATTTTGTGTGATGGACTTGGGTCGTTCTTTGATTCATATGGACTTGGGTCGTTCTTTGATTCATATACATGATATTCTGCTATAGAGATGAGAGAAGGACGAGAGAGGGCGCTATAATATGAATGTAAGAATGACCCAAGTCCTTCATTCTTACATTCATATAAGATTTAACTCATCTATTTCCAGCACTTCCGGGGGTAATTAGGATTTATCATTTATACACAAGATGAGTCCATGCATAAGCTACAATTTCCCATGTAAAACTGAATTTGGCCAAAAATTGGACTTGGGTCGTACTTATATTCAGGTCTATATATATATATATATATATATATATATATATATATATATATATATATATTCTTCATATATATATATATATATATATATATGTATATATATATATTCTTCATATATATATATATATATATATATATATATTCTTCATATATATATATATATATATATAAATATATATATAAAGCAAATAAATGAATGGTGCGTATAACCATTTCCATCAGAAGAAAGCAAGGAAGTGTTCATTACAGCCTAGTATTTGTTCAACAATAATGATAATATATTAATCTTGATCATAACGTAATGTAAAACAATGACATGGATGTACCCTATTAAAAGTGTTGGATAATCTATAACTATGAGCATGAATGTCATACATTCTTTGGTGAGGAAAGTTTAGGCATTATGTCGGTTTTAAGAAAAAAACAAACAAATGAGAATAAGTGCCCAAACTATAGAGGAAACTAAAATGTCAATGGGAGGTTCAATGTGAGGTGTGATTTTACGTTGTTGTCGTCTCTCCTCATTTTTGAATAATAAATCATGTTTGCATCCAAAATCACAATTAAAGGTATAGTGTATCGTATAGTTGGTTTAGACCTAATTGCAGGTTTCTTAAATTTTTTATGAGATAATGAGAAACCTCTTATAAAAATATGAAAGAGCATATACTTTAATGAGGAATTTAACGTTCATTAGATGCAAATTGGTTTTGAAATTGCTGATATATTCAAAACAGAAGTGTAAGATCCACCTTTCCTTACTATCGCTTTGTTTTACTTTACTTTTGGATCTTTCACTAATTCCACACTAACTTTTTATTAGATAAACTTTGAATTCCTCTTAAGATGGTATGCTCTGTTTCATGAATGTTTTCTTGGTATCCGCAGAAAAAAGTCAAAAGCCCAATTCTCATCTCTACCAATACTGTACCATCCCTTCAAGATTTAATGTGAATGTGTAAACAGTCCATCATTTTATTTTTATTTTTCATATCATTTGTCAGTAATTTGTACAATGATGTTCTTCTGATTTACTTTACTTATTGCATCAAATTTAGACAAGATGTAATGTGGGACATGAATGATTATAACTAGTGTTATTACTGTCAATACACCCGGCCTGCATAACGCGTGTTACTTTACACCTTAAACATAGAAATAGGAATTGCAGTTTGTATAAATTATTTGAAATGTTTTTTTTTTTTTCTCGTGAGGAATTCTGTGCCTATGAAAACAGAACATTGAACAACAAATCAAAGATTAAAATACAATAAGAATCAACTCCATGAAACTATTGAAAATCTCCTTGGGAGATTAAGAAAACACTTTGACAGACCTGTTACAACTTTTAAGTATAGTAACGGTGAACTTTCAAATTAGATATAGGATGCTACCCAACGAAGTGTTTGTCACCACGAATAAGTCAGACTGAGTCCAATATGACGGTGACCTGGTGCTCGGGATGGTGCTTGGCAAAAGGCTACTACTACGCAGGTTTACACGACGGCGAAGAGTGCCACTGCGGCTGCTTCATGCTCTGCGATGAAGTCGACGCTGGGACATGGTGCGGGGTGCCCTGTTCCGGCAACTCGTTTGAATTCTGCGGCGGACATCAGGCCTTGAATATATACTCAGGTATATAATCTTTTCCCCAGCAGAGGGTGTTTACAATGCTTCGGCAGAATTATCGGCTACAATTCGACAAATTTCAGACAGAGTGTACAATGTAGAGATGAGGAAGGTTCTCTGAGGTTCGTGTTTTTGCACGATGTGTGCTTGTCGTGGGCCTATAAATAGAGACAAAAGATGTGATGATGTCAAACTCTTCTTTTACAAGGTACTAAAGGAGTAAAGTCAAACTGTGTCATGTTACAGCTTCAAAGAAAAGAAACGTAAAATGTTTAATCAGTGTTCCAAGACATAGCAAAATTGTCTGTAAGAATAAACCAAATGGAATATTGTCTAGCCCATTTCTTCGTGATGCTCTTACGAAGTTGTTTTCTCAAGTCTCAGCTTCAGAGAAGAGCAGCGCAAGAGAAAAATTGATGTCTATTAGAAACATATCAATAGTAATGATTGGAAAAAAAGTTCCTGTTTTGCTTTTTGAAAGTAAACCTGATTGCAGTAATACATGTATATCGTTTTTAAGCGCTCCCACGAAGTCAAGTTTTCTCAAGTCTCAGCTAGAAAAAAAAGTGCTACAGAATGCAAACTCATTGTGTTATATATAAACGCGTGAGATTTCACGTATTGGCTCCATGAAGAAATGAAGAAACAAACTGGTAAAGCACGAGTTAATTCGACTCAAAATTTTGGCAGTCTGTCTAGGAATGCCCGCTCTACGTGTTCATTTATATATATATATATATATATGTATATATATATATATATATATATATATATATATATATATATGTGTGTGTGTGTGTGTGTGTGTGTAAGTGTTTATTTGTTTATTTGTTCTTTATTATGTTTGAAAGCACTCACTTTTTTCTTGTCTTGATGATTTTCCCTTCACCTCCACTTGAAAGACAATATTGCCAACTGTATTGATCCTATACCTGATTGGTTACTGATTCCTCACCAGATTTGCCATGAGCTCGACCCTCGTCATTTTGTTTCTAAACTATTAGATTGTCACGAAAGGCAATTATTTTTACATGTGACCTTAAATCGACCAAAAACGTCATGAGTGAGTTGCTTCGTGACCTTGTTTAAGGTATTGTTTACCATCGGAAGCAGTGATTAAACATGTTGCAGGCATCGCATTTGATGCATATGTCTGGTCAGTTCTATCGAAAAAACATCCTACCAAGAAGTTCGAATGAAGACAAAAATTAAAAAGGAAGTATCACCATTTTTCTTAATAACTGCAGACGGTATATTCTAGAAATATTTTTATTATCTCTCATGTTTACATGTTCTTTATCTAACAAAAACTTACCATTAGCTATACTGATTAACATTTTCTCACAACACTGTCCCTAACACTCATTTTAGAACCATTTTGAAATACTAAAGCTGGGTTTTGTATCATCATATGGTAAAAATGCCTTAAATGTTGGTCAATTAATGAAAACAAAAATGAAATGACACATATGAGCTTTACCATTACATATCATGTATAACCCACGATATATTTATGGTGATTCCCGACTACGTTGTTTTTATGTATCTTCCTAGCGAAATATATCGAATTGATTGTGTGTTCCTGTTTTTCTTTTTTGTAATCTTAAAATGACTGCTGATTGTCATGATAATTAATGTTTATATTTTTAAATTCAATCACTTTCGCAGTATCTCCTGAAATGACTCCGGCTACAGTTTACATGCCATCAGGTACTTTCTCGATTATTTACTCAAAGTTTCCTCAAGCTTATGACATCTAATTTTCAGACATGTGTCCATTCGTCAGTGTTTTGTTTTGTTTTTTGTTTGTTTGTTTGTTTTTGTTTGTTTGTTTATTACTTTTCGTAATGTTTCTTTTCGCGCTTCGGATGATCTTTTTTCAGTAGATAATCGCGTAACATTTTAGTATGAAAAACATATACAGTGTCACTTCTCTCATATTAATACATCAATGAAAGACTCTGAAATGTAATAATTCTGATTCGATATTTGCATTAATTGTATCTTTTTTCCCTTCTACACCTTTGAAAAACATATATGTCTTGGATAAAGGACCAAATGTGTAATGATAACTTTGATATAGTCTTGAAATTTGTATACACGCGCCTAATCGTTACATGTAATAAGTATGCTTTGTGTCTTTATTACAATTAAGACATTTCTGTTGTTGTTTTCTTTAACTTTTGTTTACACTTAGAAGACAAGTGACTGTTCTCTCGTTTATTTAAAAGTAGTAGGAAGAATAGACATCAAAGTATTGAAATTATGTGCTCGTACGTATACGAAAACCACAGAAATGAATAAGATAAATTCCATCGCTTTTTAATTTAACGACACTTCCATCTTCGTTCCAGACGAAGAATGCAGGGTCAAGCCGTGCTTATGTCCGGAAACACCTCTGTATACCTTTTCACCCGAGATGTCCAACGATGAAAAACTCGCAGTTATAATGCAGGTATAATTGAACGAAAGAAGAATGTCTTTGTCAGGTATGTAGAGTTAAAAAAAAAATTAAATAAGAGTAAGGAGTGAAAACAGAATCTAAAGAATATTTCATTTATTGGAAAATACTGTAAACCTAAAACGTTGATTAACATTGTCAGTTTTACAGTGCGTATCAAAAAAAAAAGTTAATCCAACTTTGGAGGGCTACTATTTCATAATTATCAACTATTGAGAGCAACTGTTAGCTGTGAGGAAAGGGGAACTCTTCTTCTTTTCATTGATACCTATTTATGTTGATAGATATCGTGCATGACTGAGCACATGGACTTTAGAGACAACAATGACAAATTTCACCTTTTCCAAATTTGCGTGTTATTGTGAAGGAACAATGCATGTCTCACTGCATGGATGAGATCTGTCAATGAAAGAGGCCAAAGAGGCCAGCCTATACGAATGCAGATTTGTGTTAGGGTTTGTGTTTAGGGTTTTTCCTAACCTTTTATGGTTCATAACCTTTAAGATGGCCACCTGTTGGATAACTAAAGTCATTCCCACAGAGGCAAACCGACACAATCCATTTTTCTCTGTTCATATTCAACACATAGCTCGCAGCGACAGACCATGTCTTAGATGTGAAGAGAGAAAAATGGAAAATGGATAATTTAGCCTTTATGGGAATTACCCAGTTTTCAACAACGTGGCCATGTTGAAGGCTATGAATCATAAATGGTTAGAAGAAACCCTAAACACGAACCTGCAGTCATGCAGGCTGGCCTGATGATTCGACCACCTCCATTGACAGATCCCATCCATGCAGTGAGATATGCATTGTTCCTTCACAGTAACATGCAAACTTGGAAAACGTGGAATTTGCCATTGTTGTCTTTAAAGTTCATGTGCTCAGTCATGCATGACATTTTGTCAACATAAATAGGTATCAATGGAAAGAGGAAGAGTTCCCCTTTCCTCTCAACCAACATTGCACTCTCCATAGCCGACGATTATACAATAATATAGCCCTCCAAAATTGGATGACTTTTTTTTTTTGATACGCACTGTACAAAACTTTTCTTTCTACCCAGTAATTGTCCTATTATGTGTAAGCATATTTTACAACTACTGCTGCTTCTGGATCTCTCCCATTTTCTCTTTCAATTCATTGTTTTGTTTTATTTTTCTTCTCGTTTTCTTTGGTTATGCAAAGGCAACTGGACAGTATCCAACCTTTATTCACTTTGTTCTCGGCACAAAAAAGATTGCCATCAAAAGTCTTTGATGTGCGTGTAACCACACTGACCTAAGTCATTAATTTCTTTCAGTCGCTTTCAGTTTTCATACTAGCTTTGTATTTGACGGTAAGCCAGTTGTTCGCGTGATATCGAATGGGGAGTGCTGGACGCTTTTTACCCGTGGGGTATATCATAACTATTGATGCAACTTTTTAAAGATATCGTGTTCATGATTAATTGGTTTATTAACAAGACACAAGACCTACAGGGAAAAGTTTGTGTGTCCTTGATGCTCGGTATTACATTCGATTCGATTGCATGCTTTGCTGCTGACGTTGATTATCTACACAATGTCTCCCTAAAAATGGATCCACAGTTATATAATATGATATATGATTTACACACAAGTTCCCTGTTTTGTCTTTTACACAGACCGACATTACAGCATTTAATTTGCACGACATTATCTCAGATGTTATTGAACTCGTGGAACAGGATGTTTCATCTCAAGGGATAGCTGCAACCGCGCATGTCCTAGAAAATGTGGCGGCCCTTCAGTCTCAAACTCCCGAGGTATTATCAATGGTTATTTCTTTTCAAAACATTCTAATATAAGTCCATTGCAAGAGCAGAATAAAACCTTTGCAGTGGTGACTCGTTTTTTTTTTCATTAAAAAAGATTTCTTTTTATTTGTGAGTCAACCATAATGTCATATATTCTGCGTTTTGTTTTGTTTTTTTACAAATTTAATAACAAAATCTTAAATTGACAAAAAAAAAATTAAACTCTTCAAGATTAATGAAGCGGCTTGTTCACGGAGCAGGAGAAGCAGATCAAACATTTTATAGTTGCAATACAACTTCAGCATATGCAAGTGAATTTCATTGGAGACCTACTCTTGAATGTAACTGTAAATTAAATGAATGCTGATTAGGGTATTATGAATAAATTGAAGTCAACAGTTACATTGTACAGTGTCTTTAAGCATATCCTTCCTCCACAAAAAAAAAGAGTGATCGTTGGCGTATGTACACGTGATATAATCATTTCATGATTGCATAATGTGGTTATGGTGTCACTGCAGACATTCTTTCAAGTTTAGGTTCTATTCAGTCCTATTATATATAAATAATTATATCATTTCAAAATAAGCATTCATTGACTAGCTTTTTATATTGTAATATCACTACGAGACTATGCACGGGGAATCATATTTATGCTAATACAAATATATCTCATGCATATCATCCGTCATGTTTAATATGCTAAACTCAGTGATAAATCGTTTATAATGAAACATTCCTTTATACATAGGCCTATGTACTGATCAGCTCTCGAGCGATTTTCTTGCTCTGTCTCACTTGACATTGAAAAGTTATCAAACATAATTGTAATCTATAAACAATTTCAAAATGTGATCAAGTGTGTTAATTTAACAATTCACTCCCTTAGTCTGTTTGTATGCGCGTGCGCACTTTCCGACGATACTGCAATTTTCATGTTGCTATTGTTCTCGAACAATGTCATTGTCACATACTTGATCGCTACATATTCTTTGTATCTGTAGTGAATATAGTGACACAAAGAGAAGTTCACAAAAGATATCTTACTTTCATCTTTTTGAACTCGTTACTACATTCAATTTGCAAGGAAAGCTCAAACTTTATCATTGTATGCACTAGTTTAAAATTTTGTTAGTCAGTCCATTTTCTTCCACTGTACTTACATTTTTCTTTCCGTAGGTTACAGCAGGTGTCGTGAAGATCATTGATAGTCTCATAAACGTCGATAAAGACGAACTCGTGGACGCCCAGAGAGAAAATGGTTCTACCTCCAGAGCGATGAAGACGCTCGAAGACCAGCTTTGCATCGTCAATTTGACGAGTGGTGATGGTACCTTCAAAGCCGTCAGGCCGAATGTAGCGGTTCAGGTAAAGTAACAGAAGTTCTCGTTCAACCTCATACCCTATCCTAATAAAAAAAGAAAGAAAGATAGAACATTGGGAGCAAGATTCCTTTTTTTTCTACTTTATTTTTGTGGCATAATATACTATGAAAACAAGTTATAGTGAGCTAGGACTCGGGGCATTGTCTGTCAAAGCGTGACGCAAGTACAGCAAAGTCATGGTCAGATACGCCGCGAGTTTGTTAATTATATTACATCGCTATTGTCACTGTCATTATCATTTTGCCCAAGTTCCTCAAGTAGAGATTGGCGTTGGCAAAAAGGAACCAACGAGAATACAGTTTCCGTTTTTAGTTTCATTTTGATTTTCTTTCTATCTCTCTCTCTCTCTCTCTCTCTCTATGTACATACACAGCAACAACAACAAAAACCTTTTTTTCAAGTTCATACTTCTCATAATAGAATATACGTCCAAAGACTATTTTTTAATGCCATGTTAAAGGTAATCTAATTGGCATTTAAACAGGTTTGTCGATAAAAGGAAAACTTTCCTCGTATTTAAAGTGAACACATTCCTTTTTCTCATCAGAGGCACAACAGTAAATATTGCAAAATATGCAAATATTGCAAATATTGCAATATTGCAAGAAACACAAATTAATTTCCAAAAATCAGTCTGCGATCTCTATAATTGTCTTTGTAGCCTCCAAAGCTAAAGAAAGTCGTATAACCATGGAGGAAAAAGAAGAATCTTATGTCAAATCCAAATTTAACCTACATTAGTAAAGATGAAATAATAACACAATGGTAGAAATTTGAAATGTTATTTAATGTCAACCCATATCCTCCTATTGAGTTATACTTTGTAAACGCCATTTGTACCGAGCCACTGCAGACACATATTTGCACTCAAAGCATTTTCAAGTTCACATTTCTTTCAAAGGCACTAAAAGGAGAGTTGACAACATTATGAGACAAAAGAAAGAGCATAAAATTGCCTTTATTATGATCTAAGTTTCCATGCATGTTGATCCATCAGAAGAATTTACCAGGTGACAGAGGTCAGACATGATTTATGAAAATATGAATAATAAATATCATATTTGATATTTATTCATATATCAAAAAAATTGTCTTCCTTTGCATGTAGATTTGGATATCATTTTCAAAATATTCAAAACAAAAGCTTTACAGTTCAGGAGAAATGATATCAATTTGTGACCAAAATATCACACAAATACATGCAAACAAATGTCATAATTAAAAATGCAAAAATGACGTCAAAATGACGTTAAAATGACGTTAAAAATGACGTTAAAAATGACGTTAAAAATGACGTCATTTCAGCGGCAAGCTCGACTACGGAATTTTCCGTACTTCGGTGATTGCAGCGTTCGCGGCTTCTACGGGAAACCCCGTAGATCGGCGGATATGGGTTAAGAAAACTGAAAAAAAGTAATTTACTCTTTTTTTCTAATTTGTTCTTAAATTCATAAATTCAAAGGATGAAGTAAAGCCGATCTGCCCAATTCATCACCTACATGACTTATTCCGTATGTCATTTAAAGATTGGGTTAACAGAAAATCCCTTCATGCGTAAAATTGTCATTTGTATTAACCTACCAGGTTAACGCCAATTTATGGTCTACGACACGGCAATTTTCTTCCAAAAATTCTATGAAAAATATGTATTGGAAATTTTTTGTTGTTGTTGAGTATATGAATAACCTACATAAAATCATGTATCTATGATGATTTAATTACTTATTTTAATCAGTTTTTTTATACAGTACAGAGGATTACAAACGCTCGTTTTTGTTTAAATTCATGTTAAATATGTATGTCATAATTGGGTGTGTTATTTAAGCTATTTCTTCTGTGTTCTTTCTTTGTTCATTATCCGTGTGTCTTTTCTCAGGTGCAGAAAGCTCCTCTTGAGTCGTTGGCTGCTGGAATGAAATTTGTGGCTCTGAGCACAAACAGCAGCGCTAACCTCGCCGTCGACGATATCGTTGTCCTCGAAGACACGAGCCAGGTCAACGAGACCTTGAAATCCGATGTTGAGAACGCCATCAGCATTCGCATTGAGCCTCTTGAATCCGCCAATCTGTCGTCGGTTGACTATCCTGCGTCCGAACATTGCCGGGTCGTCTTTTCGGTCATGAAGTCTACAATGTTTGGCGCGTCCAGTCTGGAGAAGGACGATGAATCTCTTACGGAATCTGTCATCCCAAACACCCACATTATTTCAATCACCATCAAGGATACGTGGGAGAGAAATTTTACTACTTATGTCAGAAGTGTTTTTAAACGACTTCAGGTTGGTTGGTTAGTTGGTTGGTTGGTCTTATTTCCCATCATAAAAAAAAATACAAATGATATGACTTTACAAATATGCAGAGATTACAGAAATACAATGTGAAAGAAGCATACACAAATATGAGAAAAATAATATTGAAAAAAAAAGAGTATGAGTATACAGACAGACAACCAAAACAATAAGACCAAAGACAGGGTAATAGATTAGATAGAGTAAAACGGCTGGAAAACCCATGTTCAGCGACACTACTGTAGAGTCAGTGGTTGTCCATGAGGACCATAAGAAGAAGAAGAAAAGATAGACGGGAGGAAGGGAGGGGTTCGTATCGTCTTGTAATAACAATAACAAATTTCAAGATAATCTTCTTATTTTAGTGAAAGATCCTTATTCAAATCATAATAATCATTAATTAAACAATATCGATTTATATAGAAAAAAAAAATCTTTGCATAATTCATGGAAAAAAACTAACACACCGCTGAGTCTTATATTATGCTAATTCTTTTTAAAAATCGCTTAAATATAACAATTAAATCTAACAATTGTTGTTACGAACACAAATAGGAAGACTATTATGCAACTTTATACTTCTATAAAAAATGTGCGTTTACAACAGCTATTTATTCGAGGTTTTGGTAAAGGAAGATTAATGTATCGAAAATCAAAGGGTTTATAGATTATGATATGTTTTCTTACAAATATCTGTTCAAACTGGGTGTTAGATTATTTTAACTCAAAAGGGGGGTTCACACGTACACCAATTAGCGGGGTACAAATCTCGGGATTTGCATCGCGATCGTCATCCAGAGTTTTTTGCACGTGTGGACAGAAAAAAAAAAAAAAAAAAAAAACGAAAATTAGCGGGATAAGCATCGCGATGCTAATCCCAAGAAATCTTGCGCTGGTTCATCAATTAGCGGGATAATTGGCCCCGCGCTGGTACGTGTGAACGGTCGGGATTAGAATCTCGTGTTTTATATCCCATCATGCAATGCGCACATCACAACAGCGAGGCCTCAGGCCTCAAGTCTGTGAAGAGGTCCTTCACCTCTTTGGCGCACCAAAACAACAGCGCACGAACCACACTACTGTCGCGTAAAAGACAATGGGCGAAGGAAAGTGCACACAGGCAGTGGGCGCAGAAGGGCTCTGCGTGACCAAGTTTGCAGGCTTTGCTGTTATGTCTATCGGCAATTTAATAGCGGGATAATTCGGTACGTGTAGACGCTCGCCAAATTAGCGGGATACCGATCGCGATCGCTATCCCGCTAATTTGGTTCGTGTGGACGCTCGCAAAAAAACCCTAGATATGGATCGCGATCGTCATCCCGCTATTTTGTACGTGTGAACCCGGCTATAATGTGCCACGTTCGAACGTCTGGCTCAGTCGACGGCGTGCCAACTTTGCATATTCTGCTCAACAAACAAAGCCGACAAAACCGATCGATTAAAATCGCTAATCCCGCGGTACAATCAAAGCGTTTCTCGCGCTTTTGTTCCTCTCACATACGGCTTGCATTCTATTTGGTGATTGACTATCAAGAGGTGTTCCCAACTAGATTTGCGTGTACATTCTGAGATTTTGTCACTATTTTATGTGCAAAAGTCATGCCTTTACAGTAATGTAGCAACTGGTTATGCAAAAGAAATATTGAAAATAGAAATGTTATACATTGTATAATTATGGAAGCAAAGTTTGGCATTCCTCTTTAACTTTGCTCACTATAATGTCCGGCTTAATAGAAATTTGTAGATGTTATACAAATTGGAAAAACAGAATTCTTTCTCAAAGCATGACTATACCTTCGTGTCTCAGAATAATGTGGCACACAGGGGGTTTTCACCATGGCACATAAAGAGTTAAACTTTAATTATCATATTTGAAAGTGATGAATTTGACGAGATTTTAAAATTTCCCACTGTAATGTTTCATACATGGTTGTTACAGAAAAAATAGAATGTGGCTTGGTTTTTAAGATGATTCTTTCCGCTCTATTTTGAAGTTTCTGCATTTGGTCAAGAAGTTGCTACGTGATGATTGAAATATAATATTTTCATAAAATAACCGTTCATCTTTTGAAGTCCCACAAAAGATGATAAATTACAGTTATAACAGACTCTTGACAAGCTTTTTTATAATTGTTAGACCCTCGTTAGGACCGAATACATTATTAGAGTTAAACTCTTAGGACGCATGGAGAAATCAGTCAGAGCATGCGACGTCTCGTGTATTTTACTTGAGCTCCTTTAATCTGCAACTCAGATCAAGACTGACTGTCATATACCAAGTGGTGATACAAAACGGACATCCAAGTCTCCAGTCTGAGTCAGCTTTAGTGGAGCTACTTATGAAGACTGACTCTGGTGACCAATTATTATGGTTGAATGTGGTCTGGCTTGGGGCCGAATGTACTTGGGGGTGATGTACTTTAGGGACGGGTCTCCTCGTTGGTAAGAGGAAGACAGGACCACGGATAAAAACAATATTCTCATTAAAAGTGTTGGCCCATAGGAGCTACCGTACCAAACTATCAATATACGAATTTGCTTGGGACTCTGGGATTAACCATTAACACGATATTTATTTGCTATTGTCTTTTAGGACTGGATTATGACTTTATCACATTATTTTGTGTCACGAAACGGAAATTCTACTTACCCTAAGAAAGCCTGAAATCCTTCACAATCAATTATCTGTTTATAACTACTTGATTTTCTACTATGTATTTATTGTAATTTATACGACATTACAGGAAGGCGGAAAGGGGACAAACATATCAGACCCAGTGTGTGTCTTCTGGGACTTTAATGCGGCCGATGGACGCGGGAATTGGTCTGACTTTGGGTGCGAGCTGGTATCGGCCAATGATGACTCGATACTCATCTGCGAATGCAACCACACCACAAACTTCGCCGTCATCATGGCAAGCTGAATGTTTGCACGAGTCTTCATTGTTTAAAACACACACTGTTTAACCCCGTATAGGAAATCCTACGAAATATGGGTGTAACTAACAATAGAGCTAATGATTGTTGTTGGATTTTTTTTAAATCTGAATACATTTTTTTTTCTTTTTTAAAGAAGAGATTAGTCTGCGTGTGAGTGTATTTGATAAATTAGTGAAGTAATAGATTTTTAGAGTTTCTCGAGTTTGACGAGAGAGAGAGAGAGAGAAAAGAATATAGAAAATGTATATTGAACATAAAAACACGTGATTTGAAATAAATTAAAACAAAGATTAGCATGTGTAATACAATCTTGCGTAGCGCAGCAATACAAATATGTTAACATATTGAACCTAACTCTTCTTCTTGAAATTTTTAAGTATACGTATAACAGGGATGTATTCACCCATCAAATTTGATATAAGAGTTAAGAAATAGAGCTGACAATAGAGAACTGAAGTTGTTTAAGATCATAATGAATTGCCACGTTAAATAGAATACTGGCATCAACAAGAACATTGTTAATTAAATACTTTGAATAGTTTCAATAAAAAGTCATTTCTGTCCAGTTTTGTTTTCAGGACATCATTAGCAAAACGAAGACTTGATTATATAATCTCTGGCTATCAATCATCTTGGAATCTCTTCAACTCTGATTTTGCAGAATTTCCGTAGGAGGGAGAATTCTACTAGAGTACCCAGTGAAATCAAAGTGGACATTGTGTTAAGTTACGTCGGATGTGCTCTCTCTGTAACAAGCCTGGTTTTGACTATGATCATCTATGGATTTTCCCCGTAAGTTTAATGTAAAAAAAAAAAAAAGAGTTCGAAGTTCCCTGTTTCTATCAATAAATCTGCCCCTGATACACATCACGATGGTTTGCCAAGTGTTTATCGCTTGACAGCCATTTACATTATAACTTTCGCATGGTAGTGTGTTGGGAATACATAATCTATGTATCACAATCCTCGTCTATGAATCACATAACAAGCCACCATATCAAACACCACTGTTTTCAACAAATCAGCATAATTTCCATGACTTTGTGCAAAAAGTAAGTCATTTTTTTCACGATTATACACGTCTGGTAAGGGGAAATACGTATTTGTGACGTCTATTCAGTCGATTAATACATAGGCGAATTTAGTTGAAGTAGGGGACCTGCTGTTGTTTTAGTGATCACCCTTTTCAACAGTTCATGACCATAGCGCCCCGTTTATCTTTTCATTTGTTAACAATCAATGCAGCGGTAAATTCTATTGTCATATCTGAAATCATAATACTAAATATTTTACAGAGTTTCTGACATTAGGGGACGAAAGTGTAGAATCATGTTGTGTGACGTTTAACATAGAGTAGAGATAGATCTAGTAATGTTCCAATTTTCGCTTAGTTGTTATTATTTATAGAGGTTGCTTGGTTTATATGTGACCGTGCATCACAAAACGAACAACAAGTCGTACCCCTTGTTTTCACGTGAGGACTAAAAAAAAAAAAAAAAAAGAAAAAGCACTTGAAATTGGTCAACTGAGTCATTCTTGAGTTTTTCATATTTCCTGAAAGACCTATCCTTCTTCTACATCATTCTTTAGTTTGGGATCATAACATGAATTGGAAAGTGCGTTTTCAGCAATTTTTTATCCAACCCTTTTTTGGAGGAGAATAGAATCAACAGGTATGTTTAAGCGTCCCGTTTTCATTTCTTGAAATCCTTTACACACTCTTCACTTTCAAGTCTAATAACTTTTGAAAAGATAACTCTACTGCTTTGAAAGCTGTCATTAATCATGGGTAGAATGTCGTAATAGAACGTGCTTAATTTCAGCTTAATCTGATAATCCCTTCATTGTTGTTGCTCCGGTGCTTACATCCTGTGTGTTGTCTCTTTCATCGCACAGCGAGCACGGCTTGGAAAAGATTAAGCTCTTAAATAGACCCTGTACTTCATAGCCTCTATTCTCAGTTCGCACTTTCCCAGAGTGTGCACTTTCTTTATAGTATTTAGATAAGTTTGGAGAATCGTTTTGAGAGTCCATTTTATATTGAATTACACGTCGTTTTAAAGCTACAGTTTAGAGTCTGCTCTTTAAGAATCTGTCCTCAACTAAAAATCCATGTCTGGCGACTTTTTGATTGTTTTGTGATGCAGGTCACTACGGGTATATTTTTACGTCTGTTTTGTTAAAAAAAAAACAATCAGTCAAAGATAGGATATTATTGTACAAACCTATTCAAGTTCCTTTGTACTAATTTTCCCCCGTAGAAAACTGCGGCAAAAACAACCAAACCAGATTTTGCTGAGTATTTCCGCTTCACTTCTCTTCCTCTACCTTACCTTCTTCGTCGTCGCGACCCTGTACGAGATCGACCAGGTCACCTCGTTCTGGTCGTGCATTTTGGCGGCAGCGCTGCTTCACTACTTCGTCCTAACCAGCCTAACCTGGATGGGCGTTGAGGGCGTTAATATGTACCTCCTCTTCGTGCGTGTGATCAACTTCGAAATTCCTCGGTTCATGATGAAAGCTTCTTTGATTGCTTGGGGTATGTCGTACTTGCATTATCAAACAACATCGAGAGTCTCTCTCTCTCTTCCCATCTTGTCTCTCTGTCTCTCATTTACTTCCCCTTCTCTCCTTTGATGTCTAGGCGTTGTGTATTTTTAATATTTCTGTATAAGTTTGTGTTGAGCACAAGTTTATAAGCGTTCATTTCGGCGTTAATTTTTGTTTTGTTTTTTCAGTCTATATATTATGTGGTTCCTCAAAGCACAAACTGTAACTGAAAATCTCATATAGATTCGATCTGTTTGTTTTCATATTTCTCTATGAAAAGATACCATACCAAAATAAGAAAATAAAACGGTTCGTACGTGTAGACATTCGCAAGGGTGACTGAACGAATGTATCTATCTGTCTATTATTATCATTGTTGGGTAAAGGGGTGGAGGAGGTTGTGACTGGGAAAGAAAGAAAAAAAAAACCAAATACCTGAATACATGTATGTATATTTTTCGCCCACAGGAGTTCCAGCTTTGGTGGTAATCACTACTGGCGCCGTTGCCCGACGCGACTATGTGGCTAAAGACGTGTGAGTGTCTTTTATGTTCTCCCTACTAACAGGTGAAACAAACTTTACAAAGAAACAAACAAACTATGTGACCCCTGGTTTAACAAAAGGGAAGTAAGTTGATGTAATATTGATGAATGATAAGTGGACAAAATGATATGAGCACCCTATTCTCTAATGTATATAATGTTAGTTTCAGTCTTACCAAAAGAAGCAATCATAATATCCTAATAGCGTTTTCCGGTCACACGATCACATCACAGTATTGACGATGCTTTAATGTTACTCTACATTTCAAGATAACTAAACACTTTTTTGTTGTAAAAATACGTCAGTTCTAGAACTTTTCATTTCTAATCAAGAAACTGGAACACCATGCTTAAAGTCATAACAGCTTATTTATGATTGAACAAAAACAAATTAGCTGAATAATCGTTTGTCTTTGATGGAAAACAGAAAGAGATATATCAATCATAGTCTTCTGATTGTCCTGATTACTTTTTTTTTTCTGTTTGATTTTTGTTTATGACAGTTGTGTGTTGGCCAAGTCGTACATGATTGGCAGTTTGCTGGTCCCGGTTGGCATTATCATGCTCGTGAATCTCGTTATATTCATCATTGTCATCGCGCGCCTTAGTCAAACCATGGCAGCGAAAACAGCCAACCGAGAGAAAGCCTTACGCGAGCAGGTGCGGCGGGTCCAGAACGCCGTTTGTCTCTTCCTACTCATGGGCCTGACCTGGTCCTTCGGATTTCTCCTTCTCATCGAGGCTTTCAACCGCGTCTTCCAAATCATCTTCATCACCCTCAATTCGTTCCAGGGATTCTTGATTTTCCTCCTCTACTGTCTCCGTCAACCTACCGTCAGGGAAACGTTGGGGGCGTGTTGTGTCTGCTGGTCTCACCGATTTTCTCCGTCGGCCAGAAGCCAGGGACGCACCAGCGAATGGGGCGATTCACACGGCAACGTCACTCGGGATACGAGCACACTGGGCATGTCTTCTCGCCGTCACTAGGCAACAGTTGAAAGCGCATGGAATATCTTTCCAGTCAGCACGACAGCTATCATACGTGAACTTGGTGAAGGAAAAGATGTTCACCTTCCTCTAATTCGATGGGTAGAGATGTACAAAGTAAAAAAAATACATAATTTTGTTGAACCTTTTTTAGTCTTTTGGACTGAATTTGGGGTTTTTAGTGCAGGATTTTGTGTATGCCTTCAAACGAGAGACTTTAAGCTGCAATATGGTATAATCATTCTTTAAAGAAATATTGTTCATAAATTCTCAACTTGCTTATACTGGTCTTTTTTTAAAGGGGGTGCCCTCTGTATGGCTTTTACATGATTGTTTTTGATTTCTTGATGTAATGATTGTTGTCGAAAATTTACATTTAACAGTGAATATATGCAAGATTATTACAATATGTCATATCCTATCGTCACTTCTGAAGTGTAAACATAACACTACAGCCATTACATGCCAAGGACGACGGGCTAAAAAGCCTTGGTCGGAGGGTTGGGGCAATGAGAAAAGGTCACTGCAACTCCATGCACAAAGGACAATATAAGACGTATATTCACTAAGTAAATATATTCACTATCACTTTTCGTACTAGTGTCACTCTTTGTCACTACATAAAATATGTATGTCATTATAAAGGTGTACGGTGTCGAAAGTCTGGAGTGATTAACCCGCGAAGTTGAGCCACTTGTTGTATCTTATGTCGTGATTGATTCACACTGTGATCTGGATAGCTTGGTAATGTTCATAGAATTTCTCAACTTAAGTAAAGGTCACTTAAATACCTACTATAATGTATAGTGATGGAATAGAATGCAGGTCCTTGTGGGGGCGCTGTCACAGAGTCAGTGGATAAGACTACCAACTATCGATCGGAGGACCCGAGTTCGAATCCCGCCCAGTACTTACACTGTACGTCCTTGGACAAGATGTAGTTGTCCCCGCCGAACGAGTTCGAGCAGGGGACTATGAGACGGGCTCCGCAAGTGTGTGTGTCCGTGTGTGATCAAAATCTTCAATTTGCTACTTCTCTGTCATTTATGAGCCAATTTTGATTCTGTTTGCTTTATATGATAGCAGTACATGGGAGCTTTGAAACTTCTACACAGAATTTCAGTTGTGACTTTTGACCTTGACCTTTGACCTATATTGTACATTTTGCTACAAAATGCTGCTCCTTCGCCATTTCTAACCCGATTTCGATTCCGTTTGCTTTATGTGATGGCACTAGTTGGGGGCTTCAAAACGTCTACACAGAATTTTGACCTTTGACTTTTTGACCTTTGACCTTGATTTTTGACCTGTATTGTACATTTTGCTACAAAATGCTACTCCTTTGCTATTTCTAACCCGATTTCAATTCCGTTTCCTTTATGTGATGGCACTAGGTGAGGGCTTCAAAACTTCTACACAGAATTTTGACCTTTGACTTCTTTGACCTTTGACCTTGATTTTTGACTTGTATTGTACATTTTGCTACAGAATGCTACTCCTTCGCCATTTCTAACCCGATTTCGATTCCGGGTGCTTTATGTGATGGCATTAGGTGAAGAATTCAAAACCGCTACACAGAATTTTGACCTTTGACGTCTTTGACCTTTGACCTTGATTTTTGACCTGTATTGTACATTTTGCTACAAAATACTACTTCCGGCAGGGACATGTATTACTCACCGCGTAATTTCTACTTTTCCTTGTTACCCACTATGTCCCTCTCGACCGAGGTGTATAAATGGGTACCTGGCAACGCTATGGTAATAATGATTATGATAGCAGAGCCCTCTGGTAGGGTAGTGGCAACACTGAAGGGGCTACCCTGGGTATAAAGTAAGAAATTATTACTATTATTATTATTATTATTATTATTATTATTATTATTATTATTATTATCATTATTCGTACCGGCAGGGATATGCTGTAATGACGTCGTTACATATATGTTGTTCATAGAAATGGTAGACAGATGTATACCCACTGCATGTGTAAATATAATTATTGAGGAGTCAAAACGTTCTATCTAATAAAGCATGAAATAGTTATGACCCTATATTCAGAAAAGAATCTATTTTTTATGTCTTCTAAGAAAATGAAAAAAAAAAGGTGTCATTGTGACTTGGATGGTAACACACTCCTCCATTAGCGTAACATCTTTCTCTAAAATAAGTTTTAATATTTGTAAATTTCCTTCGTACACGTTGTATGCCGATTTTATGCATTCAACAAGTTCTACTGAAGTTGTCTACATTAAAAAACCCAGACAGTGAAATTCTTACGTGTCAAAATGTAAGGCGTATCATAGAATAAGATAGCAAATTGCGCACTTTAATGACTGATCTTTTTTTCCGTGTATGTTTGATGATTTGATGTGGTTCGCGTATAGGCTGAAAACACTTGATTGCACGGCGGTGTGGTGTCATGCATTTTGAACATTCTAATTCGCTGCAACGAATTGTCTGTCCTGGCAAATGTATTATAAATTCAGATCTTTTACTCTGTTTGCATACCATATTATAAGGGGTATAGTATTTTACAACATGCTTTGTTCAATTGTCACATGAAATAACTATTTTATGTTAAATTTCGGGTTACATTACATTTAATTGTAAAGGTATACTTACAGTGCATACTTAATGCTAGCTGAGTATATCGTGCTTTCATTGTTACATTGTACAGCAACAAAGGAATGTAGGAACCCCAACTTCATTTAATCTGAAAGTTCAGTAAACACACTTAAAGGACAAGTTCACCTTCATAAACATAAGGATTGAGAGAATGCAACAATATTAGAAGAACACATCAGCGAAAGTTTGAGGAAAATTGGACAATCGATGCAAAAGTTATGAATTTTTAAAATTTTTGTGTTGGAACCGCTGGATGAGGAGACTACTACAGCTTGTGAGTCATATGCGTACAACAATATAAAGAAAATGTAAAAGAAAATTCAACATATTTTCACTTTTTTTCGCATAATAAAAGAGCTCTTGACTTGCCTCTTTCTAAAGGCAGGGGGAATAATATTGCCCATAACATTTGTCGGTAACGAGTCAGGGGAATGTGTACTTTTTTCAAAAGATGGAATTTTGTGAAATTCTCTTTATATTTTCCTTATATTGTTGTACGCAAGTTATTCATACACTGCAGTAGTCTTCTCATCCAGCGGTTGCTGCACAAAAATTTTAAAAATTCATAACTTTTGAACGGATTGTCTGATTTTCCTCAAACTTTCAATGATGTGTTCTACTAATATTGCTACATTCTCTCAATCCTTATGTTTATAAAGGTGAACTTGTCCTTTAAGAAAAATGTTGAACACTTTTCAAGATTCACTCATTTGTAGCAGGTTGGTATTTTCTTCTTCTTCTTCTTCTTCTTCTTCTTCTTCTTCTTCTTTTTTTTGGAACATGTATCAATAGTGCAAGCTCTGTGTATAGTTGAAGTAGGTATAGTGCATTTAAATGAACAATACTGTTTTTAAGGACTGTCACAGGGTTGGATTTAATACCTTTTCCATGGCTTTTTTTTTTGGTCTTTTCTGAAACTGTATATCGTGCCCACTGAGTGTCTGACAGTGGAAGTATGATTCATGACTTGTCGAGGTTTAAATGGCTAAGTAAAACAAAGTGTTTGAACGTTAAAAAAAAGAAAACCACTGATTAAGTATTTGTCATTGTAATCAATTTTTCTAACATATTGCTTTCAGAGTTCCCTTTCTTTCAACAACGGATGAGCAATAAGCATGATAAGAACAATCCACATTGTCAACATCAACACTGATCTATCTATATTCATTTCATTGCTTTTCATTGTAGTTTAATTTTTCTGGAGGTTTTGCCATCACACCTTGGTATACATTCTTTGACATGAATTGCTATCAATACAATACTTTGTGTCCAAGTTTGCGTTTGTGCAGGGACTTCAAGGCCCAAATCTGCTTATAGTTTAAATAAGGAGAAATCTCACACAATTAAGTTATCTGATATAGAATTGTTGCCATGCTAATGTCTCAGAGTGGCGCTGAGTTGTTCATTTCGTTGCTCTCATTGCTTTATACCTATTACAGGACTGCTCTTGCTATAATAAGAATAAACTACGACGTGCATTAGACGCAGAAAGCGAAAACTGTGTAATTTGTGGTCTTTGCAAGTGTTAGAAAATGCTAGAAAATTATATTTTTATTATTCATGATCAAGAGATTCTGGTTGATGAGTACCCTTCCTTAGGAACGGATTTCACTTTGCAAAATCGAGATAATGGTTACCATCTAGTGATGTTAAATTGAAACTTTGTGACCGCCTTTATTTACAAGTATTATGCAATATTTTTTTTAATGATTCGGGCTTCGAAAATAATCTACAAAAAACACGCAAATGTATGTTGCGACACGGATTGTCGCCCCAGTCACGGATTGTCGCCTGGCGACAATCCGTGACGCTTGTGCAGTTCCCAGTTTTTGACATCGAGGGCGACAATCCGTGATGGCAAAAAATTTGTTGCGACACGGATTGTCGCCCCGGGCTCGGGGTGGTTCCTCCGGTGTTAAGCTTTGGTGGGATGGGTATGACTGGTAAGTTATACGTATGTGTGTGTGTGTGTGCGTGTGTGTGTGTGTGTGTATTGTGAGCTGCATGATATGTGATGTGTATGATTTGTAGATGAGTACAATAAGTGACTTGTGTATGGGTTTCCGTATTGTTGTGTGTGTGTTTGGAGTATCCATGTAGAAACTGTGCATGTGTGGTGGTTGTATAATGGTAGTGGTTTGTTTGTCTGTGTGTATACGTGTGCCTGTATGCTTACGTGTGTATGTGGTATATAGTGGCGTATGTGTATATCAAAGAGTATGAGATGGTGCGTGTTTGTGGGCGCAGTTTTGTGCCTGCATGAGTATCTGAGGGTTTGGTGTTCGTGAGCTACGTTGGCCCTACGTATGTGTGTTGTGTGTGAGCGTTCGTGTGTCCACGTAAGGCCCCAGTCACACAATGCTCTGCCTCCGGCGTTAAGTCCAAATAAGTCATTTTTATTTTTTCCTGCGGACACCCGGGGATCTCTTGCTGTCACCAGAGCATTTTTACAAAACATACGGGAAAAAATATGCGGGGCGATACGGAGAGAGATAACTCGACTATAGACCAACCCTACTAATAATTTCTTCACGAGAAAGTTTTCACATGTACCCTTGAATATTGGTCTGGATCATGTAGCATCTTCTTACTTACAAGGGCATATACATAAAAAAACACAAATACATTACACAAATCTAGAATGAAATCAGTCATAAAAAACCGACCACCACCCCCCCCCCCCCCCCCCCCACCGAAACAAACCTAGGGCCTACATCTATCCTAAATATTAAATCCTACCAACATCTGTCATACCATTTATAACTATCCTTCTTCAAATCCAATCCCCAACCCACCAACCCCTGATTAAACAAGACCTAAATTATCCCACACCCACATTCACCAACCCAAATACATACATACATACAGGTAGACACACACACAAACACACGCACACACGAAGGTTCGTGATTCCAATGTTTCGTTTTTTTTCCGAGGCTTCATTTATCCGAAACACACAATTCCCTATACCTAGAGGTTCGTTGATCCAAAAATGAAATACGGAATAACGAACCTTCGGAATAAAGAGCCTTCGGACGAATGAGCCTTCAGAATAACAAACTTTTGCAATAACGAAATGTAACCCCCTTCCCACACACACACGCACACCCGAACCGATACCACATTCCTTCCTGATGAAACGACTTCCCAATGTTGATAAATAAGACATAGTGGACCGTACGCAGAAAAGCAGCATCCGCCCGCACGCAAGCTCCACTGCGAATTCATATACAAATCCGCCACACAAACTCATCAAATTCAAAGCTGCTGATAAAATCAATATCAACGTTCATGCCAGCAACAGCTTACTAGGTATCCCTCCCCACGCGCAGCTAAAAAAACACATACTTAAAAAAAAACCTGACATAATAAACACATTCTTCCATCATGCACACACACACACGCACACACACACACACACACACATACACACACACACACACACACGCACAAACGGACACTAAATTATCATGTGCACTCGCACATACACACTTCTTTGAAACCTCACCATGACTTTTTACATGGCATGTTTGCATGGATGTAGCCATGTAAGTTATGTGTTAGTATTTCAATGATTATGTCCAGAACGAACGATATTACCCAGCAAAATGTGCTTCGAGGGCGGGCGACAATCCGTGCCGCCAGCCCTTCGACGGGGGCGACAATCCGTGCCGCCAACGCCCGTCACGGATTGTCGCCCCGAGCAGGAGGCGACAATCCGTGTAGGGGCGACAATCCGTGTCGCAACAAATATGATATATTTGCCAATACTTTTAGGAGTAGAAAAATTGCAGAACAATTTAAAATGTATGGTACTGGATGAATTGGAAACAGCAGAAATAAAGGAATTTATAGCCAGCATTGAAAGGAAGTATGAAAATGTAAATGGCGAAGGGGATTTTGATGCAACACCCTGTACATATAGTCCTTAGATAAACCGTTGTTTGGCTATAACTCAAAAAGGATATCCCAGAACGAGTGTGGAGGGGGAAACAACATAGAGAGAGTGTAAGGAAACAAAGAATGACAGTCGAAGGGCAGCGGTTAGATGGAAGGTGAGGATGTACTCATGCTAATTGATACTGGAGAATAGAGCGACAGAGACAGTTGTAAGGAAGATCGGAATGAGAAAATTGATTGGGAAGTCGATGGGAGGAGAAAGATGAACTAGAAAGGAGGGAGAAGGAGATGAGAAAATTGACAAATCATTGAGATAAAAAAAGACAAGTGATGAAGATGTGAACTTCTGAATGATGTGTCGCCAGAAAACAAGAGTCCGACATCTCAAAAACTACAGAAAAGCAAGGGGGGGTGAACATAAAGATTAAGACTCATGTGAGAGTGAGTTGTGGGAGAAGAAAAAAAAATAGAAGATTGAGAAATGTGATTAGTCATTGTAAATCACTGCAAAGTGGTGAATTTGTTCTGAAAAAAAAGTATGTCTGGTTGAAATGAAAGTAGGAAAAGAAAAGAAGAAACGAGTCGAATAATAAAGGACAGTCGAAGAGAAGTTACACTATAGGGAAGGAGGAAGAAGTGCAGAGACGTGACAACGCCTGAGCAAAACCACATTTCTAAGCGTCTAAATAATTGACGGAGCGACTTTAATAGCCATAAAACAAGGAAAATCAGCATATTAATAAAATGAAACTAGGACCAAGTAGACTGAAAAGTCGACATAACCATTGACATTTTCATCCTGATATGGAACATTATGCTAATTGTTCATTTAAAATACTGCAAACATCAAATACCGATTACCATTATTTTCAGGGAAGATTAGTATCTGTGAAATTGTGCACAATGAAAAACACATGCTAGGAGACATCGAAAGTACTTTATACCCATGATAATTTATAGTTTCATCCGCGGCCTTCCAGTACTAGGACTTGTCCCTGTTTCGTCTAAGACCAATGCTGTTTATGTTTCATTTTCTTGTAATTGTTTTAATATGAAGCAGGAGTGAAGCCGATTCGGCTTCACTCCTGCAGTAAATGGGAATGTAGAGCCTACTACTATTGCTTGTACTATCTGTGAGTGAAACTGTGACCGAGAATGAATTTCCCATCCCGATTTGTGCGTTTCATCATGAAATTTTCACTTCCGTTCTACTGGACAATAGACACGTATATATTCATGACGTATTAATACGAAATGAAAAAGAGTAGGTAAAACAATAGTGTAAAGTCAGAAATCCCTAGTGTATCATGCTGTATCATTGCACATCTGATTGCAGTCTGTATACAGTAATAACAATTTTGATTATCATGTACTGTGAGCGTGTATGATAAAAAAATAATGCCATGATATTTTCTTGCTTACTCGCTGTAGTGCAACGTATTTCGTTGTCGCAGTTTGTTTTCTATAATACACGTTGGTAACAAGCACATCAGAACTTGCACGTTCGACTCGAAAAATCGGGGGCATCCCACGAGACCGACACCCACGAGTCATACGGTCCACGAGACCGACATCAATAATAGGTCCATGAGTCATACAGCCCACGAGTTATACGGCTCAGGAGTCATACAGCCCATGAGTTCAACACTACGCACAAAAGGCTCATGAGACCGACTCTAAGCAAACATAGCCCACGAGACCGACACTAAGCAATAAAGGCTCATGAGACCGACACTCAGCAAAGAAAGCCCACGAGACCGACAGCAGGCAAAAAAGGCCCACGAGACCGACACTAAGTGCGTGTTTATACAGGAGCCTCTCGCATCGGCGCGCATGAGCCGGTATTTTACCTCCCGCATGAGCGCTTATTTCTCGTGTTTATACAGAAGTTAAAATACCGGCTCATGCGAGCCGATGCGAGCGGACCTCAGCTGAACCGGACCTCTCGAATTTTGGGGTCAAGCATAGGTCACGTTCGCAGTGCAGTTTATTGCATGATGGGAAAAAATGAAAAAAAAAATCAAGATGGCACCGGCAAAGTCATCAGGACCACCAAGCTTGAAGGTCATTCTTGTAACGTCCCTCTTGACAACCACCCGGCCAAATGATCAATTGAAATCCAGTTTTTCAGTAAGAAGGAGAAGACGTGGTTCGATCATGACAGATATTAAAATACACGCTTTCCGGTTACCTCTCGAATTTCGGTCATCTGTATAAACACACAGCAAAATACGCGAGGCTCCTCTCGCATCGGCCACCTCAAAAGGTGGCGGACGGAACCTCTCGCATGAGCCTGCATTTGGCGGCGTATGCCGGCATACGCCGTGTTTATACAGAGCAAAATTCGAGAGGTCCTCTCGCATGAGCTGGCATGAGCCGGCATGAGCGCGTATTTTGCTTCTCTGTATAAACACGCTCTAAGCTAAAAAGGCTCACGAGACCGACACTAAGCAAAGGAAAGGCCACGAGACCGACAGTAGGCAAAGAAGGACCACGAGACCGACAGGACAAACAGCGCCATCTACATGTCAATCACCTGTACAGGGTGTTCCATGAACGGAAAAATAACATACTGGCGGTTGTAATTCCGTCACGCTATCAATTGAAAGATGGTGACCATCTACATAATTATGAACGACATCAAACATGTATTTCTACATACTTGGGGGGGGGGGGCAAGTGTGTCAGGGAGCGACATTGTTATCAAGTAGAAAAATAGAATTGTAATTTTCATGCCCCCCCCAAAAAAAAAAAAAAAAAAAAAAAAAAAAAAGAAGAATTAGTATTTTTCATCCCCCCCAAAAAAAGACCAAAAAACCCACCAAATGAATTAAAAAGAGGGCAAGAACGATGTATGGATTAACTTTAGAGCTTTGATAATGCCATCGTGTTATTCTAATAGGGTTTCCCATTTTTTAGCTAGAAGATGGACAGGATAACATTTTTACTTCTTCTCTTTCCCAATTTACTAGTTGCTTATTCTATTTTAGATATTCTACCCTCCTGCTTGGAAGTTTTGCAGTAAGATCTATTTGTAATTTTCTCTGTAACTATAATGTAATGCTACTGATTAAAACGTTTTATATCGCAGGGATTCACCTCAATTTGTGGCTTGTGTTATTCTCCTACAAAAAGTACATTTTTCGTGAAATACAATAGCTGTTTTCATGGATGCATCTATTTTTTTCCGAATCCGTAACGCTTCCTTAATAGACGATTACGTTATTTTTTTTATTTTTAATTAATACTAATTCAACACCCTTGCAGGTTTACTGTGGGAAGATCTGTTACACACTTTTACTGTACTTTGTTCATTTTTTTTCACAAACAAACACCCATGCAAACACTATTAAAGATCCTGATCATTTGGGGGGGGGGGGGGGGGGGGCAACTGATGGGTTTACGCCCTGCCGAAGATGGCAACTCTTCTTTTCCATCTCTCATATCTTCCTGTGCTATTATCAGGACACCCTATACAATTTATTGGTCTATAGATGACGCTGTTCATCCTGTCGGTCTCGTAGGCCTTCTTTGGTTAGTGTCGGTCTCGTGAACCTCTTTTGCGTAATGTCGGTCTCGTGAGCCTTGTATGCGTAGCGTCGGTCTCGTGAGCCGTATAACTCCCGGGCTTATTTTACTGGATGTCGAACTCGTGGGCTGTATAACTGGTGGGCTGTATGACTTGTGAGCTGTATGACTCGTGGGCTGTATGACTTGTGAGCTGTATAACTTGTGGGCTGTATGACTCGTGGGTGTCGGTCTCGTGACGTGTACCCGTATGTACATCCTGTCTATTCATGGAGATACAATGTAACCTTGTCCTGATATTCTCCCTCATAACACGTGCATGTGACGCTATGTTTCGCCATGATGAATACGACTTCGATAAACTGGCATTATCGACTCTTGCGTTGATTGTATACAGTAGGCCTTTATCCTCTCGTCGGTTTGTTCTTGGCCAAGAATTTTTTTTTCAACCAGAATAACATTCATGACAGTAAAACCCATCAAGCAACTACAACGTGCTGTTATGATAACACACACGACACACAAACATTCACACACATCACACGCGGGGACACGCAGAAGATACACTTTGAAATCTTTCTTCAATTTTGCCGACTTCCGGTAAACCCCAGGACTCGGCGGCGGAAGAAGGCCAACATTTCATATCAATAATGGCACGCAGGTCGCCATGCCGAGATGTCTATCACAGAAAATCCAAAAGTAAGTACGACATTGTACATGGTACAAGGAGTAGTATACCACAGTACTTTTTTTTCATGTACATGTGTAGGCTACTAGGTGCATGGACGCTACGGTCTTGACCAACGCACGCACGATTTTCACTTGAGTGTGGTGATTTGCATACCGATGCAAATAAAATCGCCAGAGCGTACGACTGGTCGCTCGCGATTGGTCACTTTCACAACTGTTGCGAAGGTCTGAATGTCGTGAAAATTGCACTCACGTTTACCAATATTCTGCTTGTTTATAGACATAGGATATGACCAATCATCACAATGTACACAGATGGCAACTTTGATGTATGCAGTCTAACAAAAAATAATTCTTTTTGAATATAAACATCGTATTATTGGTTAAATTCCAAGTTTAAAAAATGCGTCTTTATTTCTTTCTCTCAGCCCGAGCATACTCGGGACTTCCATTATTGACAATGCTTATTTTTCACTTTTGATTAAGATATTGCTTAGTTCTTAACAAGATTCAGGGAAAACTAATAAACAATTCCCTCTATTAAAGAAAGACATATTATGATTCCTGTTAAACCGAACGCACTCTTAGTCAAGCGGAGTTGTGTAATGCTTATAGTAGTGTATATTACCAAGGCATGGATGTTTTTCCAGCTGATTTATAATGTGTGCACTTTGAGTACTCTGAGTTTCAACTGGTGCGGGACGCGTCTTTGCGTAGTACACCGCTGTCCAAAATCCATGCTCTGTATCAGTTGAGAAGTTTTGGTTTCAGGCTCGAACAAGAGTACTGACTTTAAATGAGTTCCCCCTAATGCTGTGATATCTAGGTAAAGATAATTTTAAAGCACTTGATCGCAAAGCGATTCGGTTGATCTCATTCACAATGACTAAACAGACCTATGACCTAGAAAGTAGGCCTGTCTAAAGAAAACCCTCATTTAATCATAATATTTATACTAAATAGTAAAGATACAGCCGATATGCAAACATGTATGACACATGAAATGTTCCACAAAGGCGATACAATCAATTCATCGGCGATGACCTAGGTTTACGGCTCAAAATACCTACTTTATCATCCAAGAAAATGCGTTCTTATGCCATAAATTCAATGTATCGATCAACGATACTTATTTTTTTTATTTCATTAGAATTTGATTTGCAAACCAACTGTTCCATAAAGAATATAAAGTTGTCGTTTTTTCAGTCAATAAACAAATATATTTTTTATTGATGATACATTATTTTTGTGTTGTGTAAAAAACAAATTGTAAACAGTTTAGACAAAGTTACATAGATACAGCTTATCGATGAACTTAGCTTAAGTTTGATAGATAACCACAGGTTAAAATAAAAGTTTCAAGTAAGGTTATAGGTCGATTAACAGAGTTTTTGACTTAAAGGACACTAGCTTGCCATCGACGTGTACTACAACATTATCGTAAGGAGGCCATCATAATTAAAGAAGTTGTTAAAAGCTACCACAAAGCATTGTGTGATGATATTATGCTGCTTCCCCTTTCATTCTAGACTGAATGTGATAAAGTTCCAGTTATTATCTGCATTTGTTCATTTTGTGTTTATGCACTGTAATAATGTGTTTAGTATACATAACGTCTTTGCTTCAAATTAGCAATACTTGAATGAATTCCAACCCTTGGGAATTATGACAACAGTAAATAAAAACAAGAAGAACAGTTATTATGTAGACACCATAAGCATAGCAAGATGCTTATTTTCTTGGTTCTTTTTACCACCTCTTAATAAACCGCCAACAATTGTGATTTTGACTGACTTTGAAGTACATCCTTCGCGGGATATCTTTCTTCAAGAGTCAAAGTGGCGCCCCGACATTCATGTCGTAGGGCATATAGATATCCCTTTTGCGAAAGTGTAATACAATAATTATGTCTGTGTAGGAAATCTTACAAAAAAATAAACCTCAATTTTTTTTGACAGTATGAAGACTCTACAAAACGCTCACATTTTGTACCGATAATAACGGTAGGAATTTTTCTTTTCTTTTCTCCGGGTTCCGAATAAGTTCACTGGAATTCTATTTTATTGTTTTCCCCTCCACAATAAAGAAGTTGCTAGCTTTATCATTTTAAGGAAAGGTCTGAATGACAAATAAACACATGAAAGGAATGTGATTACATTGTATTACAATTGTCACACCTGGCAGACCCTGCATTATAGTTGATCAGGCCGGATGCTCAAATCTTGATTATTGGCTTCGGTGCTTTAAATGTCTTGGATATTCGCCAAAAAGAACGAACGAAAGAAAAAAGCCCCGGCTCCCTTTCCCCTGGTCCCTTGATTTGCTTCAAGTGGGACTGATGTAATGTCGCTTTCTGGTTGACAGAAACTACAAACAAGTTTCGAATTCAGCGCCTGTCACTCTCTCTACTTTCATTTTGTAACTTGAGTAGATGAAACTGAACCACACGCACACACACACACACACACACACACAAAATGAAATCTACCAGGACTCTTAAGCCCTTTTTACACTTGTGTTTCTTATCCCCGGACTTTCTCTGACCCAGGACTATCGTTAGTCCCGTACCAATTTTTAAAGCTTTTTACACTCGCCAATTAGTCCCGTACTAAGCTCTTGTCCGGGGCTAAGGAGAAAATTGACCTTCTTACACTCTTATTTCTTAGTCCGGTACTTTCCAAACCACATGAATGTTCATGATTACGCTGTTTACTGTACACGTACACGCACGCACCGGCAGCACTAGATTAGCTCGTTTCTGATTGGTCAGTGAGGGTCGGACTTCGTCTCCGTCGCTTAGCCCAGGATTATTATTTTTTTTTCGTTCTGTTTACACTCACTTGCTTGGCACCGCAATTGCGGTGCTAACCCTGCAATTTTGCAGGGCCAGATAGTACGCGATTATCGGTGGGGCTAGCCCACTTTGGCAAAAACGAGTGTAAACAGAAAGTGGGCTAAGGATAGTCCCGTACCAACGGTGGGGCTTAGCCCTCCCCCCCCCCCTTAGCCCCACCGTTGGTATGGGACTAAGCAAAAATTTACAAGTGTAAAAAGCCCTTTAGAGCGCAAACCTCCACCAAGCAGCCACTTTCCACAGATGACCTTGTGATTCCCACCAATGCGTATGCATGCTGAAAAATCGTCCAATTTCCCAACATAGAAGCCTTTGTTACTTCATATACCGTCAGATGCGCGGCACGCCTCGCAATAAAGCACGCGCACATTGATGATCGTATGAAAACCTCAAAAATGCGCAGCTTGAACTCCCAAGTTCATTGACCCTACCTGCCAAAATATCGAAAATTCTTCATAAAATCCATTTAAAAAGTTTCCGGATCACTACCAAAATTTAATCGTTTGTTCCTTTTGTCATTCTTAGTTTTCCTGCAAGTTTCATTTAAATCCGTTCACAACTTTTTGAGTTATTTTGCACACAGACAAACAAATAAACAAGCGGTAACGAAAACATCGCCTCCTCCCTTGGCGGAGGTAACAATAGGGAGCTGATTTTCGCGAAGGGGACGTTCAGAGAGAGAGAGAGAGAGAGAGAGAGAAACAAGAAACGTGTTCTGAGCATGCGGAGAAGCGCGCGTCAAGTCGATCTATTTGTATCTTGCGTCGCCTGAGATTTTTTTTTTTTTTTTTCACTTCGCGAACCGGGCTACCTTTACGTCCGCACAGTTTGCAACGTAGATAACTACCTAATGCACCGATCATATGGGGGCGCCATTTTATTTATTTATATATTTATTTATTTGTACGTTGCGTCCCAGCGAAATCTAAAGCTACTTTTCAGCACGACGCGCGTCAAAATCAAAAGCTCCCTAATAATAGTATACAAATATTTACTGCTCATTAGGATGATGGTGAGATATATCATTCCCAAGGTGCTTTTCATACCGACCCTTCTATCACGAACGCCGAGGGGTGATAAAACAGTCGGTATGAAGGGTCGATTTGAATACAAAGCAGTCAATAATTGTTTTATATAGGCCCTATGAATACAGAGCAGTTAATATTTATTGTACATACCTCATCGTTTTGCCGATTAGGTCCTAAGTAACTAGCTATGTCAAGATCTTGGGCTAGTCAAGTACAAAGTAGATTCTCGGCCGAAACCTGTAGTGATAAGCCTAGATCTATCGTTAATGTAAAACTAAACAAGCCACAGCGCTCGCTTGAATCGTGTTCGTACATTTCGTAGACTACCCAGTAGACCTACTACACACACGCCTCCTGTGAGCTCCTGCATAAAATCTTGACAGAAGAATACACTATCCAACTTCCAATCGCTCTTGTTTAATTCGATATTTCCAACATTGTATGTTGAGATTTGTCTCTGCTTCGGGATCCTCACTGTCTATCCCGAGGGTTTTGCAGTCAGACCACAGCACCCGATAATCCGCTCGTGTATATTCAACTCGTACAAGACCGCTCGAGGCTTGCATACGTAATGAGCTGCGTAAGTGGATTTTGTCCTTGGGCTTTCGGCAACAAAATTACACCTTTTATTCCCAAATTTGGTATCAAATTCGAGGAAAATATGTACGCTATTGTCACATGTTAAACTGTTTGGTCCGCAGCTCCGCAACTCCGCTCTGCTATTTCAATTGGTTTCTGACCCTAAATTTCATCTGTTGACTTCGATGTACCATAGATAGCAGATATATGTTTGTACCCTAAACGACTGAATTGACTTGTGGAGTGCATTTCGTCTGGAATTCTTCCGAGTTCATGACATTTTGAGGGTCTGCAATGCCGATGGCCACCAGGCTCAAACCGAAGCGAAATCGGCACGACGCCTGCCCGGGCAACCCAGCGGAGGAAGAGCAGCCCACTGACCATGGCCAAAATCCAGCTGGGCAACCAACCATCACGTCGCCGGACAATGGAGTGACAGATAATGACAATGAGCTGGATTGTATACTGGTTGAAAAGATTCGCCGGGCTCTCCTTTCACCGACTGTCATGGCTGCCCTTGTGAAAGCTGTCAAAGAGGCTGTCATTGAAGACGTGACCCAGAGAGTGTACGAATCCCTACGACTCGATATAGAGAGCAAGGAAAGGGAAATCGGTGCGCTCACATCCCAAATGAGGAAACTACAACAAAGGCTTGACGAGGTTGATGACGAGCTCGACGACCAAGAGCAGTATAGTCGACGACACTGCCTCAAAATCCACGGAATAGCTGAGAGACCAAGTGAGAACACCGACGACGTGGTCATACAGTTCGCCAAGGATCAGCTAGACGTCGACATCAAACCAACCGAGATCGACCGCAGCCACCGACTTGCCCGACAAAATCGACATGGACGCGACGCTCGAGAAGAGAGTCATGGAAAGCGAAAACCGAACGTGATCATCGTCCGCTTCTCGACGTACAACGCCAGAGAGAGAGTTTACAAAGCAAAGGCCAAACTGAAGGGAACGCCATTCTACGTCAACGAATCTCTCACAGCGTACAGACAGCAACTCTTGAACAAGGCTCTGCGCCACACCAACGTTCTAAGAACTTGGACATACGACGGAAGGATCACAGCCCTCACGAAAAACATGAAGAAAGTAGCCATACACGGTGAAAAAGACCTCGAGAAACTTGACAGATTGTAAGTTTTCCCCTCAAACTTGTGTCGAACATTTAAATAGTTGATGGACTAAACATGGTCTTAAAATACCCATGCATCTCATGTAATACAACAGTTAAATCAAATCAAAATGCAGTTATGTGTTTCATGTGTAAGAGGTGGATTCACCTGAAGTGTTCGACTTTGGATCTGAATTTTTTTCTCTCAAGCTCAGACTGGTTCTGTGATATGTGTTTATACGATGAATTGCCATTTAGCGCAAACGACAGTCAAGATTGTGATAGTACACTTCAGTGTCAAAATTATAAGCTCAACCAAGTTAAAGCGTCATGTGATTTATTGAACTCTCTAAAAACTTATTCTGGTATGAATATTGCACATCTCAATGTCTGTTCTCTTGTTAAAAATATAGACGAAATTCGACTCATAATGCAAAAGTCACATATTCATATATTAACTCTATGTGAAATCAGGCTAGATGATTCAATTAGTAACGAAGAGATAGGAATACCGGGCTTTAAGATAGCCAGGAGAGACAGAAATAGACAAGGCGGTGGTGTAATCATGTATATTTGTGAGACGTTAAATTTCATCATTAGAGAAGATCTGCACATCGAAGGATTAGAGTTATTGTGCATTGAAATTAGTTTGGAAAAACAGAAACCATTTTTAATCATGTCATGGTATAGACCCCCCGACTCATATGCTCATATATTCGATTCGTTTGAAACAGTCCTGCAGACTGTCGAAGTGCAACAAATTGAATATCTTTTGATTGGAGATCTCAATTGTGATCTATTATCAGGAAAATTATCACACAGTAGCAAACGTTTACTTGAATTGATGAAAGATTATAGTTTGAAGCAATATGTTACTGAGGCCACACGTGTGACTGAAAACACTGCAACAAAAATCGATCTCGCACTCGCGTCATGTGATAAAATCTTACATTGCAATGTTATTCCAGTAAGTTTGAGTGATCATTATATGATTGCAGTGACGTGGGGGAAATGTAAACCTCATATGCAAAGAGATCACAATTATATTTGTTCACGTAATGTTAAGAAAATTGATGTTAATACACTGATAAGATATCTGCAGGAGCATTCCGCGAATGATGTCCTTGAAATGAATGATACTGAAAAGGCTTATGAGAATTGGGTTGAAAGATTTAAAGCCGCCCTAGATATACTGGCTCCTGTTAAAAGGAAAAGAGTGCGAAAACAGAAGTCTCCATGGATGAATAAACAAATACTGGACACCATGCGAGAAAGAGATAATATGAAAAATAAAGCCAAAGAATCTGGAGTACCTACTGATTGGCAGCGATATAAAAAACTTAAAAACCGTGTAACGTCTCTGATTCGTTCAGCAAAACGTGTGTATGTTGTAGACAGCATTTGTAAGAATAAGGGAAACTCTAGTGTTATATGGAAATTAGTACGATTTTTGATACCAGGCAAGAAGACATCTAATATTCAAAAGGTAAAATATAATGGTGAAGAAATAACAGATGGTAAAATTATAGCAAATGTGTTTAATAATCATTATGCTGATGCTGTAAGATGTAGAAAAGCATCGATTGATTTCCAGGCAAATCCTGAGCAATTTCTCATACCAATGTCACGTGATATTTTATTTTACTTCGCTCCCGTTACTGAGAAGGATGTGTCGAAGATAGTAAAGGAAATACCCAGAAATAAAGCAACAGGACTTGATTATATTCCTTGCAGTGTAATTAAGGACTCAATTGAATGCATTGGTAAATCGTTGACACACATAATAAATCTCTCATTAATAGAAGGACATGTTCCTGATGAATGGAAATTAGCTCGAATAACTCCAGTGTTTAAAAATGGAGATGTTTGCGATCCTCGCAACTACAGGCCGATTTCTGTGTTACCCGTCCTATCGAAGGTAATTGAAAAAGTTGTTTTTAAGCAGACTTACACATATCTCACGGAGAACGATATCTTGTGCCCGAATCAATTTGGTTTTAGGCCAAACCACTCGACAAGCCTTGCACTCTTACAACTCACTGAAAATATAAGCACCGCCATAGACAATGGTTATGTCGTGGGTTTGGTAACCTTGGACTTAGAAAAAGCATTTGATATGATTTCCCATGATATCTTGCTCAGGAAACTGAAATTGTACGGTTTCAGTGATGATGTATTAAAATGGTTCAAATGTTATTTTTCTCTTCGTAAGCAAGTAACTATTATAAATGGACATACGTCGACCACATCATTTGTCTCATCTGGGGTGCCCCAAGGCAGTATACTAGGGCCATTGTTATTTATTCTATACATGAACGATTTACCTCGTGTTGTCCATCATTGTACTGTATCTCTGTACGCAGACGATACTTGTCTATACGTAGCAACTAAAGACCCCTATGAGCTTGAAAGAAAGGTGAATGATGACTTAACCTCAGTAGTGAACTGGCTGAGCCATAACGAGTTTTTATTGAATGTTAAAAAGTGCAAAGCTATGCTGATGGGATCACAAAGGAGATTATCCCGTTTTCGTAACGTGTCCTTCTTTATTGAAAATAGCAAGCTGGAGTTCGTCTCGGAATGTAAATACCTTGGCGTTATTCTCGATAGTCATTTGTCTTGGACTCCACAAATAAGTCATGTAAAGTCAAAGGCATTGAGTAGTTTACACGTGTTAAGACGCACACGCGCATTCATTGACCTAGATACCGCGATCTTATTGTACAAAAGCATGATACAACCCCATTTTGACTACTGTAATACAATTTGGATGCATTCAAATTCTACCGCCATACGGAAACTCCAGGTCGTTCAGAATAGGGCACTGAGAATAATCCTTCAAGTAAATGGTATGTATAGTCGAAAGCTACTGTATGAAACCTTACATATAGACTGTCTGAATGTGAAGTTAGAAAAAGATCTGGCTATATTGGTTTTCAAACTACTACACAAACTTGTTCCTAGGGAGATTTCTGCTAAATTAACAACAAAATTGTCACATTACCAACTGAGAAATAACGTATCCAAAGTTTCCCTCCCAAAGCCAAACACAAATTTCAAGAGAAACAGCGCATTGTATGTAGCGTCAAAAGTTCATAACGGCCTCCCGTTTAATCTCAGATGTGAAACCCAGTTGAATAGATTTGTGTCAAACATTAATTGCACCATTTTCCAAACTCCGTTTTAATATGGTAATTTGCAGATTTGTATGATTTTTTTTTTGTCTAGATTACTTTTTCCCTTTGTTTTTTGTATCTACATTTTTTCCCTTATCAAACTTTGTTACTGTATTTTTGTTTTGTCAATGTTTCTTGTCGTGTTTGTGAATGCAATTTCTGTTTTGTATTTTACTTTTGTTGTTTTATACCATGTATGTTGATATATACGGACTCACTGAAAAACAGCCCTGAGGCTGATAGTGGGTTTTTTTAAACCGTATTGAAATAAATAAAACAAACAAAACAAACAAACAAACTCAAATTCTTGTAAATGAACAATATCATAACGTAATTTCAGCTTGAAAACTGATGCAAAAAGTAATTCATGTCGTACACGTTCAAGACGTCAAAAGAATACCAAATTCACCTTGCGTCTAAATGAAAATGCATTATTTGGTAGTCCATTTCTTAATCTTTGTATCCATGCAAATATCTTGACAATTTGTTGCTTAATCCGGTCAGGAACCAGTAAAATATACATCGATAGCAGTGCTGGTCAGCTTGAAACCGTGGAATCTCAAGAGTAACCTCTCTCATTGGACAGCGCTTGCATTCAGCGCTTGTATTACGTCATTACGCTGCTACGGTTTCATGCCACGCGCGTGCATAGCGCATGCTTGCATGTGGCTTGCATAAAGGCACGCATGTAGTTCTGAGCTTCGGACTTCCGTGGTACGCATGTACGACAGACTAACCAGAAGCCAAAGCTAGAAGCTTTACAGCGCGCGCCAGTCGCCGAAATTACACTATTTCGCGCCACTGTACACTTTGTGTGGAGCATACTTCCGGCTTAGGAGTGAATTTTACAGACATTTCAAAACGGAACAACTAGTATAAATCGTGCGTGCGTCTCCTTGACTCCAATATCTGATGATTATCTAAGTTTCATCTCTACCAAAAAGCCAAAATCAGAAACAGCAGTTTCTTAATCCGGTCAGGAACCAAAAACGAACTTAAGACGACAAAATCTTCCGTTAAAAACAGATACAATTTACGCAAATTCAACCGATTATATCATCATGATAAAAACCGATATTATACGCAAATTTGGTATCAAAATAAAGATCAAAGTCTGGAAAACAACTTACCGTGACTTGTAGCCATGATGAGTGTATGTGCAAGTCGCTACACTATGAAAACAGTATCCCTGTCAAACTCTCGCACTCACAAGACACCTTCGGAACGCAAAGACAGGGATGCCAAGTAAAAAAAAAACACCAATAATTATGAGTGAGATTTTAATGACTCGGCATCTCGGCATGCGAATATGCGCGTGAGAGAGGGTGTGGGAGGGGTTTTTCCCCCTGTGGCCCGAGTCTCACGGTAGGGAGCTTTTTCAATTTTTAGCTCTTAATGGTGCGATCTGGTGCATACTTAAGTGACTATAAGAGAAAAGGGAAATATATACCTTCATTTGCAACTATCACTTTAATCGTTTGAGCTATGCTCATTATCCAAGTTGCAGACTTCGCCTAATTGATGCTTGAGAAAAATGGGTGACATGCGTGAGATCGTGAGATGGCCCCTAAATGCTTGAGTCTCACGCAGAATGCGTGAGACTTGGTAGCTCTGCACAGATCCTCAACGAGAGTGCTGAATAAATGTACGTGCTGCTGTCTGACTGTTTGGCTTTTTATCACTCGGCCAGAAAACCTTGAGGCAATATAAACGGAACTGCACCTTCTCACATGATATACTTCCGACCAATCAGTGATAAGAATCTAACTTATGAGGTGTATAATAGCTGAAGCTTTTTTATGCCAACTCTGCGGAAGTTGTTAACGTCAACGTCCAGCGCTCGCTTCAACAATAAACGGGAAATGATAGGTCAGCCCTCTTCGTAATGGATATTGATATTACGCTTCCTTGTCGTTCAGACCATTCGTCATTTTGTGAATCGGTGGCTTCCCGAAGATGTTGCGTTCTAACGTTTCGTGCATCTTCTTTCGAGTGACAGGCGTGTTTTCTTTTCCAACCACTGACAGTTCGAGACGGGAAGGGAAAACAACTTTGGGGATCTTGGCCATGATGGGGTCTTTATCCTCACGAGACTGGTCTCTCTTCTTTCTGCTGATGTACCTTTGTGCACGTCCATCCGCCAGCAATGGAGAACATGACGGAAGTAAGCAATTGCTGTTATTATCAACATTATCGTTACCATTTTCTTACGTCACCTATTCACATACTTCAATTTATTGATATGAATTTCGATTTGATTCCATCTTGTAAATACAGTGAAATTCACCATTCATGTCGTCAAGAGGCAACGATCTCTCATTTGTGGCCCTGCATCACAAAACAAAGAGAAAGTCGCCAGACGTGAAATTTTAGTTAAGAGCACATTCTGAAAGAGCAGACTCTAAGCTTTAAAATGATATATAACTCGAACCAAATTGACTCTCCTAACCTATCGTAATACTGGAAAGAATGAACACACTCAGAAAAAGTGTGAACTGAGAAAAAAGGGCTCTGGAGTACAGTGTCTATTCAAGCGTTTAATCTTTACTAAGCCGTACTGGCTGTGTGATGATTGGGACAAAAAACAGGATGTAAACCACTGGAGAAACAACAATGACGAGATTATCAGATTAAACTGAATTTAGGCATGCCTTATAAACACATTCTGTCCCAAATTCATGCCAACTTTCGAAGCAGTAGCATCATCCTTTCAAAAGTTATTAGAGTTGAAAGTGTAGAGAGTGTACAAGGTTTTTAAGAAATGAAAAGGGGCCTGTAAAGACACACTTAATCACACTATTCTGCCAAAAATGGTCGAGATCAACTGCTGAAAAACATACTTTCCAGCCCATTTTATGATTTCAAAATTTAGCATAGTGTAGAGGAAGACTTGCTCTTTCAGAAAATATGAAAAAGTCAAGTTTGGCTAGGTTGACACATTTCACCTATTTTCAGTCCTCACAAAAAAAAAAAAAAAAAAAAATCAGTGTGTGCGACTTTTTGTTCGTTTTGTGATCCACGGTAACATTCGGATTCAAATAAAAACAAAACAAACAGAAAAAAGTAGGATCGACACAATAAGCCATCAGAAAGGCTGAAACAGAAAACCAAACGAGAACTTTCTTGTAGCCCTTATTCGGGAATCAACTTGGTCCAAGGGCCTTGACTCGAGAGTCAATAATGTTTTTAGGTTTACAGAAATATGCATAGTGAAACATATATTATATTTTGTCGGAAAATGCTATATACTTTGAATTGAATTGAAATGAATAGGTATAACATTCTTGCTGTTTGTAAAATTTGCAACCAATATCGCCGAAAGCGTGTCTTTTAGATCCATAATTGTGACCCTGCACCTCAAAACAAACAAAATGCCGCCAGACATGAATTTTTAGGTAAGACCATACTCTGAAAGAACAGACTTTAAGCTTTAAAATGATGTATAACTCAAATCAAATGGACTCTCCTAACCTATCTAAATATTGGAAAGAAAACACAAACTCAGGAAAAGTGTGAACTGAGAAAAGAGGCTCTGAAGTACAGTGTCTATTCAAGCGCTTAATCTTTACCAAACCGTGCTGGCTGTGCGATGAATGGGACAAAAAGCAGGAAGTAAACCACCAGAGTAACAACAATGAAGGGATTATCAGATTTAACTGAAATTAAGCATGCTTCATTAACACATTCTGTCCATAATTAATGCCAATTTTCAAAGCAATAGCACTATCCTTTCAAAAGAAATTAGAGTTGAAAGTGAAGAGTGTGGACAAGGTTTTTCAGAAATGAAAAAGGGATTCTAAAGACTCACCTAATCACACCATTCTACCAAAAATGTTCGAGATAAACTGCTAAAAAAGAACACACTTTCCTGCCCGTTTTATGATACCAAATTTTAGCGTAATGTAAAAGAAGACCCGCTCTTTCAGAAAATATGAAAAAGTCAAGTTCGGCTAGGTTGACCCATTTCACTTATTTTCAGTCCTCACGCAAAATCAGTGTGTGCGACTTTATGTTCATTTTGAGGTGCACGGTCACAATTTTCCAATGACAAACATTTCTTTAGAAAATGCATCCATCACTTTAACGTATAGCTACTGCATGAAAGCACTGAATCCATTCAGGGCAATAAATATTTTTCAATTTCATTGAAATACACCATATGGTATAAAATAGTTATCGTAAACTTGTCTTTCTGACACTATGGAGGGATAAAGATGAGCTGATGTATACTAGTATACGTACAATAATTGTACATGTACCCTTGTTTAGTTGAATTTTGCTCGCGTCGTTTGCAATTTACCACTACTAATTTGCTTTAAAGGGACTGTAAAGTACTGGTTGAGGTGGGGATTCATGTTTTGAACATTCCTAAGTGAGATAATCAGAAACTTCTTATGAAATATGAAAGAGCATAATTGTAAAAAGGATTGAACGTTCATTTGATGAAAATTGGTTTTCAAATGGCTGAGATATCCCCCCAAAAGTGATAATAATAAAAGGCGACAGGCCACGCCTTTTATTAGGATCTCTTTGTTTCACTTTGTTTTGGGATATCTTAGCCATTTCAAAACCGAAATTCATCAAATAATCTTTTGATACCCCTTAGAATTGCATGCTCTTTGACATCTTATAGTGTGGTTTCTGAAACTCGCACCTGAACCTTCACCCCTCTGAATAATCTTTCTTTCAAGACTGTTTTTACCCTTCAGTCTCTGAAGCACGCCGTCACTGAAATATTTGAAGGCTTCCGTGGTGGCAGAACGTTGGTTGGTAAAAGACTTCACGGTGCACCACATATTCTTTCTAGAGTATGTTGGTGGCATACTCTAGAAAGGGTAGGCCCTTTTCAGGGCCATTCACATACTCTAGAAAGAATATGTGGTGCACCGTGAAGCCTTCTACCACACCGTCACTGTTATTCGACTGAGATATAGCTGCTTTTGTCCCGACCATTCGCTCACACTCCCTATGTTCATTTTGTGTGGTCACATGTGCAGTACATGTGGACGTAGACACTGAACAGTTTTTCAGACACAATTTATTTTAATCAGGTCGGCGACAACTTGCAAACGGTTGGCAGTCTATCTTTAATTGCTTGGAAATTGGTCGGCAAAAGGTTGCGGACCAAAAAACTTCAAGCCACAGGCCAGAAATCACCTAAGGGCCCTCAACAAATATTAAGATGAACATACACAAAACTAAACTAAAAAAAAAAAAACGAAAACAAACAAAAATAAAACAAAGACCTTTATACAGCCAGTAATTTAACCAATACGATTCGTTAACTGCTTTCACCTGATCTGTGGGATGTACCCTTCATATTAGCAGCTTGTAGCACACAATGTATCGAGACGTCAAGCAATAATTATTATCGAATACTACGATGGTATTTCATTTTGGAAAACTGAAAACGCAACAAGTATCAGAGGAATAACGCGTACTATGACACCATAATTTGTGATACAAATAAGTTACCATGCTGACATCGCTCGACATCACAGTGATATAAATTGTGTTTCTTTCCAGATTTAAGTTCCTCTTTCTTTCGGCCATTGCTTCTCAAACACCTCCCCCTCCCCAAAAAATAATACAATTAATACATAAATAAATGTGTTATAGTTTGGGTTATAGTTAGAATTAGGCTCAGGATTAGGATTAGGATTGGGGTCAGGGGACTCTCCAGGAGGTAATAGCCCTAGAACCGATTTAATGCAATATGATTCGTTAACCATTTTTGTGTCAATGAGTCAAATGTGCAAAAACTTTCACATACATTCCTATGGGCAGGAAACTTGTTGTGGCACGCAGAGGGTTAACAACGTACTTTTCTGATCTATAGACGCTCTCTTATAAATACGTATCATACTCAGCTTGTTACACATCATGTATTAAGACGCCAAACATATCGAGTACCTATAATATTATTTTAATTGTGAAAAGTGGAAACGTAACAAGTAAAAAAAAAAAATAGTCCTACCATTACACCATCATTTTTTATTAATATACCTGCGGTTCCAGTCGGATTATGAACACTGATGACATCGGCAGATCCCACAGTGATATAAATTGTGTTGATAGCGAGGTTGAAGTACATCATTCTTTCGACCATCGCCTCCAAGACAACTATAATTTCATACCAGTTTAAAATAGTCATAAAATTCCAGTTTCTATGAATAATTAGTGTTAATAGGTTCAATGAATCAAAATGTGTCACAAGTTATTGCGCATGATACTCTGTCAAGGAGTCTCTTGATTTTTATGGAGCGTCCCATTACATGATATGCTGTTGCGATCCGCACAACTCTAACGAAATAATTAAACAACTGCTGGAGGAAAGATAATAAAAAAAGACAAGTAATACTAAATAATCTGCATTTTGTATGCATAAATTTATGTAGAATTGCGTAAAATTGAATGTACAATAATGTGCGATGAATCATGAGTTAATACCAAAAGGATAGATACGAAAGTGGTTTTCACAGCTAAGTTTTTAATCGTCATGCAATGTTACAAATAAAATGTCTGATATAGTCTTGTCATTACATATGTGACAAAACACTATCTCAACCCATTCAATACAATGTACTGAATTCTGAAATCCCCATAGACTTAATACACAGGCTACCAGGTTTCCGTATGGAACGGGTCAATAATTCGTATGATTTATGATACTTGCCAAACATTTTCTTTTTTATCTGACTACGTGGTACGTCAAAAAAGAAAAAAAAAAGAAAACCTACCACCCACAACGAAAAGCTTGCAAGGCAAAAGGAGTAAGGTTTTTTTATGGAATAAGATTATCTGTCAATCACTGTTAAAACACTTTTATGATTACAAAAGGCATTGGAAGTTCTCTTCCCATAGATCATGGCGATATTAACAAGTGAGTATCTGAATATAAGAACGACCCACGTCCATGAAAGACCAAAACTGTGATCGAAACAAATCAGCACCTGATAGCAAACTGGCTTGCAAATGCAAGCCCGGTTGAAGGGTATCTAAGAAACAAAACATTGATACGCCTATACGAAATCAGTCAAGAAATCACTCCAAGAAATCACACTCTTATTCAGACGTTAATAGTATTGACATTCATTTCAACATCTTTTCTATGAAAATTGCAACAGTAACAATAAGATTTTAGAATCAAAAGTGTAACAGCGGCAAGAACAATAAAGTAGTAGTATAGGTTTTCCCGGTCAATTTCATACTTTTGTCATTCAAGTTCCTATTCCGAGCATTTAATTTCACGCATTCCACGCTCGCAGCACTGAATCAGCAATCAAATTCAAAATCCGGTCATTCTGATTCACTATCGGAGCATTCGAATTCACTGTCAGAGCAATCAAATTTACTATCGGAGCTTTCAAATTCACTGTCGGAGCATTCAAATTAAGAGAGGAGCACGCATTTCAGCAATGAGCATTCAAATTCATGTCAATTTGGCGACGGAATCTCGTCGGTCATTCAAATTGATTGATTGATGATGATATTCAAATTGATGGATTGATGATGATATAATAATCGTTTTTTTTTTTGCAGTAGAGGTCCACCGGGTAATTGACAAATATGAAATCGGGCTTCACGAAAAGTAAAATACAGGCACATGTCCCTCTGATAGGACGTAAAATGGAGGTCCCATGTGTGACAGAGTCACAACTCATGCACGCAAAAGATCCCATTTCATTTATTCATCGCAAAGAGCAGAGTGTTTAACCCGATAAAGTGGTCCCACCTGATATCCAACTGGACCCTATTGAAGACCAACAATAGCAGCCATCTTCTTAGATGGAAAATGAAACTAACAAACAAATGAACAAACAAACAAACATTAGGTACTGGATAAGCTTACAGACGAGCATGATACCCAACAATTTCGACTAGGCCTACATTGAACCTGATAACATGAACATTGTATACGTCTAATTTGTTGTTTATTGCTATATTATTGGTTTACTTTTGAGGGAATATGTGAGGTCATTGTGTGCCAGTTTGTCTTTATATTGATGCATTACCATTATGTTATCAGTGTTTGGGCGTTGTCAGCATGCATGTAGTATCATCAAGCAATATGATTAGATTGTCGTTGTGTTGTTTGGATGCACTGCTGATTGGACCTTACAATTTAGAATTTTTTAGATGAAAAACAAAGCATACATGAACCGAGAACAATGTAGAACCTTTAATCAGTAACAATTACACCATATTCAAGCATTCATTGGTTGTGTATGCCATTTCTCCTTTCTTTAAAAAAAAAGTCTACTCCATTTTCCTCTCACGAAGTAGGAACTTGATAGCCTGAAAATGAAACTGAACGCTCCAAACAAGCTCATCGGGACTATCACATGACTATCGTGTGAATTTTAATGCACGAGTAAGAAATGCAATGCTCGCACTTAGAAATTTAACGTCCAATCGTGAATTTGATTTCACAAAAACGAAATAGAACGCCCATAAATGAAATTGATCGCTCGAATTTTTACTTAGAACGCCCAAATATTTCCACGTGCGTGCGCTGTGTGAATTTGAATGCACGTTATATGAATTTGAATGACCAATGTATGATATTGACCGGGAAAACGTATAATAAAAACAAATGAAAATAGACTTCCATTTGATTGCTTGACGTAGAGTTTATTATAAATAACTCTTTATGTGCCACGTTCGCACCCCTGACTCAGTCGACGGTGAGCCAACTTCGCATATTCTGCAGCTCAAACGCACAAACCCACCCAAACCGATAAACCGTAAAAAAGAAAACTTAAGATCATCCGGAGGTCTCCTTTAAGGTATCTCAAACAGATAACAGAAATATGATGTGACCCATATGCACCCTTGGATAAGACATAGAGCTTGTAAACTGTAGGTCCCAAATCCATAGGTGTAAGAATTACCGGGAACGGATATGAAAATCTTGACCCATTAAAGTTATTCAAATAATAGAATTAATGCCGAAGGCTGTGGACTGACTATCTGTTGAGTAAATTCGCACATTTCGGGATATTTGATAAATAAATACTATACATTGTAAGACATTGAATAGCCATCACGTTACTCAGCCAGGGATGCTTACAAACAAAGTAATGCAGATTGTAGCACCGACTGGTTGTAGCGTATAGTAATGCCACAATATTACGGTATAAGATCTTGCAATACGTACACGTTATATATATGTGACAGTGCACCTCAAAACGAACATAAAGTCGCACACACTGATTTTGTGTGAGAACTGAAAATAAGTGAAATGGGTCAACCTAGCCGAACTTGACTTTTTCATATTTTCTGAAAGAGCGGGTCTTCTTTTACATTATGCTAAAATTTGGTATCATAAAACGGACAGAAAAGTGTGTTTTTTAGCAGTTAATCTCGAACATTTTTGGTAAAATAGTGTGATTAGGTGTGTCTTTAGAATCCCTTTTTCATTTCTGAAAAACCTTGTCCACACTCTTCACTTTCAACTCTAATAACTTTTGAAAGGATAGTGCTACTGCTTTGGAAGTTGGCATTAATTATGAACAGAATGTTTCAATGAGGCATGCCTAATTTCAGATTAATCTCATAATCCCTTCATTGTTGTTACTCTGGTGGTTTACTCCCTGTTTTTTTGTCCCATTCATCGCACAGCCAGCACGGTTTGGTAAAGATTAAGCGCTTGAATAGACACTGTACTTCAAAGCCTCTTTTCTCAGTTTACACTTTTCCTGAGTTTGTGCTTTCTTTCCAATATTTAGATAGGTTAGGAGAATCCATTTGATTTGAGTTATACATCATTTTTAAGCCGAAATTCTGCTCTTTCAGAATATGGTCTTAACTAAAAATGCATGTCTGGCGACTTTTTGTTTGTTTTGAGGTGCAGGGTCACATATATATATATATATATATATATATATATATATATATTTATGTGTGTGTGTGTGTGTGTGTGTATATATATATGTCTATATGTATAATATATATATACTATATATATATATATATATATATATATATTTATATTTATATATATAATATATATTTATTTGAGTGACCACGCATCACAAATCAAACAAAAAGTCGCCAGACATGGATTTTTTGTTAAGGGCATATTCTGAAAGAGCAGACTCTGAGCATTAAAATGATGTATATTTCAATGTAAATGGACTCTCCTAACCTATCTAAATAATGGAAAGGAAGCGCACACTCTGGAAAAGTGTGAACCGTGAAAAGAGGCTCTGAAGTACAGGCTGGGTGTATCTGTCTATTCAAGTGCTTATTCTTTACTAAACCGTGCTAGCTGTGCGATGAATGGAACTGTTACAGAAAACAGAATGTAAACCACTGGAGCAACAACAATGAAGGCATTATCAGATTAAATTACAATTGAGCATGCTCTATCAACCCATTCTGTCCATGATTAATATTAACTTTCAAAGCAGTAGCATTATCCCTTCAAAAGTTATCAGACTTGAAAGTGAAGAGTTTGCAAAGGGTTATCAATAGAACTTTTTGTTCGTTTTGTGATGCACGGACATATATACACGTATATATATATATATATATATATGTGTGTGTGTGTGTGTATATATATATGTCTATATATATAATATATATATACTATATATATATATATATATATATATTTATATATATAATATATATTTATTTGAGTGACCACGCATCACAAATCAAACAAAAAGTCGCCAGACATGGATTTTTAGTTAAGGGCATATTCTGAAAGAGCAGACTCTGAGCATTAAAATGATGTATATTTCAATGTAAATGGACTCTCCTAACCTATCTAAATAATGGAAAGGAAGCGCACACTCTGGAAAAGTGTGAACCGTGAAAAGAGGCTCTGAAGTACAGGCTGGGTATATCTGTCTATTCAAGTGCTTATTCTTTACTAAACCGTGCTAGCTGTGCGATGAATGGAACTGTTACAGATAACAGAATGTAAACCACTGGAGCAACAACAATGAAGGGATTATCAGATTAAATTACAATTGAGCATGCTCTATCAACCCATTCTGTCCATGATTAATGTTAACTTTCAAAGCAGTAGCATTATCCCTTCAAAAGTTATCAGACGCGGAATGTCCGCGAGACTCCTGAAGAAGGTGGATGGAAGCCACCGAAAATTTGAGTTGCTCAATAAACTCTATATTGGCGAAATATTGCATTATCGGTTTATTCTTCGTTATATATTATATATATATATATATATATATATATATATATATATATATATTTACTCCTTGCTACGACAAAATAAAAAGACATCGAAAACCAAATCTGCGGTTATGGTGGTTTAATCGTGGAAGCCATAAGTTATAAAATCCATACAATCGAATGACAACGTGCTTATCCATAATAACGAGTTCGATCATGTCTTATACATCTTGCATATACATTTTGATATAGTGAGAAATAACCAAGAACCAAATATAATTTACAATTTTCCTAATTTGAGAAATCAATTCAAAATTGTATCATTTCTGTTAAAATTGCTTCTTCTCTCATTTCATTTGAATTTGGATTTGACAAAATGTTCTTCATTTTCCTCCATTATTTTTAGCCTTTATTGATCTTTTGGGCTTCAAAAATATTATAGAGATCCTAGGTATATTTTTGTGGTTGAATCCATGTTCTTTATTGAGTTAAATTTGTTGTTTATTCTCATTGTTAACATAGAAGAGCATTTACGCACGAATGACAACTTGATAATTTTTGCAATTTTCACTTTTCTGCCTTGGAAGAGAAAAACAAAGGTGTTCACTCATGGGTAAGGTTTCCCTTTTTATTGACTTGTCAAGTTGATAGCCAATTAAATTACCTTTTATATGGTATATAATACGTTAACATTTCGCCAAAAGTTATTTGAGAGATATAAACTTGAAAAGGTGTTTACTGAGTTTGTTGAGTATATATGTGACCCTGCACCTCAAAACAAACAAAAAGTCGCCAGACATGAATTTTTAGTTAAGACCATATTCTGAAAGAGCAGACTTTAAGCTTTAAAATGATGCATAACTCAAATCGAATGGACTCTCCTAACCTATCTAAATATTGGAAAGAAAGCACAAACTCAGGAAAAGTGTGAACTGAGAAAAGAGGCTCTGAAGTACCGTGTCTATTCAAGCGCTTAATCTTTACCAAACCGTGCTGGCTGTGCGATGAATGGGACAAAAAACAGGAAGTAAACCACCAGAGTAACAACAATGAAGGGATTATCAGATTAACCTGAAATTAAGCATGCCTCGTTAACACATTTTTTCCATAATTAATGCCAACATTCAAAGCAGTAGCACTATCCTTTCGAAAGTAATTAGAGTTGAAAGTGAAGAGTGTGGACAAGGTTTTTTTCAGAAATGAAAAAGGGATTATAAAGACACTCCTAATTACGCTATTCTACCAAAAATGTTCGAGATAAACCGCTAAAAAAACACATTTTCCTGCCCGTTTTATGATACCAAATTTTGGCATAATGTAAAAGAAGACCCGCTCTTTCAGAAAATATGAAAAAGTCAAGTTCGACTAGGTTGACCCATTTCACTTATTTTCAGTCCTCACGCAAAATCAGTGCATGCGACTTTATGTTCGTTTTGAGGTGCACGGTCACATATATTAATTTTAAGTTCCTAGTGAGGTGTATTAACTGAACAGCAACTGTTTTAGTTTGCGCTTAAAGGAGAATGAGGGTTACGAAGAAGTTATATTTCTTGAGGTAGGTCATTCCATTGTCTGGGTCCAGTAAAAGTAAATTGTTTCCCTTGCAAAGATGCGAGTACGAGTGAGCTGGGAGATGAATTTGATAGCGTTTATATGAAAATTCCAAGATTCTGGAATGATAATTCCAATTTTCAGGATTCTGTTTTGGGTGAAAAAAAAAGTTTATATGAGAATGATATTCATCATGGTTATTAATTATCATAACACATTTTAGATACAATTAGATTAAGATTATTAAAGGTAAGATTAAGCGCTTGAATAGACCCTATACTTTAGAGCCACTTTTCTCGGTAAACAGTTTCGTACAGAGTGTGTTTTCATTCAATGTTTAGATGGGTTAGAGGAAAAAAAAGTCTGCAAAAACTGAAAATTCCTCTCTGGCGACTTTTTTTTTTGGCTTGGTGGTGCAGCATCATATATATATATATACATATATATATATATATGTATATATATATATATATATATGTATATATATATATATATATATATATATGTGACTGTGCACCTCAAAACGAACATAAAGTCGCACACACTGATTTTGCGTGAGGACTGAAAATAAGTGAAATGGGTCAACCTAGCCGAACTTGACTTTTTCATAATTTCTGAAAGAGTGGGTCTTCTTTTACATTATGCTAAAATTTGGTATTATAAAACGGGCAGGAAAGTGTGTTTTTTTAGCAGTTTATTTCGAACATTTTTGGTAGAATGGTGTGATTAGGTGTGTCTTTAGAATCCCTTTTTCATTTCTGAAAAACCTTGTCCACACTCTTCACTTTCAACTCTAATAACTTTTGAAAGGATAGTGCCACTGCTTTGAAAGTTGGCATCAATTATGTACAGAATGTGTTAATGAGGCATGCTTAATTTCAATTTTATCTGATAATCCCTTCATTGTTGTTACTCGGTGGTTTACTTCCTATTTCTTGTCCCATTCATGTTTGGCGACTTTTTGTTTGTTTTGAGGTGCAGGGTCACATATGTATATATGTATATATGGGACCCTGCACCTCAAAACAAACAAAAAGTCGCCAAACATGCATTTTTAGTTAAGACCATATTCTGAAAGAGCAGACTTTAAGCTTTAAAATGATGTATAACTCAAATCAAATAGACTCTCCTAACCTATCTAAATATTGGAAATAAAGCACAAACTCAGGACAAGTGGGAACTGAGAAAAGAGGCTCTGAAGTACAGTGTCTATTCAAGCGCTTGATCTTTACCAAACCGTGCTGGCTGTGCGATGAATGGGACAAAAAACAGGAAGTAAACCACCAGAGTAACAACAATGAAGGGATTATCAGATAAAATTGAAATTAAGCATGCCTCATTAACACATTCTGTACATAATTGATGCCAACTTTCAAAGCAGTGGCACTATCCTTTCAAAAGTTATTAGAGTTGAAAGTGAAGAGTGTGGACAAGGTTTTTCAGAAATGAAAAAGGGATTCTAAAGACACACCTAATCACACTTTTCTACCAAAAATGTTCGAGATAAACTGCTAAAAAAGCACACTTTCCTGCCCGTTTTATGATACCAAATTTTAGCATAATGTAAAAGAAGACCCGCTCTTTCAGAAAATATGAAAAATTCAAGTTCGGCTAGGTTGACCCATTTCACCCTTTTTTCAGTCCTCACGCAAAATCAGTGTGTGCGACTTTATGTTCGTTTTGAGGTGCACGGTCACATATATGTAATAATTTACGTGTAATGTATTCATGATTTCTAATTTGTAACATTTTTCAGAGATAATTTGTAATTCCTTCGTAATTTGAAAAAAAAAGAAATTATAACTTAGACTATCAATAATATCTTAGATTCCTTCTTCAACAACAGATTCAAAACATATTGACTGGGAATTCCTAATACTGAAATATCTGCCATGCTCTATCGGTGATTCGACGATATTATTGACGATATCTGGCCCAATGTTGTTTAACAACAATAATAATTATGATAACAATAATAATAATAATACTGATAATAATACAAGTAATGGCAATACTACTACTAATACTACTACTGATGATAATAATAATAATAATAATAACAACAACAACAATAAGGATTCCGCCATGGTGCTTGGATTGTCAATCTTATGAATTCGTTCCGATATATTTTGGAGGATCGGTATTAATTTTGAGCTTGCACTTAATATCAAATATTTATATTAAGCAAACTGCCGCGAAAATAAATTTGCTAGGCTAAACTTCGTAAGGATGTCAGTGTATTGCGATAATAAGTATATCTTTATTTGTTCAGAGTGCAGGATCTTAATTCATAATTAATATTTTAAGGGATTGTAAATGGGGCTTGTAAATCATAATACATGATGGTCGTATCAAACCGTAAATCAAATTTAAGTTGAATGATAAATTCAATCCAAATTAAATCCATTCATCCATCTATCAATCAATCAATCAACCAACCATTGAATTCATTATTCCGTAATACAGTTGCCATATAATCCTTGCACAGCTGCTTGCAGCCATTAGCTGTCTGAAGCACCTCCTCAACTCCCTCTTCCGTTTCTCTTGTTCGGCGTGTAAGCATTCTCTCTTTTTTATTTTTTTCTTCCATTTTTTCCCCTATTCTGGCTATTCATGTCATATTGTTGTGTTTCTCCTATTTTATTCTGTCCTGTCTTTAAATTATACATGTGGTAAGTATTTGCAAATGAGTATTTCATAATATTTGTTTGAGTGGTTCATAATATACAAGCATGTTTCTTAGTGGACCTTTCAATTCTTGTTTGTTTTTTTCTCAACTGAAGCATAACTGTGTATTTTTACCAGCAAGCATTCTTATGTTTATCCGTATCATTTATCCTTTGCAAAGTTAAGTATGTTTATGATATGATTCCTGTTATTCTGTATTATGTTTTGTCGAGGAAAATGAAAATAAATGAATTGAATTGAATTGACATATAAAAGTTAACATCTTTTAAAAAGAGTAAAGCGTTATGGGAATGTTTAAATATAATAAATGGATCAATCAGATGGACAGCAAAGAACATTAAATGCATTTAGATTAATAATTTTGTATACGGGAGAAGTAACGAGATGTGTTATCCAAAACAGAGATTTCATGAGTAACGACGGACAAAATAAACTACTTTTTTCAAAATAAATAATTACTTCACATTGAAAAAAAAGAATAAATACTCATTGCGTCTTTTGAATACCCCACAGTTTTAGTACACCATTGAATCCATTTTCTTCATTCACAATAGATCCTGAGATAAAGATGCCATAATTTCACTCAAAATAATAAAAGGGTTGTCAGGAATAGTTTGACTGTAAAATTATTGTCGATAAATAGATTACATAAAATTGGCCGGGGGGTTTCATCTACACGTCCGTTTTAAGAATATCATAAATGAGGAGACTGTACAGTTATTCACACATAAAACTTGTATTTATTGGAAAGGACATTCACAAATCAATGTTCTTTTGCTTGTTTTCGTGCATATGTGTTCGTGCGTGCATGTGTGTCCGCGTGTTTGTATGTGTGTGTGTGTGTGTGTGTGTGTGTGTGTGCTTGCGTGTGCAGCTTTCACCCACCTTGGCTGCTTCAACTTCAGTTGCTATCGGGACGGTATTGTCTTCCAAGACGAGAACATGACAATCCCAAAATGTGTCAACGAATGTGAAGAAAAAGGATTCCAGTATGCTGGGCTGGCTTACAGGGACATGTGCAGCTGTGGCGTATTGGATTGCAAGAAGTCAGACAGAGTACCTGAGCAGTTCTGTAACTTGAAATGCTCAGGAAATGAATCCACATTTTGCGGTGCTTTCAATCTCTTCTCCATTTATAGCGGTAAGATCTTCAGAAAGTCGAATCTCACGGTTTTATGTTTCGTTTAGAATAAGCTTTTCGTGCAATGAAACAAAGAAATGCCAGGGCCTGCTATCACAGAGAAATGAAACATTTACACGTATATATGAATCCGGGCATTTACACGTACCGTTATTGCATAATTTGAAACAATTGTGTAACTATGCAGACTTCAATCAAGTTTGTAATTAAGGAAATTTGCCGTGTGAATGGAAACTGGAATTTTAATTACAATTAAGCTTCAAGAGACGGCCCGGAGTTGCTTTTGTGTTTGTGTGTGTGTGTGTGTGTGTGTTTTAATCTCGTTTCGTCAGAATCAAGCAACGAAACTAGCATTAGCTCCAATCGTGTTTTTTTTTTTTTTTTTTTGGGGGGGGGGATTATAAGGTGACCTTCCAATCACTCTCGCAGAAAGAATGCTCAAGAGCTATTGACAGGAACTTGGCAAGAAGCCAAACGACCCATCCTTGCTCTGAAATTCAAAATAAAGAATCCGTGAAGCTTCTTCCTGCGGTGAGAACGGACGGTGATTTGAAACTTGATTGCAAACAAGTTTGTAATCGTGTTTCAAATTAAGCGACTCGGTACGTGCAAAACTGCCCCAAGACACATCGCATCGTAATAACAATAAATAGGCGCAGGATATTTTGTAGTGTCTTTGCAAGTCTATAACCTCTTTGTTCTGTGATTTGTACTGAATTGTAGGGTCGACAGACAACAAATATCTTCTTTTACATATCTTTTAGATATTACTCTTGTTTTGTTCGAAACATATCAAAGAGACATTTACATCGATCTTTTTCAACCAAGTTTCAATCAACTAGTAGTGAACACAATGATAATTTTGAACGGATTCTCCGATTTTCCTGAAACTTTCTTGTCAATGAGTACAATGTATCTGCATTCATTGAATGAACACACACATTTGGGTGCACGTCACTAGACCGACACCCACGAGTCATACAGCTCACAAGTCATACAGCCCCCTAGTCATACAGCCCACGAGTTCGACCCTGAGTAAATAAAGCCCAAGAGTCCGACATCAAACAAAATAAGCTCACGAGATATACAGCCCATGAGTTCGACACTTCGCTCAAAAGTCTCACGAGACCGACGCTATGCTTAGTGTCGGTCTCGTGAGCCTTTTGTGCGTAGTGTCGAATTCATGGGATGTATGACTCGTGAGCCGTATAACTCATGGGCGGTATGACTCATGGCTCTATTTTCGATGTTGGTCTCGTGGACCGTATGACTCGTGGGTGTCGGTCTCGTGGGATAACCCCATACATTTTACTTGAAATGGTTATGTACTTCTTCGACGCCAAATAGTCTCGCTAGATCGTGTACGCTGTAGAAGATATACTGAGAGGAATCCTGACAACATACAACGTAGCATACTTGCAAGGGGTTATAAAAGATGAATTATGACCCTGCACCTCAAAACAAACAAAAAGTTGTCAGTTGCCAGCAGTTTATATCGAACATTTTTGGTAAAATAGTGTGATTAGGTGTATCTTTAGAGTCCCCTTTCCATTTTTGAAAAAACCTTGAACACACTCTTCACTTTCAACTCTAATAACTTTTGAAGGGATAATGCTACTGCTTTGAAAGTTGGCAGTGATCATTGACAGAATGTGTTAATGAGGTATGCTTAATTTCAGTTTAATCTCATAATACCTTCATTGTTGTTACTCCAGTGGTTTACTTCATGTTTTTTGTCCCATTCATCGCACACCCAGCATGGCTTTGCTAAGAGAGCTTGAATAGACACTGTACTTCAGAGCCTCTTTTCTCAGTTCACACTTTTCCTGAGTTTGTGCTTTCTTTCCAATATTTAAATAAGTTAGGTGAGTCCATTTGATTTGAATTATACATCATTTTAAAGCTAAAAGTCTGCTCTTTCAGAATATGGTCTTTAATAACTAAAAATTTATGTCTGGCGACTTTTTGTCTGGCGACTTTTTGTTTGTTTTGTGGTGCAGGGTCACATATGCATGTAGTTCGTAGGCCTATTTTTACGTGATGTTGAGCTCATTAACCTTGTTTATTACGTCCAAATTCCGGAAGGTGGTTTAACTTTAGACAATAGTTTATGCAAATTTCTTCTGCGTTAGTAAGCATGACAGGTTGTTTACGCTGACTGACGTACAAAAACAATCGCGTGTTATTACGTACAAGTTAAAGGTACGCCTATTTGATGCTTGGATTGACTAAAAAATCAAACCATGGTCTAAATTCAAATCACCTTCGAGATGTCGGGCCTTAGTGTTTAGCTCGCGGCTGACTAGTGCATGAGCTGCATAATCCGTGGACTGCAATACTTTCTGGCTGTATGACAAGCGGGTGTCGAGTTGTTGACGTGCATCTATGGTTTCGGCCGAATTCCACCTTTTTGCGATATGAATTGTTTGATAAACTTGAAAATGTATGCTATCCACCTCCAACAAGAGAAACTTATAATCACAACGAAACGATTATACTGATATCGTATGATTTTTTTTTCTTACTTCAGTAGAGAAATCAGATATAAATGAAAGAATATATTTCTGGTATGCCGAAACATTATGATATTTTACTTTTAGTTCTTATAAGTAAAGGTTAAGGCAGTCAATAACTAATACCCCCCCCCAAAAAAAAAAATAAATAAATAAATAAAAAAGAACTATAAGCAACCTTTCTCAGGCTCTGGTTTTGTTTGTCTCGTTTATATTTTCTTTTTTAAAAGCATAATGTTTTCAAGTGAGATAAAAATAAAATGCTATCGTACGTACGTCTGAAGTACGACCAAACATGACAAATTCACCGTTGGTTGTATACTTTCGATCTCCCACGCACGCTTTCTCTTTCTATATTCAGACAATTTTTCAACAAGCGAAGATGACATGTCCACCGATGGAAAACTTGCTGCTATAAACCAGGTATTTAGAAAACTGGCTTTCAAGTAATTTGGAAAAGTCATGCGTGTCAATGTGTTAATATAATGATAAGGGCAATGGATCGGATGATGAACAATTTGTTTTCAGTTCATGACAATTGTCGATCATGAGCATTAAAATCAATACAGTCACGTAATATACGCGCCTTTACCAACTACTTCCGCCTTTACCACTCTTTGTCACGGGATTTTTTTTTTTTAGCATATAAAAGAACAGTGACGACAATGATGAATGGGGATATCCCATATATTTTTTCTACTAGCTGTCGTAAAGGGGCAAAGAACCTGAGTTACATGCGAGTGGCGGAGAAATTTGAAACGGGGGACATAAACATCTAATAAAAAACCATTAAAGGGATCGTACCGTTCTGGTTGAGACCTAATTTCAGGTTTCTAACATTTTTTGTTAAAGAAATGAGAAACCTCTTATGAAATATGAAAGAACATGTAATTCTAAGAGGAATTAAACGTTTATTTGATTAAAATTTGTTTTGAAATGGCTGAGATATCCAAAAAAGAGCGATTTTAATAAAGTGTGGGACCCACACTTTATCACGATCGCTTTGATTTACTTTGTTTTTGGATGTTTCAATCATTCCAAACCCGATTGTCATCAAATAAACTTTGAATTCCTCTTAAAATGGTTTGCTCTGTATTATATCATACGTGTTTTCTTGGTATCTCACAAAAAGTCAAAAGCCGAATTCTCATCTCCACCTATACTGTACCATCCCTTTAAGATATTTTGAAATAACGAACTTCAAACGACACTAGGAAGTCTTTTGTTGAAAATCAAACTTCAGAGACAAAGACATTCTGATACAAAAAGTTCAAATAACAAGGCATGAAATTGACCAAATAAGGGCTATAATCGTCTTGGTTCATAACGTTTTATTTCTAAACGTGGAAAGAGTAAGACTTATTGTGGCATAATAACAGAAGGAATACAAGCTGAAATGGAAAGACTGGTGATACTCTTCTTGTTTTGTATCGAATGTAAAGGACAAGTTCCGAAATGTATAGATGGCAAGATCTTGAAGACCAATTTGTAGGATTAATGTGGCACAAAATTGAATTCGCTATTCCGTAGGTCCATTTTTTTTTCAAGAGAAAACAAACAAAAAGGTTGGGTCTGATGTACAGGCAAGAGTTTTTTTTTTGTTTCTCTCTGAAAGAGAATTAAAAATTGTTTATCATAATATATAATTATATATGTGACGTGCGTCACAAAACTAACAAAAAGTTGCACAGCTTGATTTTACGTGAGGACTCAAAAAAGGTGATGAGGGTCAACCAAGTAAATTTTAAGTTTTCCATATTTTCTGAAAGAATAATCCATCTTCTATCCTACTCTCGAGTTTGGAATCATAAAATGAATGTGAAAGTGAGTTTTCAGCAGTTTTTCTACATCTTTTTTTTTTTTTTTGGTAGAGTAGTGTAATCAGGTATGTCTTATACCCCTTTCATAAACTCACCCTCCAATTATCCGCATAAGAATAATGCGGACATTTCAATAAAAAATGCGCTCACAAGCTCTGAAAATAATCCGCATTATTTTTACGAGAGCCCGTCCTGAAAAAGGCGGATAATCGTCATGGTGACTGCACACGTCCCTCCTGCGGGAATGACAGGTAACGTTTGACCCCTGCAATTATCCGCATTATTTGGGTTTGCGTTCATAAACTGCAAATCTGGTTCCGATGCTGCTATTATGCGGAAAATAGAAGGGTCGAAAAAAGCGCATTATTCTGCCCCCGCTCCGATTTTACGACCAAACGTTGCGGATATTATCCGCATTATTGAGTTTTATTGAGTTTATAAAAGGGGTATTAGAGACATTTCCATTCTTGAAAATCCTTTATACACTCTTCACTTTCAACCCTAATAACTTTTGAAAGGATAATGGTACTGGTTTGAAAATTGAAAGTAATCATGGAGAGATGCGTACATAGACAAAACCAAAAAAAAAAAAAAAAAAAAAAAAAAAAAGCTTAATCTGATAATCCCTTCATTGTTGTTACTACAGTGGTTTACATCCTGTTTTTTTGTCCCATTCACGCACAGGTAGCACGGCCTAGTAAAGATTAAGCGCTTGGATACACCCTGTACTTCAAAGCCTCTTTTCTCAGTTCACACTATTTCCAGAGTGTGGACCTTCTTTCCAATAATTATTTAGATAGGTTAGGGGAGTCCTTTCGAATTTAGTTATACATCATTTCAAAGCTTAGAGTCTGTTCTTTCAGAATCTGTCCTTAATTGAAAATCCATGTCTGGCGACCTTTTGTTGATTTTGGGCTGCAGAGTCACACACACACACACACACACACACTTTTATTATATATTTGTGTGTGTATATATATATATATATATATATATATATATACATTATACATAAATGGTATATATATCTAAATATTATATAATATATATATATATATATATATATATATATATATATTTATATGTGACCCTGCACCTCAAAACAAACAAAAGGTCGCCAGACATGAATTTCTAGTTAAGAACATATTCTGAAAGAGCAGACTTTAAGCTTTAAAATGATGTATAACTCAAATCAAATGGACTCTCCTCACGTATCTAAATATTGGAAAGAAAGCACAAACTCAGGAAAAGTGTGAACTGAGAAAAGAGGCTCTGAAGTGCAGTGTCTATTCAAGCGCTTAATCTTTACCAAACCGTGCTGGCTGTGCGATGAATGGGACAAAAAACAGGAAGTAAACCACCAGAGTAACAACAATGAAGGAATTATCAGATTAAACTGAAATTAAGCATTCCTCATTAACACATTCTGTCCATAATCGATACCAACTTTCAAATCAGTAGCGCTATCCTTTCAAAAGTTATTAGAGTTGAAAGTGAAGAGTGTGGACAAGGTTTTTCAGGGATTCTTAAAGACACACCTAATCACACTATTCTACAAAAAAATATTCGAGATGAACTGCTAAAAAACGCATTTTCCTGCCCGTTTTATGATACCAAATTTTAGCATAATGTAAAAGAAAACCCGCTCTTTGAGAAAATATGAAAAAGTCAATATCGGATAGGTTGACCCATTTCACTTATTTTCAGTCCTCACGCAAAATCAGTGTGTGCGACTTTTTGTTTGTTTTGTGTTGCACGGTCATATATATATATATATTTTATACATACATAGCATATATAAATTATTCCTTTTTACTGTAGTTCTAAGCTGAAAGTAAGAGCCGGTAAAAGTCATGGCACATATTTGATATCTGCATGCTGCTCAACATACATCAACTCTGTTAATGCAAAAATGCAAATCTGTCATTTACTGATTTCTCTCTGCTCATAGGATTTGCATGTTTGTGTTTGTTTGATTCACGGAGGTGTCCCAAGGGGCTACACATGTTTGTGATAATTTTTTCCTCCCAAGGAAATGATATGATTGTTTGGTGTTGTAGTGGGGCAGATATGTGAAAAAAATGCTCACATCCGGCGGAAAGTATGAAATTTTGCATATAGGGGTATTTTGAGGCGCTGATTTCAAAAATTGCCGGATCCGAGAGATCTGATCACGGGGTCGGCCGCCATTTTGAATTCCAAAATGGCCGCCGTCAAAGATCCCTATCTTCAGTTCTGAATGACATTAGCCATTGGAATTTGATATATAAAAGCATGAAGATATGATGACTTCAATAACAGACTTATTTGATATGTCTGACAAGCTGCACGGCAGCCAATTTGAATTTAATACATATTTGCCATGATGGAGTGTTGAAAATCTCTATCTCGGGTTTGTAAATTAGGCTACCTGATTGAGCGCGCGTTTGTAACTGATAGAGTGCGCGCTGATGTATTTACATTGTGACGTCAGTGAAAGGTGCATTATGCTTCCTTTTTGCTGCACTTTTTGACATGCCCGTGAATGTTAGTCGTGATGTTTGTCTTCGTAGCCACATTGGAATTCAAAATAGCAGGCATTGCGTTTGTCAGACACATCACATCAGTTAATAGTTCAACTCAGTACTTTAAAATACATGTTTACACCTAATTTCAGAGTCACTCACCACTTAGAAATCGAGATAGAGATTTTGAATATTTCGTCGAGGCGGCCATATTGGAATTCAAAATGGCGGCCATTCGATGTTTGTCAGACACTCCGAATCAATCTGTCATCAAATTCAATGTGTCAAAACGCTCATGTGTACCAAATTTTGGTGCAAAAGGTCATTCAGAACTGAAGATAGGGATCTTTGAATTTGTTTTGTGATGGCGGCCATATTGGAATTCAAAATGGCGGCCGACCCCGTGGTCAAATCTCTTGGATCCGGCAATATTTGAAATCAGCGCCCCAAAATACCCCTATATGCAAAATTTCATACTTTCCGCCGGATGTGAGCATTTCGACCAATTTTTGTTATATATCTGCCCTACTATTGTCCTTTTTCAGTGTATATCGAAACAGCCCCCTCCCCCATCCGCTCCTTGGCATACGAGCAATGGTTGCATTTCAAATACCTTGTAATTATCAAAGGACAAGTCCACCTTCATAAACAAGTGCAATAAGTGAATGTAGCAATATTAGTAGTACACATGCGTGGGAGTTTGAGTAAAATCAGACAATCCGTTCAAAAGTTATGCACTTTTGAAATTTCAGTTCCGTAGTCGCAGGATGTGAAGACTACTACAGCTTGTGATGTCATATGCGTAGAACTACAGTATGTAAAGGAAATGAAAAAAAAAAACTTTTCTCTCATAACAATAGAGCATAAGACGTGTATCTTTCAGAAGGCAGGGGGAGTATTAAAGTTACAAGTTGAGGGGGAGTGCACTTATTTTCAACCAAAAAATAAATAAATACATTTTGAGGAATTCCCTTTACATATCCTTATATTGTTGTAGGCATGTAACATCACCAACTGCGGTTGTCTTCTCATCCAGCAGTGACTGCACAGAAAGTCAATAATTCATAAATTTTGAACGGATTGCCCATTTGTGTGTGTGTGTGTGTGTGTGTGTGTGTGTGTGTGTACAAATGATATTGTCGCATTAGCTCACTACATTATGTATATGGGGTGAACTTGTTTTTTAAAAGATGTTTTCCGTTAAAAGTTTTGATTGTCTCCCAAACAGATTGACATTTCATACAAATATACAAATATTCTATATTATTAAATATCGCTAGGTTCATCAATTAATTCTCAAAATTCTTTCATTTATCGATTTCCTGCCATGTCCTAACCATTTCTATATAAAAACAAAAGATGGGATTGGATTTCCAGCGTCATCTAGACCACTCATAATCACATAAAATAAAAATCTTCCTCTTACTGATTGAAAACAGTAATCAAAATACATTTTCAATCCAGATTTATTCTAATTGTATAATACACTTTTCAACCACCTAATACGTTGCATTTTAACAAACATCTTAAAATGTATCATTCGCAGTCCACCATCAGCGTAAACTTGATACACAATGTTTTCTTTGTACACGGTATTTACCCTTCCACAAACACACACATCGCACAAACACACACATTGCACAGTTGCATGCAGCACCAACTCTATGAAGCACATCCTCTACCATCCCCTGTTCCATTTCCCTTGTTCAGCGTGTAGGCATTCTCTCATCCTCTCTTTTTCTTTCTTTCCTTCCATTCTTTTCATCTATTTTGGCAAGTTGTGTCATGTTGTTGTGTTTCTCCTGTTTTGTCCCGTCCTGTCGTATATCATATTTGTGACAAGTGTTTGTGAATAAGTAATTCATAAGTTTTATGAGTGGTTCACAATATACAGGCTTTGCTTGTTAGTGGACCTCTCATTTTTTTTTTTTTTTTTTTTTTTTGGTCAGATGAAGTATGACTTTGTATATTTTTTTTTGCCAGTGTGCGCTCGTAAGTTTATCGGTATCATTAAATTTTATCTATTGCAAAGCCTAAGGCAAATGTTTGTGTTTATGATGTAATTTCTGATTTGTCTTGTGTTATGTTTTGTTGGAAAAAGAAGAATGAAATTAAATGAATTGAATTGAATTGGATAAACACACGCACGCACACACCCACCCACACACACACACACACATACTTACGTAAAATCCCTTGGCGTAACTTAGTAAACTTCCTGTTTTTCGTTTGATTTCCATTCATTGTGTTGTCTTTTCTGCTCAAGGTGACGAAGTCTGTTTTGACAATCATTGGTAGTCTCACAAACATCGGCAGAAACAAACTCGTGGATGCCCAGAAAGAAAACGGTTCGTCTTCTACAGTGATAAGGGTATTGGAAGACCAACTTCTGATCGTCAATACAACAGGAGGAGATGGTTCTTTCAAAACAGTCAGACCGAATGTGGGGGTCCAGGTTAGTAGTTGCCTTTTGAAGTCAAAGAAGAAATCACGAGTCACGAGATGACCCTTGAACATTATTATTTGGTTTAAGCGTTGACAATCATGGGGGGGGGGGGGGGGGGGGCGCTGTGGCATATACATGTACATGTATGTACGACTCCGGACTCCTATTCGGATGACCCGAGTTTGATTCCCGTCCAGTGCTTTACGTCCTTGGACAAGATGTTTTTACCTGCCTTGTCCCTGTTTACCCAGGTGTACAAATGGGTACCCGTCCGAGCATTCCTTAACAAGTAATAATGGCAGGGCCTCTGTTAGAGCAGTGGCAACACTGAAGAGGCTACCCAGGCTAAATAAGAACTTCTTATTAGTAGTATATCATAATTATTCTGTACATTGATTTCCACTTGTCTGCTTCTTTGTTCATCCGAATGGTTGTTTTCCCTAGGTGCAGACAGTTTCCCAGGAGTCGCTAATTGCTGGAATGGAATTCATAGTTATTAGCAAAAGCGACAGTACTAATCTTACCGTCGACGACATTGCTGTCTTCGGGTTCACAGACCGCAGATCTGGCATTGAGAGTGTCATCCGAGTTGGAGTTCGTATTAAACCTCTGGAATCGCCCGACCTGAGGTCGACCAACTATTCTGCGTCCAATCGCTTCCGGGTCGCCTTTTCAGTCATGGAGCCTACATTGTTTGGTGGTCCCAGTATGAAGGAAGACGTAGGATCTCTTACGCAGTCGGTCATCCCAAACACCCACATTGTTTCAGTCACCATCAAGGATTCGTGGGGGAGAAATTTTACAACTCACGTCAGAAGTGCTTTCAAACAGCTTCAGGTTGGTTCAACGATGAGGATCTTCCTCGCCATCAATAGAATAAAAGAAAAAAAAAGAGAAAAGCGATAGATTACAATTATTCATTCCTCTTCTACAAGGATACGGAAAACTGTAGAAATTCATTCCTTATCTTAATTTCAATTGAAACAATTATTTTTTTTTTAATTTGATGAATAATAAATGATTAGAATATGATTATAGGCCTACTTATACTTTTTCAGGAATTACATTATGCATTGTGTATTATCAACAAATACATACAGTTTATTTGAAACCTGTGTTGCATTTCTCCTCAAAAAGTCTGAAAAGCCAATTGAGGTGAGAAATATTCATACAGTCTTCACGTAATTAAAGTCGTATCTGAGGTAATAACAACTGTCTGTCTATTTACATCTTTTTTTCGTATGTATTATATTAAAGGAAAGTAGTGACGAGATCACCATCACGAACCCAGTGTGTGTCTTTTGGAACTTCAGCGCGGCCGACGGGCGCGGGAATTGGTCCGACTTTGGGTGTGAGCTGGTGTCGGCCAGTGACGATGCGAGACTTGTCTGCGAATGCAACCATACCACCAACTTTGCCGTCATCATGGTGAGTTTGTTTGTTTGTTTGTTTGTTTGTTTGTTCATTTTCCATCTGAGAAGATGGCTGGCTAGCCCATTCTTATGGATACTTATGTCAAAGTTTTACTTTATTCCTTTTCAACTGTATGAATAATTTACCTGTGGTATAACCTACGCCAAGGAATCTTCTGCTTTTGCTAATTTTTTGTTGTTGTTTTGTTTCTTTGTTTTTCTGACATAAATGGAGAACTCGGTTGACTGTAGGTAGGCTAATGTAGTCTTCTTGTTGTATCATGTAGGGCCTAATGCCTTTCAATAACATGTCTTTGAAGTTCACATGCTATCGATCAACAAAAAAAAAAATGTACAAATGAAGTGCAACTGTTTGTATGGTTCTTAAAATGATTTGTGCCTACTGATTTGTGGAAAAGAAGTGACTATTTACAAGTGTATGTTCATGGGAAGTTATGCAATAGCACAATGAAATAAGTCCTGTTTTGTTTTGTTTTTTTATTCAATCGAAATTGTCTAGCGGGAGAAAACCTTTCTGTTCAAAATTGATAAAATCGTAATTCTATTTTGGCAGTGCCCACAGTTTCAAGGCTGTGGACCTATCCTTGACGGAGGTTTGACCTCCCCGTTTGCTTCTAATTTTCAACTCTTTATGCTCCACGTTCGGACGTCCGATTCAGTCGACGGCGTGCCAAGTTTGCATACTTTGCTCAAACCCATAAACCCGCCCAAACCGATCGATAAATCTCCACATGCCACAGTGCGAAAAAAAAAAAAAAAAAACATTTCTCGCGATTCTATTCCTGCCAATTGTAGCTTGTTATTATTTCCTATTGTGATTGACTATCAGTCGGTGTTCCCTACTGGATTTGCAAGCACACTTAAGGTTTCTGTCGTTGACTGTTTTGTGTGCGCAAAGTAATGTCTCTAGAATAATGTATAGCTACTGGCCATTTGAAAGAGAAACAATTGTAGAATCTGATCTGACATTCAATTTACATCAAGGCAAAGCTTTATGTTTTCTCTAAAACTTTATGCATTACATTTCGAAGGTAACAAAAAGCTCTAAAAGTTATACACATTTGAAAAATGGAATGTTTTCCCAAAGCATAACTACGTTGCTGTTTCAGAATATTGTGGCGCGCAGGGCGTTTACACCATGGAAAATAAAGAGTTAAAGAGACTCTTAAAAAGGGAAATAAAAAACACCTGTTTAACGCTTTACAACAAAAGTCATATTTTTACTACATTAATTACGGTTGAATAAGTAGTGGAAAGAATCGAAGATATTTTACCTATCTATCAAAACGTTTTTATGATACTGATGATTTACTGACCTAACGCCCCGATTTAGGAGATAATCGATATGCTTTCAATTTACAAACCTAATAGAAAATTAGAAGAACGGAATTCCGTGTCAAAGAAGATTGATTTTTTAAAACTAAAAATGACCCCTTTAATGGTGGTACTGACATTTAAACTGCCCGATTTTAAAGACGTTTGGGCTGCTTGCATTTCACCAGCCTAATGTAAAAGTACAATAACAGAATTACGCGACAAAGAGTGATGCTATGTTATCACTTAATACGGCCTTAGATGGTGTACTGACATAAATCCAAGAAATAGAGAAAAAAATAGAAACATCACGTACATGTACTTTGATGCGATCACGTTCACGTGCCAATTACTTCGTGTCATTAGTTTCTGTTTCGAAATTAAAATGAGTCTAACTTCCGTGTTTTGGGACATTAAACGTAAAACAACGGCATAATAACATCACCTTCGAGTTGATTCCTTGAAATCTCGTACACTTTACATTCCAGAATTTTCGTAGGAAGGATGATTCTACTAAAGACTCCAGTGGAAACAAAGTGGGCAAGGTTTTAAGTTACATCGGATGCGGTCTGTCAGTAACCAGCCTTGTGTTGACCATGATCATCTATGGATTTTCTCCGTAAGTCCAGTGCTTTAAGTAGCAGAGTTTAAAGTTCACAGCCTTTCACTGTGTAACGTCATGTGCAAATCATGAATGGAGGCACCAGATGCAATCTCAATATTTTAAACAGCTCATATATCTCTGTAATAGTACAATAAGGTTACTTTGGACTATACACGACTCATTCAGGACTATACAAGTATTTTGAGGCCTATGCGGTCATTATATCCCCAGAATGCAGCTGACCTATGACTGCTGTGTCAGTCATTATCTTTTCAACACTTTATGTCCACAGATGAAGTTTCATCTTTTCGTTGTTTGTAATATCAATGAGTGAGGTAATTGAAAATTCTCAACTTATAAAAGCTTATATTTTTTTTAAAGAATATCTATCATTAATCGACGAAGGTAACGAAATCAATTCCATGTGGCATACAGCAGAGATTAAAAATACACTGTAGATCTGTTGTTTCTAATTTTCGCCAAATCATAAATCATGTAACAGTGATTAATCGAAAGAAGGCAGCATGGGTGTGGCAATGCTTATTCTGTTAATAAAGAAACAAACAAACATGGCAGGGTATTTAACCTAATATCCAAACTTCGCTGTGCGCTTTGTATTTGATTCCCCTGCAGAAAGTTGCGGCACAAACAACCAAATCAGATCTTGCTGAATTTATCAGCTTCCCTCCTATTCCTTTACCTTACTTTTGTCGTCGTCGCGACCTTCGACGAGCTCGAAAACAAGGTCGACCAGGACAGCTCCTTCTGGTTGTGCATTTTGGCGGCAGCGCTGCTTCACTACTTCGTCCTGACTAGCCTGACCTGGATGGGCGTTGAGGGCGTTAACATGTACCTCCTCTTCGTGCGTGTGCTCAATTGCAAGATTACTGGTTTCATGAAAAAATCATCTCTGATCGCTTGGGGTAAATTCCTTCTTTTTTAATAATCAAAGATTTCTTTCTCATTCTCTTTCTCTCTCTCTCTCTCTCTCTCGCTCTCTCTCCCGTTTTCTATACATTTCAACCTTTCTTTATGTTTGTTGGATTGTAACTTGTTGGTTTTCTGTGCGTGTGAGAGAGTGTTTGTAAACATTCATTTTCATGATTTTTTTCCCCATCGATGGTTCTTTAAATCCGAAGGTTTGTACTTATCATGACATTTTAATGGCATGTAGTTTCCTATTTCTTTTTGTACATATACAACTACGTCAGACGATACAGAAACAGCGCCAAGGTATACAGATACAAATACGAGGAAAGGGTTTGGTTTTGGAACAAGTTTCATTGTATGTCTTTTATAGATATGGAGAACAAGGACACAATGGCCGGTGGAAATACAATTTATATTGTTCTTTCCGTTTCTGTCTTTATCCTACTGTCTATGAATAATCAAAGCATTGTTTGTTTAAGACATTTAGCATTTGATATGTCCCTTTGTAGTTCCCATTTGTATTTTTGTCCTCATTTCAAGAGATTTCTGTACAATTTGTATTTAAAATTCGCATTAATTATAAGGTAGTTAAACACTATGAAACCATTCCGTTAAAACATGATAGTTAACGCAACATTGATATCTTTTATTTCATACCAGATGTTATACTTCATCAGTGATTGACAAATTATGAAGTGGATGCTCATTAGATTATAGCAATGTCCAGTAAAAACCATGCACTCTGAAACACGTATCATTACATTACAGTAATGTGGCACCCCATCTATGGCACATGCGTATAGTAGATTTCAACACACCATGCTGATGAGTCTATTGTGTGGCCATACGCGAGGGGAAAGGGGAGTGACACAATTTGTTTTATTTGTCTATCTATCTTATAACTTTTGTTTTATTTTTTTTTTCTCCACAGGCCTCCCAGCATTGGTGGTAATCAGCATAGGCGCCTTTGCCCAACGTGACTATGTGGATAGTGACATGTGAGTGCGTGATCATCTCACGAGGTCGATGCCCAGTAATCATACTGCTCACAAGCTGAACATGAGGAAAAATAAAGTTCACGAGTCGTAAAAAAAGTCAACGAGCTTGAAACCAAACAAAACATGTGCACCAGCTAGACGCGATGGAATTATGTCGAGCTCGTGGGCCTTTTACTTGCCAAGTGTTTAGCTCGTAGACCGTCTACAGGTCGTGGGCTTTGTTCCCTTCATAGTGTGTATCTCGTGGGCTGTATGACTCGTGTGTGTTGAGCTCGTGGCATGTACCGTTTTCCTACTAACAGAAGAAATAAACTAGCGATAAAACAAACAAGCTAAATGACTCCCAGCTGAGCAAAAAGTTATGAAAGTTGACAGAGAATCAAACAAAATAAACAAATGATATCCGGACGAAGTAATAATCATGAACAGCCAAAATTGACATTGGTTGTAGTCTTACCATGTTGCCGATGAAAACGGTCATCCCCCCCCCCCCCAAAAAAAAGTGTTTCTGGTCAAATCGTCGCACATATTGATTTACCTTTCAACCCAAGTTATTCCTAGGAGGGAGCTATCTTTATAAAAACAAAATACTGAGAAGTTGGCCCCAAGTAATGTTGCAACAATACTCTGTCATGATAAATTATCAAGTTCATTAATTCGTGCCATTCGCTGTGTGGACAGCAGTCGCGCCGATCAAGCAATGGCGTGCGGAGAAGTGAGGCTTGCATTGTGCTTGGATGATGTCCATTCTTTTGTAAAAGTACATACTACAGTGTATGTCAGTATGATGTGGTTGGTGAATATGTCTCTACCATTTACTCTTTTAAAGTGGTTTGCTACATTCACATATTCCATCAGAGAAATAATATACAATCTTGAAATTAGAATGACCATCATGTGTATTTTCCTTTCAGATTGAAAAAAAAAAATCTTTGTCTTGTAAATTAGAATAAAAATATACTGAGAATGATCTTTTGATTGTGTAGAATTATTGTTTTTGTTGCTGTTGTTGTTTATGACAGATGTGTGTTGAACAAGCGGTACATGACTGGCAGTTTGCTGGTTCCGGTTGGCATTATCATGCTCGCGAATCTCGTTATATTCATCATTGTCATCGCGCGCCTTAGTCAAACCATGGCAGCGAAAACAGCCAACCGAGAGAAAGCCTTACGCGAGCAGGTCCGGCGGGTCCAGAACGCCGTTTGTCTCTTCCTACTCATGGGTCTGACCTGGTCCTTCGGATTTCTCCTTCTCATCCAGGCTTTCAACCACGTCTTCCAAATCATCTTCATCACCCTCAATTCCTTCCAAGGATTCTTGATTTTCTTGCTCTACTGTCTCCGTCAACCTATCGTCAGGGAAACGTTGGGGGCGTGCTACGTTCCCTGTTCACGCTCATTTCCACCTTCATCCCGAAACCGTGCACGCGCCTCCACCGAGTGGGACAATTCGCGTGACAACGCCACGAGGGATTCGTTTGGCATGTCGTCACGTCGATTGTAGGCAACACCCGAAAGCTCCTCTGTCCAGTCGACAGAATAACATGTTGTACTAGAACATGACGATGGAAAAGCGGTACGTTCTTTTTGGATTTGAAGGGTAGAGTTGGATAATTAAAGATGATTTTGATTGAATCATTTCTTTATTCAAGAAAATGTTTATACATAACCAGGTCAATTATCTCTTTAGATAATTGCAGGTACACATTGAACATACAACACAAATAACATCCATGAAATTAATGTGCCAGTATCAACAATAATATTTAAAACTAACAATCATTATAACATTTATATCAATTCTTTCATATATATATATATATATATATATATATATATATATATATGTCGGACGTTTATAGAAACTTCACACTCCGGGCGGACCAATAATCAGTCGATGTTCTGCTTTTTTGTTTTCTGATTTCATTTTGTACATAATCAAAAACTCCATTTACTTTCCCATTGAAAGAAAAAAATACCCGTGGTCCTAAAAACTGTAATAAACCTTCTTTCAGTGTATCTAATTCAATACTATATATACAAATATAAAATATTACACATATACTATACTAATCAACAGACTTCAACATTTTGCATACTATAGAAATAAACCCATGAACTGAGAGTGAGAGTTGAATTCTGATAAAATGTGTATTTATATATACTTTTTGTTTACTTTGATAATGATGTTTATTCGTCTGCACAAAGGGTATTAATGATATTTTGTCCGTTGATGTCATAACCATGTTTACATTGAAAAAAATATATATATTCCAGGAGAGGGTGTGGATGGTCGCCTTAAAAAAAAAAAGAAAAAAAAGTTCCCACAAAGGGCCTGACACACATCTCTGAAGCCTGCTCTACAATCAATTGATGTAATCTACCAGGAGGGTGCCCTGAATCTACTAAACAACTGGGTACATTGTAGCAAAGGAAAAAAAGGCAATGAGATCGAACTTTCTGCCGCCAAATACTGTATATAACCCGTTTTCATTTTTCTATTTTTTACATTTCACCTCACAGAATAATTTCATCTACCAAAATTTAATAAAATATCTCACTTATACAAAATGTGAGGGAAATCAATAAAAAAAAGATATATATATATATATATTCAAACTAACTTAAATCACCCGATTTATGTATCAATACAACTTTTGAATTTAACCATATGTTGGACGGATTTAACTTTCCAACTTGTGTAGGTGGTGTGTGCAAATACTACTAAATTATCGTCTGTTGAGAATAATAAGGGCGTCAAGTTGTCACAGAACCCATAGTGTTCAAGACAACCCAACGCCCCTCTCACTCCCAACAGACGTAATGTTGCCAAAAATGATAACATCACACAGTCAGAAAACGTTTCAATATATCAAACATACAATTCAATTTCAAATAATTTACCTGTGTATACAATATAAATTATTATCACAACATTTTCAACATTAACATATCAGCAATATGTTAATTTTTGATAACATATTGAATTGGGATTTGGTACTGTATACAAAACCTGATTATACCGACATATACGGTGCATCAGACCATGTTTGTTCGTGTCTGCTGTGAAATATTACAAAAGAAGCTAGAAGTGCAGCCTTGCTTAGGTCATTGTACAGCTCCTTTGGCTTCTTGTTACAGTTACACTTGGTGAGGATTTGCTTTATTCGAGTTTTGTTTTCAGCATCAATGAATCCCCTTTGTCCGACCTCAATCGCTTCAAATGAGGTGTCGTAATCGGTTTTATTCAGATCTCGAACCAGGTATATGAATATGATACATATGATACATATGAGTATATGAATATGATACATATATACATATGTGATTTTTTTTTTTATTTTGTAATCTTTTATTTATTTATTTTTTTTTTTTTGGGGGGGGGGGGGGACAGCTGTTCAAAAGCCTATACCTATCAAAACTTTTTACCTAATTAATGTCACACTACGTGCCAGGAACAACAAAATTAAAAAGGGGGGGGGGGGATAAGAAAGGGTGCTATTACGCCAAGAATAGTAGATGGTGGAAAACACTACTAATATCTTTATGTGTAATGAACATCTATTTTGTTTACATTTTTATGCACTAGAATCATCCTTGACCTTTCATTATTTGAAATGTGTTTTGCCGTTATTAGGGATAATATTTCGTGTTGAACGCCATCGATATCTTTAATAGCCGGGTAAACCTTGAATAATAGTATAATAATTTTGTGATTTTATCCGGAATCTCGATCTGAAGAGCTTTGTCAAGTTCATAAAATTAGGTAAACACCAAAAAAAAAAAAAAAAAAAAAAAGAGATCTCGAGAGAGTGCTATACAGCGATGGAGGAGAATTGTTTTCTTCTTTCTTTAGCAAAATGTGTTTCATGTATCAAGATTAAGAGTTTAATGAGTACATTTATAATTGGTGTTGTATCATATTCGTATTACATAATAGTTAGGGCCTCATCAACGTTAAGCTCTGCTTATGATGACGGTCTCCTGTATTATTTCACCTTTGTTCATTGATACAGTATACCTTAATATGTTATTTTGATTCATATGTCACTATACAGACTAATGTTGTTATGAAGATAAATGTCTTTAATTGATTTGTATTTTAAACTCTCCTTTTTGCATACTCTGTATCACTTTTTTTTTTCATTTGTTATTGTATTTGGAGAAAGAAAATGCAGAAATAAGCCAAATTAAACCAAACCAAGTCTTCCGTGCCGGGGGTTGGTATGTGGTGCTGACGGGGGATGGGGTGTGGTGCTGAGAGGTACCCACGTGATACAAGCATAGTCTCTTGAGTGGGTTAACAGTACCTCCACTTTTTTTTTCTTTCGCAGAGTGTATATAGAGTGTATATTTCTTTTTGTACTGATCATGTAGACATAAACATGTTGTTATCCCTGATTGGCTATGTATATATTCTCAACGACTCGAATGTCAAATTTATTATATTGTTTTTTTTTTGTACATTTCTGTTGAAAAAAAAAAGTGAAAATGAAGTTTGAATTTGAATTTGAATTTGACGTCGTGATACGGATGTTGCTGTTAGAGCTGCGCTCCCCGACGGTGTATCAATAGCATAATGAAAGGATGAGGCCGTTGAGTTACAAACATGTACATAGTCAAACAACCTTCTGTCACAATGAAACTTTGGGACGTTTGAATGTACAGCTTGACGAAGTCATCGCCAACAATGCTTTGATTAATGTGGTGTTATAATGCCGATGTTTCCTTTAACATTTTAGGCCCTCGAATTAAAAATTTTGTCTTTCAGTGCAATATATTTTATTTTTGTAATAGGGCCATGTTATAACAGGGTGGGTTTTTTTTTTGGGGGGGGGGTTAATGGGGGGTAGTTTGAGCCCTTTATTCTTTTTCAGCATGTTTAAAAGAACCTTTGCTTTTCATTCATTACTTCTTTTTTGATACTCAGAAAAAAAAACAACATATTACATTAAAGTTCTCGTATCATGTTGCCCTTTCAAAAAAAAAAAAAAATGTACAATTTGTGCATCACCATCTGGTAATTGTGAGGTGCCAATATGACCCTCTTGGTGCCTGTGTATTGTGACTGTTGACTATATATAATGATTAGGCTTTATAATAATGTTTAGGCTTTTTTCTCCATTCTGCTAAACCAAACTTTTCTATGTATACATACATTCATTAGGGTATATTTGATATTCTTGTTAGATACTTTTTAAGGTTTATTATGCTTGATTTATGCCAGTATTGTCAGGGGGCAAATTATTTGTTGTATAGGGCCCCATTTTTCTCTTCTTTCTTGAAAATACAACACATGTATGCATTAGGTAGTTAGGTTTTGTGAGCTGTCACGTGTTCAAGCAGTCCATCTACTGCGTATTTTCTTAGGCAGTCATTCGCAAATTTGGTAACAATTATGTAATTATTTTGGTAATGGTATTGAATTTATCAATTCCCCTTTGAATTATGTGCATGGTAATTCAATTGATGTTTCCTGAGGTATTAAAATAAATTTGGTACATGCTGGAAATTATGCTGAGGAACATAAATCAAACAAACAAACAAACAAACTTCGGACGGTGTGTCCAATATTATTTTTGAGAGTTTTCTGAACCAATTAGCACCCAAAGCACACAGAAAAGTAACAATGACAAGATGACATTCATAAGCAGAAAAAAAAAAAAACAACAACTAACGGGACTTGATGGCTTACATGACTAAATACTCATCAAGAGGTTAAATGGTCAAAGGTGTAGACCCTTTGCCAACTCCAGTGCCTTCCACAAACTGCGCCCTCTATGCCTTTGAAGGCAAAAACCATCAAGCCCAATATATTACTTTTTCGTCGATAGAGGGCGTTGATATAGTACAGACAGATAATCTTAAGAGGGCCAGATTAGGTTACACCAGGGAGCTACACGTAGCTCCATGTTTACATGAAGCCAAAGCTATGTGTCATGATTGTATTTACATCACACTGAATATCTCCTTTCAATCATTATGTCCAAGAGGTGGTTAGCTAGTTTTCATGGTAACCGTAATTGAGCTGTGTTGATATTGGAAAATGTTTTTCTTTTTTCGCTCTTGAACAAATGGGAGTGAATCACAGCAGAAACAATAACTATGAATATAAAACATTAAAATGCCGCGCTTTTTCATCTGATCTTTAATCGGTTAGATAATTATGCGGTGCACTGGCTCAAAGTACTTATAAGGCGGTGGCAGTGGCGTATCTAGGGAAAACGGCGCCCGGGGCAAGCGCGAAAATTGCGTCCCTAATTTCTGAAAAAGTGTTCAACCCCAACCCCATCCCGGTAGGGACTTACAAAAAAGTCCACATGATATGCTTTTTCAAGCACTTAAAAGGGGTCTTTCGAGGGTGATTTAAATGTAATAAATTTAGATAGATTTTGACGAGCGAGCGAAGCGAGCGAGCCGAAAATTTTTGTATATTTCCGCGTCATCATCACGTTTTGTTCTTATCTTTTTTGTGTGCTAAATTTTGGCGAGCGAGCGCAGCGAGCGAGCCGAAATTGCTGTATTTCAGCTTACAAAATATGGAATTCTTGTCATTTTTTGCCTATTAAATCTTACAATTCTAATCAAGATATAGTGACGGCCTTATAGATAACGATTTATACCGACAAACTGACGCGAGCATATTGATAAATTTTGGCGAGCGAGCGCAGCGAGCGAGCCGAAAATTGCTGTATTTCAGCTTACAAAACACGGAATTCTTGTCATTTTTTTTTGCCTATTAAATCTTACAATTCTAATCAAGATATAGTGACTGCCTTATAGATAACGATTTATACCAACAAACTGACGCGAGCGAACCGAAAATTGCTGTATTTCAGCTTACAAAACACGGAATTCTTGTCATTTTTTTTGCCTATTAAATCTTACAATTTTAATCAAGATATTATAGTGACTGCCTTATAGATAACGATTTATACCAACAAACTGAGGCGAGCATATTGATAAATTTTGGCGAGCGAGCGCAGCGAGCGAGCCGAAAATTGCTGTATTTCAGCTCACAAAATATGGAATTCTTGTCATTTTTTGCCTATCAAATCTTACAATTCTAATCAAGATATAGTGACGGCCTTATAGATAACGATTTGTACCAACAAACTGAGTACTGAAAAAATACTCTAAATTAGTACGCACGAGTGAGCCGAAATTTGTATATTTCCGCGCCATCATCACGTTTTGTTCCTATCTTCTTTTTTTGGATAAATTTTGGCGAGCGAGCGCAGCGAGTGAGCCGAAAATTACTGTATTTCAGCTTACAAAACATGGAATTCTTGTCATTTTTTGTCTATCAAATCTTACAATTCTAATCAAGATATAGTGACGGCCTTGATAACGATTTATACCAACAAACTGAGGACTTGAAAAAAAATACTCTAAATTAGAACGCGTGAGTGAGCCAAAATTTGTTTTTATCCGCGTCATCATTACGTTTTGTTCTTATCTTGTTTGATTTGGGTTTTTTTGCGCCCCCCCCCGTATGTTCGACACCTTTGGCGCCCTCGTTTGATTCAATAGGCGATCGCTTCAGAGCGAAAGAAATAAAATTGCAGCCGCTGCTCCGTGTAAAGCCTTCTAACGATGGCATGTGTGAACACGATATACATTGTCATTTTGTTCACGTCATCATCACGTTTTGTTCTTTATCTTCTTTTTTATATATATAAATTTTTGCGAGCAGTTAGCGAGCGCAGCGAGCGAGCCGAAATTTCAGCTTACAAAACATGGAATTCTGGTGTGAACACAATAAACATTGTCATTTTTGTTGTTATTTTGTTTGATTTAGTTTTCTCTCCCCCCCCCCCCCCCCCCCCCCCCTTCCCGGTCCGGGCGAGGTTTTTTTCTTTTTTCTTTTTTCCTTCTTCTTCTTCTTCTTCTTCTTTTTTTCTTTTTCTTTTTCTTTTTCTTCTTCGATTTTTTTCGTTTTTTCGTTTTCGGCGCCCCCAAGGGGTGGCGCCCGGGGCACGTGTCCCCCTTGCCCCCCCCCCCCCCTAGATACGCCACTGGGCGGTGGTATAGCACTATATATTCTGATGTATAATATTTATTCTGCATCTAACCTCTCCGTCATGATAAATTCATACAACACAATGATGTTTGGAAATATTGAGGTAGTGTTTTGGAATATTTGTGTGTGTGTGTGTGTGTGTGTTTTTTGTGTAAATGGTTGGATTGATGCATCGGGAAAACTGTAGTAATCATTGTTGTTCGTGCTTGCTTTGTTCGTATATCATCACTCTTGTGTTGTTTACTATATTTGATGATTAATTTAATAATTTCATATGTTAAATGCCAATCTAATCAAAACTTTACATACATCCTATATGATATATCAATATACTTAATGTGTATTTGCCCACAGTCTATCATTGAAGTGCATGATGTTTGATCATATCTTTGAAAGAAAAACAAAACTTAGTATAGAATATTTCACTCCCATGAATAAGTAATTGAATATTAAGAGTCATGAGTAATCATTGACTTTTACATTCCAACATTCCTTATTGTTATCATATGGATGTTTTGATAATTTTTCTTGCAAAAAAGGCAAATGAGGAGTTTTTTCTTCATGACATCACTATTTCAATTATTCTAGCAGGATTCAAGTGTGCTTTTGACTCGTATGTCATTAATCGCAGAGAAAAACATGTAAAAATTGCAAATACCATACTTTTGAGATTGCAATAAATCTTCTGGACTCCGTATGGAAAAAAAATCAACTGGTAGTATCGTGCAATGTAGCATCTTGATAAAAGAAGGGAGGGAAATCTAAAGGCTAAAGCGAGAGAGGGAGAGAGAGAGAGAGAGAGAGATGTTAGATGAAGTTAACCCGTAACTTCTAAGACATGATGTATTCTGTAATTCACATGAGTTAATGCAGGACTCAATACCATCCGGTTCCCGTGCAGTACGTTTTCAAAATGGGAATTTAATGAAGCTGAAATTAAAACATTTTTTCTCCTGTGCCAATACAATGCTGTCAAGGAACATTAACAGACTTTTTCATGATTTGTTGTCCATAAAGTCCAAAATGAAAGAATGCTATATTTAATGTGGCAGCAAAATAGCCAAAGGTGTCGAGAAGGGTAGATTCGTTTTCATACCCTATAAACCTTAATGATATGACAGGTTTCTTTGGCATGCAGTGATTTGGCTCAGTCAGAAGTGCGTCTGCCTAGAAATCCAAAGGACCCGAACCCGATTCGAGAGTCCAACTATTAACACAATGTTGTTTGTATGATACCGTCTCTCTTGCAAGAGGGAAACACTTTGTCCCTTTGATAGAATATATAAAATGGAAAATGGTAAAGGATCCCGCCTCACTCGTTTATCGTAACGTGCAGGGTGCTTAGTGTAAGCATGAGGGGCCCACACTCTACAAGCTTCGTCTTTTCAGTGGGTCCCTCCGTTTTTCGCCTTGTGTACGTTGATATTCCACTTTATTTCAATTTACTTCAGGCATTGTAATATATCTTTACTGCAAGTATAAAAGTACTGTTTTACTCTGTTAAACTCACTTTGTTTTTTTTTTTGTATACGATTTTTATCACTGAAGAAAGAGTGATGTATGTTATGTTTTTTCTTTATTGTCGAAAAACGGAATAAACTTGAATTTGAATTTGAATTTGAATTTGAATTCCTGAAACCCCGTGAAGTGGTTCCGCCTCACATTCAACTGGACCCTATGGAAGACCACCTAATGCCGTAGAATAAAGGCTCTCCAGCAATCTGCTCAGATGGAAAACATCTTTAAACCATATGATTTCCAAAGCACCTAGAATAAGAGAATAATATATATATATATATATATATATATATATATATATACATATATAATCAAGAGTAGAAACAGTCGTATAAACACCGCAGGAGCCAAAAAATTGGACTGACGTTTCGGTCAAAGACCTTTTTCAAGACCTTTGATAAAGGTCTTTGACCGAAACGTCAGTCCCATTTTTTGGCTCCTGCGGTGTTTATACGACTGTTTTTACTCTTGATATCTATTCATTACTCACCGACGCAGAACTTTCATATTTTGATGACTATATAATATGATATATATGTGACCGTGCACCTCAAAACGAACATAAAGTCGCACACACTGATTTTGCGTGAGGACTGAAAATAAGTGAAATGGGTCAACCTAGCCGAACTTGACTTTTTCATATTTTCTGAAAGAGCGGGTCTTCTTTTACATTATGCTAAAATTTGGTATCATAAAACGGGCAGGAAAGTGTGTTTTTTTTAGCAGTTTATCTCGAACATTTTTGGTAGAATAGTGTGATTATGTGTGTCTTCAGAGTCCCTTTTTCATTTCTGAAAAGCCTTGTCCACATTCTTCACTTTCAACTCTAATACCTCTTGAAAGGATTGTGCTACTGCTTTGAAAGTTGGCATTAATTATGGAAAGAATGGGTTCATGAGGCATGCTTAATTTCAGTTTAATCTGATAATCTCTTCATTGTTGTTACTCTGGTGGTTTACTTCCTGTTTTTTGTCCCATTCATCGCACAGCCACCACGGTTTGGTAAAGATTAAGCGCTTGAATAGACACTGTACTTCAGAGCCTCTTTTCTCAGTTCACACTTTTCCTGAGTTTGTGCTTTCTTTCCAGTATTTAGATAGGTTAGGAGAGTCCATTTGTGACCCTGCACCTCAAAACAAACAAAAAGTCGCCAGACATGAATTTTTAGTTAAGACCATATTCTGAAAGAGCAGACTTTAAGCTTTAAAATGATGTATAACTCAAATCAAATGGACTCTCCTAACCTATCTAAATATTGGAAAGAAAGCACAAACTCAGGAAAAGTGTGAACTGAGAAAAGAGGCTTTGAAGTACAGTGTCTATTCAAGCGCTTAATCTTTTAACCAAACCGTGCTGGCTGTGCAATGAATGGGACAAAAAACAGGAAGTATGCCACCAGAGTAACAACAATGAAGGGATTATCACATGACTCTGAAATTGAGCATGCCTCATTAACCCATTCTGCCCATAATTAATGCCAACTTTCAAAGCAGTAGCACTATCCTTTCAAAAGTTATTGGAGTTGAAAGTGAAGAGTGTGGACAAAGTTTTTCAGAAATGAAAAAGGGATTCTAAAAACACACCTAATCACACTATTCTACCAAAAATGTTCGAGATAAATTGCTAATAAAACACATTTTCCTGACGTTTTATGATACCAAATTTTAGCATAATGTAAAAGAAGACCTGCTCTTTCAGAAAATAAGAAAAAGTCAAGTTCGGCTAGGTTGACCCATTTCACTTATTTTCAGTCCTCACGCAAAATCAGTGTGTGCGACTTTATGTTCGTTTTGAGCTGCACGGTCACATTTGATTTGAGTTATACATCATTTTAAAGCTTAAAGTCTGCTCTTTCAGAACATGGTCTTAACTAAAAATTCATGTTTGGCGACTTTTTGTTTGTTTTGAGGTGCAGGGTCACATATGTATATATATATATATATATATATATATATATATATATATATATATATAGGGCCTACATATAATATTATAATGTTTGTGTGTGTGTGTGTGTGTGTGTGTGTGTATGTGTGTCTGTGTGTGTGTGTATGTGTGTGTGCTTATGTGTACGGTAAATAAGAGAAGGTTAAGTTTGTATCTGTGTAAGCGGAGGGGAAAGGATACACTACATCTAGACCACTCTTTGTTTAACACGTATATTAATCAAAATCTGAAACCAGGTCTATAGGTTAAAACAAACGCACAAGAAATGTATTGTACATGTACAGGTGGTTCAAGTATATTGGAATTGCGGCACAGGGCAATGTAGAAACGCTTGATTATCAAAGCGTTACGTTGAGCTCCTGTTATTCCCAAAATCGTTTGATATGGCCGACCATGTTCTCGCAGAAAAAAAAAGCACAACGTTCAAATCTTCATCCATCCATAATACATTACAACCATAGGATAGTGCGTGGTATACATGGAGGCATGTCGACCCTTTAGTTGGTCCATGTGCTATATTTCCCCTTAAAATCTCAAGTACCAAGCCATTTTAACTACTAAACGAAAGTAGCATTCTCGACACAGAACAGACACGATGACTATCAAAATAGAAAGATGCAAGGATCATCAAAGACGTGTGATAATCCCGACATCCAATTTGCATCGACATTCGCTATAAGGCTTGATCAAAACTGGCCCGCTCGCCTGGCAAACAAGACGGTGTTTCCTTTTTGAGTATCCAGGAGCAGCTAGACAAAGTTTACTCGGTTCTTGCTTTCAAGTCCTAGTTACCGTTCTGCAGCCTGGATAAACTTGAACCCCCCGCCTGCAAATCACAGGGAGAGTTCGAGGAGACGTGTTGACCATCCCACCGTCATGTTTAAGCAATCGATTCTTCTGGTCATGAAAGATTCATAAATCTCCTGGCCTGAATTTCCGAACTGTGGAGTGTCCGATATTCCTATCACTTACTCGACAACGATGCGTCGTCTTTACGAAAACGAATGCAAAAATTTGCAGTGTGGAACAAAATTATTCGAGCTTGCCTAATTGTTTGATGTTCAGAGTAAAATGATGATGATGATGATGATGATGATGATGATGATGATGATAATAGTGATAATAATAATAATAATAATAATAATAATAATAACAATAATGATAATGATAATGATAATAATAATTATACTACGTCTACTACTACTACCTCTACTTCTAATAATAATAATACTCCTATTACTACTACTACTACTGCTACTACTACTACTACTAATAATAATAGTAATAATAATAATAAGAACAAGTCCTTGTTTATCCAGGGTAGCCTCTTCAGTGACTGTAACACTATTACTCTACCAAAAAGCTCTGCCATTATTATTACCCTAGCATTGCCAGGTACGCATTTATACACCTGGGTAGAGAGGGATGTTGTGGGTGAAAACATCTTGTCCGTTGTGTTAGCACTGGGCGGGAATCAAACTCGGGTCGTCCGATTGGGAGTCGGGAGTCTTATCCTTTATACCACACCGCCAGATTATCATTAGATTACTGTGATTCGTATTTCATTACATGAATTATCAACCCCCCCCCCCCCCCCCCCACCCCACCCAAAAAAAAAACAATAACAATAATAATAATAATAATAATAACAATAATAATAATAATAATAAAATAAAATAAAATAAAATAAAATAATAATAATAATAAGATATAGGGCCTACACCTAAATCGGAAAACTGCATAAGGTTGTTCAGTCCTCGGTAACACTATCGAAGCCGTGTAAGATTACGTGTATCTGTGACGACAATGTCTTAAACGTTTTCAAGTTTCCAGGGCAGTTTCGCGAGATTTTGCGGTGACACTGGCAAACTTTTCGATCTTTTGCCAGTCCGCCCTATTTGTGACTGCGCAGCACAGCATAGCACAACACAACAGAAAACGTTCTAACTGTCACAGGAGAAATGTATTTGTTTTTTTTTTGTTTCTATTTTATTAGATATATATACCAGTGAATAGAGTAGGAACAGTTGCCATTGCTGGTGTAGTATAAGTGCGTTGAAATGTGATGAAGCGCGATTTGTGTTGTAACAAAATAACGAGTGTGTTTTCTATAACCCGCTGCAGAAAGCTGTGTGGGGAATGCGATGAGACAAAAGCGATGCGACAAAAGGGTGGAATTTCCACAGGTGCCAGATTCCGCGGGCGAGCCGTCCAGGGTTTCTATGTAGTACATTGTGTAGTTTTGTACATGATAGGATAAGAATATTTTAAGTGTGTGACAGACTGAGCAGGGATGTGGTCGAAGGAGGAGTCGTAGCAGAACCTCGCCAGTTATTAATCCTTTTAAGCCAGTCTGGACCACTTGAAGCCAGGGTTCTTTTTCCTCTCCACGGAGAAGAATACTATCCATACAACCAGCAGTAAGTACTCTCGGTTATTTGTGTATTTCTTTGTTTTTTTTATACAGGAACAATAATGATGTGACATGAAACGCATTATTTGTCATGTATGCCGTGTGAGATTGAATATCACTAACGTGATGGTGAAAACAGCGTTATAACAACATGATATTATTGAAGTTAGGTATGAATAAGACTGATACATTGATGTGTACTGTTTTAGAGTACATGTTACATCGTGATATTATACGAAATTGAGTATTTAAAGCATCAAGATTTATGTACAAAAAAAAAAGTCAGCTGCCCGTAGTATGTAAGGTTTCGTATTATTGCTTTGATAATTTAGATGGCAACTGGGTTTCGGGACTTCGCCCCAAAGTCGGCAATGCCATTAAAGATGCGGTGAAGGCTGCTGTCAACTACGATACCGGCCAGTGGAAAACCAGTTCACTGGATGTGCTGAACGTAGGCAAAACTACGCTCTTCAATCCGCCTGTCGACACTTCTGTATGCTTTTTCGCGTCCAGCAACATTGGTGATGTACACTGACAATTGAACACTGGATATTTCATGTACGGTACTAGGAACAGTGGCCAAACAAGTTACCTGGCGATGTTATACGCCCGATTATATTTGAGTTGGCTCATCACGTTGCAATTTGGAGAGGAGTGAGATGTTCATTAGTGCCTATGATACACGTCAACAATATTTTCTTTTTCATCATATATGGTGCGACCGTGAGGTGTTCTTTCTTGTGTGTGTGCATGACTGACAAGATAAAGGGATAAGAAGCCCGAATATATTAGCTCAGCAAGAGCTTGTTGAGTTTATGTCCCTTACACGTACACGCCTTCCTATGGCGAATTGTGAGTGATGTACCTGGAAGTTTGTTTGAGGAACCGTGTATAGTGAGCTCGAGCATTTGATGCTCCATTGTGATGCTCTTTTCGAAGCATTTGGAGAAGGTTGAGTGAATATATATATATTTTTTGTTGTTCGATAACATAGATAACTTAGAAGTTAAACAATTAATGATATATCAGTAGGAGGATATTTAGTCGCTTCATGTGTACCACTAGGACCATATAAGTGGGGGTGTTATGATGTTAATGGAGTAACGATTACCCGCGTGTATAGTTACAATTATAATTTCTACACCCCCCTTTTTTTTGAGGAAGTGTTACAAGTGTTATCGAATCGTGTTAAACATGAGTATACTAGCCCATGTTACTTAGCTAGGTCCCATACTCGCCCTAAGTGAAAGGTGAGTTGCAGAAGTGGTGTAACAACGTACTGCAACAGTTGTAACAGTAGTAAGGGCGACGGAGTGGTTATTGATGTAAAGATATCACGGCAGGTTCATATCAGGAACCTGAGATATCCCATAAGGTACTTGTGTATGGATTTGAGAATCAAAATTCGTGTACACGAATGTGCAACTCAGTTGATGAGATATAAGCTAACGATATTTTGAAGTTGTGAAGTCCTGAGGGTTGTTGTGTTCGAATAAACACTACAGATTGGTTGAGATACTAGATCAGTAAGTGGCATGTGTGATTATATCCGACTCTGGTTTAACCCATGTGACACTAACACACCCTCAAACACACGAGAGGGGATGACACGCAGAGCACACACACACACACACACGAGACGCAAGGACCATGCATCTGGGTGTTCTGAAGGTTCGGAATGTATACTACATTGTGCAGAGTAACAGGTTTCTATACATGACGACAAAACACTAAAACAAACAAACAAACAAACCAACAAACACAAACCCACACACACACACACAAAACAATCAATGAAATAAATGAAATGAAAATGAAATCAATAAAAAAACAACAACAACCATTGCTTGAACATAGCCGAACTGAAAGGAATATTCCCTGTTAAAAGACGCTTTGCATAGATTAATAAAATATGGCTCCATAACAAACATTCTAGAACAGGTACTTATTCCTACGCGTGCAAGATGGATGTATTGTCTTGACGCTGATGACTTCATGGTACTACATAGTAATGTTTTCCCGTTGAAGATTTCAGAAAAGTCAAGAAATGTCAAAAGGTCACAGTCAGTCTCAAAGGGCATTAACGTTACATCGAACTGGCCTGCAGAAATCACCATCGATGTCAATCTTGATAGAGACGCTTAGTTCACGTTGGGAAAGTTTAAAAAGCCACTGAACAAAAAAAAAAAGGAACAGAAGAAAAGCAAACAAGAAAAACAAAAACAAAAACAAAACCGACTTTAAGTCTTCACACTTATATTTCCTATAAGTCACATGAATGGATCATGGAAATTGTCTTTGCTCAAGAGGATGCCCTGCCAACAAGTCTTTCATCTATGTATTTCCTTTTATCGTTGCCGTCACTGTCAATCTTGTCGCCTCGTACTATCTTCTTCTTTTTGTTACTTTTTCTTTTGTAAATATGAATGGGGAAATTAGCTGTAAGAGTCTGATCTAAAATGATTGGATTAGTAAACACATTCTTCCTGATTTCCCACAATCCCTACTACCCCAATGGCTCTTTTTCCCCACAAGAGATTTTGCAAATGACGTTCATGTCGTTAGTACAAGCCACCTGCCTACGGGCAACATTACTGTAATGACGTTGAAAGCTTACACTACTTTAATGTGATCAGTTCTTAGGTTCGCAATTTGACATTCACGCATCTTCAACACGTGTCTAATATTTATTGCTAGACGTTTATTCCCGTAAGTAACATTAATCTTCCTTCTATCTAAGCGGCTATGTCATAGAAACAGAAAAACAATCTTGCTCCTGTCGGAAGGAATCAAATTAGTTTCGTCTATTCTGACATAAACAGGTGCCTGTTTCCCCAATAGGATGATGTCATAATGCGGGGATTCTTGTGCTGCAACATTGATCGGCGAAAATAGACCCCCATTTGTTGATTTATTCCAAATTATGTATTTCTTTTCACTTTTTTTATATTGTCTTCTCGAAAATTCAAAAAGCTTTAAAGTCCATCGATATCATTTCAAGCGGTATTTTACAGGAAACAAAAAAGGGGAACGAGCTTATCTATCTCAAAATCAACATCGAACCTGGTTCCCAATCAATATTACAGTGAAGGACTGTTCAATTTGCAAAAACAATAATTACTTTTTAAATTCTTCGAGGCTATTTCTTTTCACCAAAATTACCAACACATTCACCAAACTAACGCTGTTTCAGTACACATATTATAAGGGCAATGGACGGGGTGAGTTTGGTTTGGGAGGGGTGAAGGGTAAATAACTCCCCCCCCCCCCCACACACACACCCCCCATCCTTTAGTGTGTACTAAAACAGCGTATGTGAATGTTGAATAATTACGTACTGAAAACATATCAAACTTTCGCATGGGGTCCACTACCATCACCCAATATCCAACGACATGTAAACTACTGGCAACATAACCTGATCAGATAGTATCACATGTCAGCGAATTCAGAAGAAATACATGCAAACAACATGCTTGGAGAATTTCGACGTTTCATCACGCTACATTAGAATTAATGAAATGAAATTCTATGTGAACTAGCCACCCGTGATAGCCAATAACAATTGAATTAGACAAAAAACAACAACAACAACAAAAGAGCAGATATATGCCACAGAATTATGAGACTTTTTCCCCTTATTTTATTCTACCTCGGCCTGAGACTAGCAGTGAACAGAGTAATGAGTAGATAAAGTAGTCACCTAAGACTTGGTGAGAAGTGTAGGCCTACATTCATACTAGGTGTTTCAAAAAAACATTTCCCACTTTTGATCATGAATATATCAAAAACTATTCATTCGATAAAACTGTCATTGATGTGAGTAATAGCTGGATAGTGTACAATTTGGTTGGAGGTAATTTGCACGTGAAAGCATAAATCAGTTTCATTAAATCTAAGATTGATTGTGAAGTAAGGTTTCAGATTTTGGTCAAATTTTAACCCTCTGTACAAAAATTGAACTTCGCACAGGAACCAACGATGTGTATGTGAGTGTGTGCTGACAATGGCCCTGAACAATGGACATGCCTGAACCACCTGTTGACTAGGCGTCAGTCTGGCGCTCCCTGGCACATGAATGCTTAATCAATAATTCATGTGGATTGCCCTGGGCACTGCTAGTCTGAATTCATGCACGGTAAAGTGCTTGCAAACACCACATTTCATTCCAGCTGGCAATCATTTTTAAATTGTGCTTCTGACATATCACTAAATTTTGGATATAAATAAGCATGAATGATCTAAAGTTCCTCATTTTAATACAACTGTCTACTAATTAAATAGTCTGACAAATTTTTCGCTTTTTCGATAAAAAGAGATTATTTTTGGTAAAGAGTTCAGCAGCATTTATCATTGGGGCGATTTGTTTCAGAGTAGATTTATTTAAGGCTCCGTATACACAAGTGTAGTATACTCTAATTGATTTTCTTTACTTCCTGTCACCACGTTTACGATAGAACAGAAGGTATTCATTGTAATTTTGTTTTTCAGAAGTAGGGAAAGCACTGACGCGACTCAACGACAGTATCGACAGGCGTTTGACTTTACACAGATACTGCCAGAGGCTGAATAAAGACTAGCTGTGATAGTGGGAATTTCTCATGAATGAATAATGAAGCATTCAAACCCTGGCCATTGTTCAGGACCATTGTCAGGGTGTTAACCACACACTCCCATACACACCCATTGACCCCTGTGCAAAGTGACATTTTGTACAGAGGGTTGAAAATAGAGCAAAGTCTGGAACCTAACTGTGAAATTAATCATGGATTTCATGAAACTTATTTATGCTTTCATATCTAAACCACCTTCATCCAAATTGTACACTATTCAGCTATCACTTATATCAATGACAGTGTTATCTGATATATAGTTTTTGAATTATTAAGAATCAAAAGTGGGAAATGTCTTTTGAAACACCTAGTACAAGAGCTTACAACGTATGGCATTCACACTCTTTGTCTGAGACAAAACAAACAAACAAACAAACAAACAAATAAACAAATTGCATTCTTCAGTATTTTAGAATTATCTGGCCAGGCAGGAATATCCGCATATTTTTTTTCAAAAGATGTAAAAAAGTGCAAGATATTCTCTATTCTTCTTTATTTCCTTTGCTGTTGATGTTGTTGTTGTTGTTGTTGTTGTTGTTGCTTTGTTTTGTTATTTTAACGGACAGATCTTTACGTGGGAGGTTTCAGTTGATTCTTAGAATCGCGCCATCTATTGATGGGCAACCAAAGAGCTACATTATTTTGTATACTATTGATGCAATAAGATTGCTGAAAATACGTCGCATGCTGGACTATACGAGGTAATTAATGGAAAAGTGAGAAATGACATGGTTACCAAAACAACGACAACAACAGCAACATCATCATCATCATGCAATGGAAACGTTCTGTTCATACCAAGTACATTTCGAATATGTAACATGTATGTGTGCAAAAAACAGACCTATTCACGCAGGTAAAGTAAATATCTTAAGAGGTTAAAAAAAAATCCCGACAGGTGTTTGTTCAATAAAATTAACGTGCCTCATGCAGCATATTGATATGGTATAAACCCAGCAACAAACTGCACTTTACAAAATGATTAATGCCATCAATTCAAATTACGCCACATTCTAATCTTTGTTGATGATGGTAATTCGGAGGCTCCGTCCTTCCGAAGTTTCGTTATAATGATATGCGAAATCCCTACAAAATTCCCATACCCGGGAATGCCTTAATCCGAAAATGGAGAAGTTATTTTTGGTCGTGACGTTTGTTGCATAATTTTAAACGTTAACTATACTGAAAGCAAAAACAAAAAAGAAAAAAAAAGAGAAAAAAATAACAGGTTGAAGGGGAGCAGCAGCAGGGGGGGGGGGGGGGGGGGGGTATAGACACCGAAGAAGTGAAGGGGGTGGTCCCTACACACCTTGACTCTCAAGTCAAGAAATGAAGGGATGGACATAGCCTAAACAAGAATTCATAATAAAACAAACAAACCATGAATCTGATGCAGGGGCAACTTCATTTACACATACACACAAAAAATAGGATACTTGATTCTTCTAAACCCTCCAAATAATGTTTTTTAAATGAATTTCATGCACATACGGAAAGAAAAACAGCGTAGGCTGAATACGTCGTATTTTGTCAGTGAATAAATAGGTGAGTTAATGGATGGATGAATGAATGAATGAATGGATGAATTGATTAGTTAATGAATATGTTTGTGCCGTCATTTGTTAATTATGTGCTTTAATTTGCAAAACTCAAACAAAACAAACAAACAAACGAACAAACAAACAAGCAAAATGCCTAAACTGGCATGGAAATGAGGCTTCCAGAACTAATGGTGCTTAATGGCATATTGGAACCTGCTCTGCATACAGATGAAGGATTTAGAAACTCGGAAATATGCATCCATCAAATTGTGGATTCCATTTCATGTATAAAGACTTAGAATCAATCTGTTTATTTTACAGTTTCACTACAAAATGTGTCTCTCAAATTGCTAATTTGTGGCAATTAGATGACCAAGATTAATGAATTTCTGTTGGAACTGGACTATATTGTGTTCAGCATACTCATACTGTCTAGGCGAAAGTGTCCGGTATTCAACTTTTACTCAAAGATGCTCTAGAGAGATCTTTCCCTGAAATCCCACTAGACTATCTTCGACACTGATTGTGTGCAACGTTTCGCGAACCTTACTGATAGGCCGAGTTGACAGTTCTATGAATACTTAATTCTTTGGCTAATAGGGCAAGCGCGGACTGGTCGGAAATAATAGTGATTCTTCCTCTTTTCTTTCCTTTCTTTTTCTCTCATATTTTTTTCTTCTTCTCCCTCTTTATCCTCATTTTGAAGACTAGATAACATGTAATCATTGAAGAAATTTGTAAAGAGTGCATTAGGTATCGAGAAGAGTTGCTTTGTGAAATATAATGATATAATTTATATCATATTTGCGTTTTTCTTCAAGCAAGCTGTTTCACTAATACTTAATATTCTGATCACGGTCCCCCACCTCTGTCTCTTAATCTCTCTCTCTCTCTCTCTCTCTCTCTCTCTCTTTCCTTCTCTTACTTATTTTGATATTATATTACCCTCTACGCAGACTCCAACCCTGGACAAATATGATAATTTGCTTCCTTAAACGGATACAGTGAATTTGAGCAACTTAAAGTAAAAAATAATCTCGATCAAGTGGAATTGAAAATAGGGTTATATGAGGAATCTACAGAGAGACGGATATCATTCCACATTTTAGGAATACATTTCTATGTCAAGATAATACCATCCTAGAGATGGGTATTTCAGATTTATGAATATAGATATCAAATTGGAAGGTAATCTTTGGTCGATCGTAGCATAAAAAATGTTAAAATTTTATCACATTGATTGCCCGATAAATTCTATGTCAATTGCATATACTTTAACTGTTAGTGTTAAAAATAAGTGTTTGCAGACATCTGTCCGTTTGGCACAAGAATATAACAGTGTTTTCTTTTTTTCATAACTCTGATTCCAAAATTGACAAATCGATTTACTTTTTAAACAATTTCATGGAAAACAAAGCTGTTTCTCAGAATTGAGATCTCTCTTCTTGCCCACCACACGACAAAACCGATAGCTTGAATGTACCCACCCATGTTCAAAATTTGAAAATAGTGAATCTCTATGTGCACTCGCGCGCACAAACACACACACATACGTAAACATAAGCATAGAACATGTCGAATTCACTGCATTTTTTTTGTTTGTTTGATGGTGATTAAAATGCAGTCGGAGTTTGTGAATGTTTGGATATAACATATTATTTCTGCGGTCGCTCTGCTGTATTCACAAGCAGAAACTCAATTCAGAAGATGAATTTCCGAAAATCATTTCCAATACGTCATGAACTCCTTGGATATTTTCTATTCTACTATAAAGAGTAAAAACATATGCAATGGTAATTCAAAAGAAATATAGGGCTTTAGAGTAAAACCTATCGGCTCCTTTCCAAGTCAACGTCCGGAATCAGATAAATATGAAATAGCTTGTCCATAGCGCCTTATTTAGAGACCACTTGTGTGAATATCCTGAGGATAGATCAGGGAAGTCACATAGCCAAAGGATTTTGTTCCTGTAGATGTAGTTAAGAAATTCTGGATATCGTAAACGTCAGTGGCTGACTGAAACACTTGAAAATCCTTATAAATTCCCTGTCATCACACGTCCGAGGGGGAGAGGAATCGCACCATGTATGGACATAGACAATTAAAGAAAACATTTGAGTCGTTGTGCATAATAATCTTCACTTATTCTCTACGGGTTTTTTTTTTTTACCTCCAACAAGGAGAATGCCGCAAGTAAAGAATAGACTATTCATATATATATATATATATATATATATATATATATATATATATATATAATTATGTGACCGTTATGTGTTCGTTCTGATGTGACCGTGCACCTCAGAACGAACATAAAGTCACACACACTGATTTTGCGTGAGGACTGAAAATAAGTGAAATGGGTCAACCTAGCCGAACTTGACTTTTTCATATTTTCTGAAAGAGCGGGTCTTCTTTTACATTATGCTGAAAATTTGGTATCATAAAACGGGTAGGAAAATGTTTTTTTTTTTTTTTTTTTTTAGCAGTTTATCTCGAACATTTTTGGCAGAATAGTGTGATTAGGTGTGTCTTTAGAATCCCTTTTTCATTTCTGAAAAACCGTGTCCACATTCTTCACTTTCAACTCTAATAACTTTTGAAAGGATAGTGCTACTGCTTTGAAAGTTGGCATTAATTACGGACAGAGTGTGTTAATGAGGCATGATTAATTTCAGTTTAATCTGAAAATCCCTTCATTGTTGTTACTCGGGTGGCCAGCCAGCACGGTTTTGTAAAGATTAAGCGCTTGAATAGACACTGTACTTCAGAGCCTCTTTTCTCAGTTCACGCTTTTCCCGAGTTTGTGCTTTCTTTCCAATATTCAGTTAGGTTAGGAGAGTCCATTTGATTTGATTTATACATCATTTTAAAGCTTAAAGTCTGCTCTTTCAGAATATGGTCTTAACTAAAAATTCATGTCTGGCGACTTTTTGTTTGTTTTGAGATGCAGGGTCATATATATATATATATATATATATATATATATATATATATATCTTTTTTACTTGAAACAGAATTACAGTCAAGAAATGCGGGGAAAAGAAAAGAAAAACACTTTGGGAATTATGAGAACATAACTATACGCACATTATTCTGCATAATTCATGGCTGCTCCGTCACTTGCGCAACTCTAGTGTGTGGGTGGGGGATGTGATAAATAATCAGCTTTTTCCATTGTGAAAGTTCAATTAATGATCTTATGGATGTGGTAACCTCAGGACCAATATGTAATCAAAGTGCAAAATAGAATAACGCTTGTTGACTTTTTGTGGTCACAACACCCTTTGTTTTAAAGACTGTATGAAGGGGTCGGTGCAATATAGTGCTAACACACAATTTGGTCAAAATTGAGTTACATGCATTTTCATAATCCTTATCCTTCACTCTAACCTCCGTGAAAATATCATATTTGAATTCAACCAATAAGATGGTAAAAAATGCATGCATTCATGTTTTATTAATGTACAATGTATGGACTTTCCAAAGATTCAACAGCGTTTATCTCAAAATGACTATTGTGTGGGTTAGCACTATATTGCACCGACCCCTTCATATAGAACACTTAATACTGCGAAACACCATATCATAATGATTGTATCCATGACAACCGTTTTTAGTCACAGTATTGTTGGGCCATTTGATGGTTTTTTTTTCCATTTTGAAAAAGATAAGAAAAGGAAAAGCCGACCAAATCCTGTGATGCAGTATTTTCTTCTTTGTTACTTTGTATAAGGTATGAGTTAAAGTCTCATCATGCGCAAGTATACTTTACATCTCTTAGAATTACCCGGGAAGACAAGATATCTTCGGGTGATGTTCGTTGTTCCGAAGGTTCATTTTGATTGGGGAAAAAGAAAAAGGAATAAGGTTCGTTATTCCAAAGTTTCGTTATCCGAAATGTGCAGATTCCGGGCGTCTGAATGTTCACCAATACGCTGTAGTTAATAAAATAGTTTTCGTTATTCGGAACGATTGTGAATTAAATTGCGAAGTTAGTTACTGCTATGTTTAGTCTGGCCGAAAAGAAAATAAGGTTGGTTATTCCGAAAATTCCTTGATCCGAAAAGGAATTAAGGTTCGTCATTCCAAAGGTCCGAAAATGCGAACATGGCGTAATTAATTCAAAGAGGAAATTACGAACTGTATTTTGTGAAAATATGTGTGAGATAAAGAATAAAAGATTATGGAATGATACAATCGTAGTAAGTGAAAAGTTGAATGTTTACCCTCACTTCAACAGGCATGATAGGGTAAAAAATACACTTGAAGAAAAGGACAGCGGTACACCATTTGACATAAAACTGAAACAAATCAACGTTTAATCGTTTTGATATTGGCTCATTTGAAATATATCATTTAATACATTACAATTCATATCTATGTACATAACACTCGATACACTTACAGTGTCAATAATATAGCAAACGGAAGATATGAAAATAATTACCAGAATTATTATTATCAGGTGAAATGTTATTCCAGTGACACTTCAGTACACAAAACATGCTATATTTAATTACTCTTTCAAGAAGCAAATTAACAGAAATGGGTGCACACGAGCAATACAACTGGATATATCTTAATAAGATGACGTAAGAAATGTCTCCAGCATAAAGGGCAAAGATGGTGAGCAAGATGCATTTGGACAACCTTTGCTAAGTTTCACGGTAATTACAATAATGTTTTAGTGCGTAGTCTGTACTTTCTCAGCGTCTTAGCATCATATATCTACAACAAAACGTGCATCACTCACACAAGCGAAAAACAAACTCAATCACCTTATTTTTTTTTTTAAGATATAAAGGGTAGACGAGTTGAACATTGGCAGGAATCTAACACATTTGATATACAACTAGATTGAATTCTGCATAGAATAAAGGAATTGTTTTAGGTTTTTTTTTTTTTTAATTCACAGATTGTATCGATCGTTTCTTTCATTCTGAATGTAACTTAAAAACGAAATATAAACTACGGACAAATGCTACTATCCCCCCCCCCCCCCCCACACACACACACAGATACATTCACATTGCATCTAGGAGTGATCTATCTGTCTAAAGGTCAGTAAGAACTTAATCATTCGTTTGAAAAAGAAAAAGAAGAAAATAATACCTTGTGAAATGTATCGAGAGAATTGAATTCATACTTCTCCATCTTTTACACTTAATTTAAAACTGCATTTTTGTCACCCTTCACGGAAAAGTGAGGGGGGGGGGTATGTTGCCCACAGGCCATGCTGATGGTCAACCCGAAACCTTCGGATGAACGATTACAGCCATGTAAACAATGATTTCAGTTTTAGTGCGGTCCATGCTCTCGGGACGTTTCCAGTGAAATCGACGCAAGTACAAAAGGCATCGCTGGACAAGTCGTATTGAATGAGAGAGTAAAGCAGTTCGTCATATGCGTCGTAAGCATGGAAATTTGAAAACTTACTCATGACAAGATAATGTATGCATTTGTTTGAAAGGAGTAACTGTCGGAAGGGGGGGGGGGCATTTGTGTGTGTGTGGGGGGGGGGGGGGTTGGGTTGGGGTGGGTGCGGATGTTGGCCGATGGGGATTCAATGGCTAATCTGCAATGTAACCCATCTTTGAGAGTCTTTTTTGGGGGGGGGGGGGGCGATTTGTCCCCTAATTTTATTTTTGTTCCATTTTTGTTGAAAGGTGATTCATTTGTGTGCTAGGGGAAGGGGGATGCCTTATCCTCCCTCCCCGGCTCAGCAATTCTTGATTGGCATAATTTGCTAGCATGTGTTTTCTATATAATGGTAAGTATTGGTCGTCTATGCGGTGTCATGTCGAGGTGCACTGTCATGTCGAGTTTACCATGGTCATAGGTCATAGGGTCCATTTAGTCTCATTTAATTCTGGTCTTTTTGTCTTGAATAAATATGTACCTATTTATGAAGTACAGTTAATTCCAGCATACTTATTCACATTAACCCAACGTCAAAGAGGAGCAAGTAACTTGACACTAATTTACGGATAGAAAGTGCGGTAGTTCAAACGGCGTAGCAGTAAATCACTCAACATGACAATTGATACAGACCTCCAAATAGTTGCAAGGGTGTTGCGTTTTCTACGTTTGAGTTCATGTGAAAAAGAAAAAGGAACATCTGTTTTAATTAGTGTACGGTTCCATCAAAAGTCTCTTTTAAATCCAATTAATCCATTTGTGCCATTTCCGGAAGATATGCAGTAACACTATTTTTTCCCCCAATCACTCGGCCGTAATCATAAAGCAAGGTAGATCAATTTTGACAGTGTTGAAATGGTACTATTTTGCATACATTGAATATCAAGTATTGGAATAGAGACAACTTCTTCATTCAATATTTCACCTTTTCCCGAAAAAAAAACCAAAACAAACGCGTCCGGTTCAAAGCACATCCTAGAATATTTTGTAACGTCTAAGTTTACTTCACCTCTTCTATTGAAGCCGCGGTTATGTGCAGCAGAGTCCGCAGCGTATGGTTTACCTATATCATTTGCTTATGCATTGATTCTGGTATAATGACCACTAACTTATAGCTGCAATTCCCAATAAACAACAGCAAAAGTTTTATAACTCCAGCCGCCTGTAATCTTTATTGCCGTAATAAGGGACAAAATCCATCGGTACCTTCTGTTATCACGACAATCAGTTTTAGTGCTCTGTTTCAATGTGATACCTGACATTACGGTAATATATGGTCCTACATCGTTATAGATTTAATGCTCAGTGAGGAACAAGAATATTGAATGTAATAATGTATTAAGTTATATCAGAACAAAATAGTGTACTTCTCAGGGTGATTTCCGACTTCCACCTTTCCTGCTGGGTACATTATTATATATTAATAACAATAATTAGTTTAATAATAATAGTAATTATTATTATTATAACAGTAATAAATGTAATATCAATAATAATAGTAATAATAGTAATAATAACAATAATAATAATAGTAACAATAATAATGATGATAATAATAATACTGATGAAAATAACAATGACTATGATAATATCAATTATAACTATCAATCTTAGTATCATTAATATTAGTCTGGCAATAAACCTAACCAAAATAAAAAAAAAACAAAAAACAGTGCGACAAAAAAAAGCCAACAACATCAGGTCAAAGACTATAAAATCAGCCCATCTATACAATAACATCAAATGAATATAGACAGTTTACTTTTTTTTTTTTTTAGCTGGCTTACAATTTCAGTTTCCCCGGCTCTGACGGCAGTGACATTATTCGTGTTGTAGCTCCATGGTATAAGATTCGTCATATACTAGTAAGTTGTTGTTACTTCAAGTTATACCCATGTCCCAGAGATAAGGTTGAAATTATGATACGGTCTACCTCCAAACACCTTGTAGTGCCTAATGCTGAATGGCGTGCATGGTCAGAATGTCCGCACGTCCGTCAATATTTGATTTGCCAATAGAAAAGCTGTTCAAAAATCAGTCATGTCAGGTATTCAGTCAAAAAGTCATCATCAAAGCGTCAGTGACTTATTCAATGCAAGAATAGGATTTACCCGCCCCTCCCCTCCCAAAATTAACCACCACAAAGACATGGCGTAATCCAAAATGTGATTTATTTGACGGAAGGCAAAGTCACGTTGTAGTCATTGCTCCCCACACTGACTCAAATCACTCGCGGATGAAGTGTCATCGGTCATTCTAAGCCGTGGCTGTCGCCTCGTCGTCCATCGTCAATCCATCCTAAACGTCCTCCCAGATCATTATTCAAGATAAGTTGTTTAGACTTTCTTGCAATGAGGCAGATGGGTGTGTTTGTAATTTCGCCATCTCTTGGAGCATGTTATTGAGAAATCACAGCCGTACATCAAAAGATAATTTGCGGCTACATTCTGTCAATGCGCATAGTGCACTGATTTAACTAATGGGGAAAAACGATTTCAAAATTGCATCTCTGTAGCTGTTTAATACATGAATCAGCAATGAAGGCTCAGGTACATAACAAAGACTAACATAGTACATAGAGATAATTACACGAGAGAGTCAACCAGATGCCTGAAAACGACTGTGTCTTTATCCTCCAGTCTTGAAGGAACTTTGGCTGCAGGAGCCAACATCCGGGGCCCGTTTCATAAAACTTGTCATCAATGACAACTGCCACATTTCTGTGACAAAGTTGCTCTCAGCCAATCAGATGCAAGGATTTCAGTAGCTTGTCACATCTATGACAACTTGTCACTGATGACAAGTTTTATGAAACGGGCCCCGGTCACCATCACATTGGCAAATCTAAATTTGTTACTGCATACTAAAATACAACACAGAGAACTATATTTCCGGACCACCCCTAAGACTTAGTCTGATTAAAAAAAACACACACAACACAGCAAAACAAAACAAAATACGGGTAGAATTTTGTAAGCACAACCTAAAAATGTGATTTAAAGTCATGAAATTTAAAGAAGTTGTGACATATTTTAAGTTTCAATCAATGCAAAAAAATTATACAAATGAGTGAGTTGATAATGGCATTGCTTCTCAACTATAGACATTTATTTTGAACACAAAATCTTGAAAATTTTCAATTGATTTGTCCAAGTTTAGTTATGCCGTAGGTAGTCCTAGATATATCTGAGTGATTGATAGTTTGCAGATATTAAGCCAGGAGTGGCATGAGACCTTATGTTTTCATTGAAAAATTTTCGTCATTGTTTTCTTTTGTATGCATAATCAATGGCCAATAATTGTGAGGGAATTATATCATCACCTCGCACATTTTGAATGTTCACATCAACTCTTCCGGAGCTATTAAATAGTTCTGGAAGAGCTAGATATTAGCTAAATTGGCGAAACTTCACGATTTAATGACTTCCATAAATATTATCCAATTTTGATTAATATCCTCACTCTGGTAGATATGAAATTTAACCATTTCTTTTCATACTAACTCTTAATTAAGTGGAGGGAAATCACTTTTAAGGAACAACCAAGTTAGAAAACAGGAAGTTTATAACGACGTGCTGCCAATGTCCGGAGCAGTTCTAAATCTAGGAATTACGAAGCTATTGGACATTGTGCAACCGGAACACTTGTTGGCTCAAGTGAAAGATAATATGTTTCTCCACCTGTCAAAACAATAGCAGCAACAAGGCAATACACATGATGAAAATACATCCGATAGAAAACTACCTATATAGTTATTTATTCATGACTTTTGACTTTTATGATTTTTACATACATATCAAAGATATTCTAGACAGCACTTTCTATAGATGCTTCCACATTTCTACCTCATTTTATCACATTTTAAACAACAAAAAAATTTGTAAAACTCTCATACATAAGTAATTAGTTTGACAGAAATCAAAGTAAACAATCTCAAAAATGTTTCACACTTCAAAAAATACTTTAAAATGATAGTTTTGAAGGATTTACAACTATCATTCTATATGCGAAATAACTGAGCAAAATATTTTAATGTGATTCTGAGATTAAAAAAAAACAGAGAAGAGCACATGACTTGGCACTACATATCGCCATTTCATCATTCCATTATTCAACTTTTTTTTTTCTAATAATGAAAAAAAAAACAATGTCACAGACTAAATGTCACAAGAATCGTAGCATATTGCAGGATCATATTTTGACATTTTCTTTTCTCACAACTCTTAATCGATTCTGAATACTACTAAAATGGAGGGCTTTACGAAGAAATGTCCTATTGTCTTTGCAAGTCGTGCCAAATGTCAAATTACTTAGCGGATCATGAAACATCTGTAACATGTAGGCTACTGTAAAAGGCGATGATAACGAAATTGCGAAAAGGCGGAAAAAAAGTTGAACTGTCCTGCCAACAAGGCTGTGATCATTGACTTAGACTGTTTGTTAAGAAGTGTGATAGAACATCATGTCCGAAGCAATAATAACAGTTACATACACGGGACAAAAGAACATCATATATAAAGAAAGTACGTACATTGCGAAAAGACGCAAAAAAATAAAACTTTACAATGATATTGACCCGTTATAAACATAATAGCAAAACTGTCTCGAAATCTTTGAATTTAAGGCATGTCTCTTTAATCCGTCAACACTCGGTCACAAAATGACAATCACATTTGTCTGATAGCACTTTACATTGATACAGGATGCCAGAGCATGTATCTAACTTGACAAATAATTTCATTAACGACTTTACTCTTTAAATTAGAAGTGCATTATCTCTGGAAGTTTGTTTTCACTAGAAAACAGATTAAACTTTAAGATGATAACGGATGACACAGAAAACGAACGTGCGAAATCAGCGTCGTATTTATGACTTAACACTAAACTATGTTCTGTACTTTTGAGTAATCTGTTCTGACCTTGTCGATTATGCAATTTACTGTGTATCCGTGAACTTGCCAGCAAGCAATTATCAAAGAAAGATGCAAGAGTTTTACGAAAAAAAAATGGTACATGATACTTCAATAACTTGGTGGATAAACTATGACTACTTATGTCAACTGAACGTTATTTGGTGTAACTTGAATAATGCCCTTAAATCTTCGGTTTTCTTTTGTTATTTCCACACTGCACATTGATTATTGTTTCAACTTCTACATTGTACTCGATAATAGCAAGCAGGGTTGGCAGGTTCCTTCACCCCCCCCCCCTTTTTTTTTAAGCTGAGCGCGATCAAAGGCCACATATCTTTCAGAGACACATATCACTTTCGGAATGTCATCCACTTCATTAGCGTTTTGTTTCCGTTTCAAATTATACAGACCTAATACGTTATAATAATTCAATGAAAATAAGGAGTCCATTCAGGCATCATGTATACTCATCTCAAATACACTTCATTAGTGAGTTCGAAATGCTCTTCACCGAGTGATTGCGTGTTTTTATTTCAATGGCGTGGGTGTGACACAATCATTACGCTACCCAGTCATTGTCCGTACCTTCCGATGTCAGTGACCTCAGTCTCGTCTGCGTTCTCATCCAACGCGCGCGCCGCGAGGATCCTCGGAAATCAAGCGTCTCACGCATACGCATGCGAAAGTTGTCAGATAGAAGCGCGTACAGAAACGGGTTCAACGCACTGTTGAAGAAGTACGCGAGGTATTGGAATGGTATGTACAAAACCCCGAAGCGAGAGGTGTATGGAAAGCTTCCAGTATTCGTCCAAATTGCGTAGAGTTGCATGGGGAACAAACACGTCGCAAAAGCGACCACCAGAACTACTAGCATACGAATCACCTTCTTTCGCGTTGCTATGGTTGACTTTGAAATCTTTTTGGCGCGTTGTGAGGCTCTGCTGTTTGGGCTTTGTGACTCTGCCGGTACGATTTCCACCATGACAGTTGGTCGATGGTTTTCCACCACGCTGTTATGAACTGCTTTGTCTGAACTCGGAACGATTTTAGGCACACAATTAGGCTCCGCTTTCCCATCTCTCGGTGGAACACAGTTCGGTGTCGAATGAAAATGTTGTGATTCTGTCAGAATTTCGTCGTCGTCATCAATCGTGGAAAGAAACTCATAGCCGTTTTTCATCGGGAGGAACCCCGAACTTCGCTGTCTGACCGGTCGGGGCCTTGGACGTAGGGGCATGTTGTCCACACCGTGTCTCGTATTTTCGTCATCACCATGTCCTTCACCCGTTTCCATGCAATTTTCAGAACTGCGATCTAATGACCCACCAAATCTGACCGCGCTGCCATTTCCAATACGATTTTCTGTAAAGTTCTTATGAACTGATGCTTCAATACGTTTGTCTCCTTCGTTATCCCTGTCGATCTGCTGAAGCTGTTGGTAGTAGTGGTCAATTGCTCCTGTTGACTGAGATTTTGTTCTTCCCAGTGGAGGATTCAGTCGCTCAGAATTTTGGCAGCTGCCCAGAAGAAACATGTTTTCGCATGACTTCGACGCCGTGACGGCATCTCGCGATCGGCGGGGTGACGGCGGAGGGTAATCAACGAAAAATGGACCAATCTTTAAAGACTGGGGGTCTTCCACCGGCGCTTCAACAATGGTGTCCCTAATTTCCTTTACATTATGCTGCTCTTGTGCAGGTCTGACTCTCTTTACATGGTCAGCTGTCTTGTGCGCGTGGGTTTTAATGCTTCCACCAGTGTGCATGCGCACTTCCATTTCAACTGCCGTGGAACCAGAGCTTGATTTATCCCCATGTCTGGAGGTTCTGTAATACACGGCCCTGCCACGAAGCCACAGACTGATAATAATCCGCGCGTAGAAGTACACCATTACGAGCAAGGGCAGCACGTAGCACAGGATGAAGTAAAGGACGTCATGCACGAGCACTTCATCCACGGACACCTTCGGACTAAGGCTGCAATGCAGACTGCCATTAATGCTGGTCTCCTCAAAATACCGGATGAATGGGATACTGACAAGGAAGCTGAGAATCCACAAGAAGCAAAGAATGCAGGAAAGACGTTTAATGGTGAGGACATGTCGTATCCGCAGCGGATAGATAATGGCCACAAATCGCTCACCGGATATCGCCATCAAGATAAATATCGACGCTGTGGTGGTCACACCCAGCATGTATTTGTGCAGTTTGCAAATGACGGCACCCAGCGGCCACGTGGGCATCACGAACCACATCATTTGCGGGATGATGCAGAACAGCGCCACCATAAGATCGGCAACGGCCAAGTTCGCCAGGAAAAAGTTAGTCACTGTGCGCATGCTCCGATTACGAAAGATGACGCAAATGACGAGGCAGTTGCCGCCAATGGTGAGGGGAAATATAGGGATGAATGTGCCCAAGATAATGTTTCGTATAGGCCAACTTATGTAGGGGTCTTCATACGGCTCTGAGTAGTTATACGCCATTTTGTCGATGATGGGCTCTAAAGGACGAATAATGAAAGAAATAAGAAAATTTGTGATAAGTAGGGAGGATGATAATTGAGCATATTCTACGGATATAACTTGACACTTTAAAAGACTATTGAATGACGTGTGCCAATCATCCTGTAGGAGAGAGAGAGAGAGAGAGAGAGAGGGAGAGAATACATTATTTCTCGCAATGCTTTCATTCAACCAAATTCACGTTGCTATGTCCTGAAAAAAAATCCAAACTTTAAACAGTCTATAGTTTGCTCGCTACGTCAAGATAAAGACAAGAATGTTCTTTCTTTTTCAAAATACTCTCTAAGTTGCAAGACCCTTTCTCATGGCTGCATACACTTGAAAAACCCAGTCTGCCCTGTTCATGAGCGTGAACCCGAATTTCATTTAACGAAACTGCAGATTGTTTTAATCGTTCTCTGCTAATCATATTTTCGAAGGCAATTGGTTGAATATATTTAAATGGTAAGAACATAATTATGAAAATATTATCGGTGCGTGTTGTATGTCTGGATGAGTGATCGTAGAATCTTGATTATTTTCTTAGTCTTAAAGCTAATTAGTTTGTAAAATAACAATTGTGAGTCAGTTCATTGACGTACGTGTTTGAAGATCAATCTGTAGATAATTACATTATAGAACGAAACGACAGTAACTGGGATAGAGAAAACATGCACTTACACCTGCATTGTATTTCAGCGAACAATAATGATAGTAACTTTACGAAAAAGCAAAAACAAAAGTTTTCATTTTTTAAAATACTTTCTTATTGGATAGAAATGAGAGAATGCAGAAAAAAAAAGGAAATGGAACAAGACATTAACTGATACATGTACTCATCTTATACACAAGTATACACAAACAATAAAGCATACATCGACAGCGGAGATTGAACAAAATCAAATAATAGACTTACTACGGCGTCGAATTTTCTAATTACATGTTTTCATTTAACCACCTTTTGTGCATAGGCCTGTCGGTGACTTTGGACAGTGTGTGCAATATGCCAGGAGTTTTCTATAACAATAGGTACCCAAAGTATTAAACGGAGCTACAAATTACAGTAACTGAATGCCCCTTATGTAAGGATGAAGGCTGTGCAAGACTGTATTGATACTCTTTCCTTTCATCGCTTGGTGGCTTAGCTGACATCCCGCCATGATTCTGCCAGTGAGTTCCACTTCCGCTAATACCGCCAACGGCAGACCTGCACAACTAATTTTCTGACCAAATGAATGGCTTCAGGGACTCTCCTCCGATTATCCCACATGTCAAATTTCAGATCGGGTCTTCCGTTTCAACCAAAACTGTATCTTTCTCTGTTTCATATTTATCTGCACTGAGATAAATCAACCCTTCTCATAGCAAATGTATCATACATCGTAGGCGATTAAACGGATCAAAGTGAGGATATCGAGGTATAAAAGGTTAAGGACTTCGGTCTTGAAGTAAATGGCATAAGATGTCAAATGTCAGAGGCTTACATAATGAGGCGACGAGAATTGGGTCTTAAAGCATGACTCTCTGGCACGATGAAACATCTTTATAGAAACAATTTGGCAATCAAAGGAAGCGAAAAAAAATTATCTTTCGGCATGTGCTTCCGCATGTGTTCTCGCACAATATTTCGACACACGCGTCGTGTCAGAAACATTCGATGAGAAGCAATTCTTTGTTCCATTTGCAACGGTATAGAGTACGGACATACATGTTGTAGAAACAAAACGGAATATAATCATGGCGAAATTGTGGATAACTTACGTGCTCAGATTAGGCGTGTTTCGAAAATTAGCGCTGATCTTGGAGAAAAATCACAGGAGAGTGTCAGTGTTTTCCCCTATGAATTGCGGTACCTCTGCGTGTGAATCACGAACTGCTCACTAAGGTCTAAAGAACGTTTTGAGTTCCATTTAATGGCAGATATTATGATGTCTGTCATGGACCTTGTCCAATGTTTATGGCACTAAATTTCGGCATTATTCTATTAGACTGCACGTTTATGAAATAACACTAGCTGTCGTGCAGTAGGATGACAATGACAAATATTGAGTCACCTTTGGAAGAAATCAACAAGCTACCAACTCTCATGCGATGTTCTTGTATCTCTCTCTCTCTCTCTCTCTCTCTCTCTCTCTGTGTGTGTGTGGGTGTATGAAAATATATTAGAAGAATACAGATGCTTATTTTTATTCATATTAATTTCGTTGCTAAAATGAACCTGAAACTCAAATAAAGAATATCATTGATATATCTTCAGACTTGTCAAAACTTCTGAAGAAGGCGGAAGCCATTGAAAATTTGAGTCGAGTGATATCATTCTTTATTGGCAAAAAATGCATTACCAGTTTATTTCTTATATATATATAATAATTATATATACATACTATATGCTTTTTATATATTACAATTCTAGAATTTCAAATCGTTGGCTCATCAGTTTACATTTCTAGACTATCAGGTTGTATTTGTGAATACATACAGCTTTATTTTATTTTGGCCTATAGCCATTTCACCTAACTTGAATGAATGAATATACCAAGGGGGATGTGAGATACCTCCTTGAATTTAAAAACAAAATATAATGGACAGCATGATGCATTACAGACGGGAGTAGGCATATAATAAAATATCCTTTTAATGCACAGATCTTAATGGCATAGAAAATCTGAAAGGGATTTTGCAAGCGCAGATATCCTATCAGCGTGTTAGTCTCACTGATTGCATTTTCTTCTTAAGGATTACGTAGGCCTATTCGCTATATATGTGACACTGCACCTCAAAACAAACAAAAAGTCGCCAGACATGAATTTTAAGTTAAGACCATATTCTGAAAGAGCAGACTTTAAGCTTTAAAATGATGTACAACTCAAATCAAATTGACTCTCCTAACCTATCTAAATATTGGAAAGAAAGCGCAAACTCAGGAAAAGTGTGAACTGAGAAAAGAGGCTCTGAAGTACTGTGTCTATTCAAGCGCTTAATCTTTACCAAACCGTGCTGGCTGTGCAATGAATGGGACAAAAAACAGGAAGTAAACCGCCAGAGTAACAACAATGAAGGGATTATCAGATTAAAGTGAAATTAAGCATGCCTCATTAACACATTCTGTCCTTAATTAATGCCAACTTTCAAAGCAGTAGCACTATCCTTTCAAAAGTTATTAGAGTTGAAGATGAAGAGTGTGGACAAGGTTTTTCAGAAATGAAAAAGGGATTCTAAAGACACACCTAATCACACTATTCTACAAAAAAATGTTCGAGATAAACTGCGAAAAAACACACTTTCCTGCCCGTTTTATGATCCCAAATTTTAGCATAATGTAAAAGAAGACCCGCTCTTTCAGAAAATATGAAAAAGTCAAGTTCGGCTAGGTTGACCCATTTCACTTATTTTCAGTCCTCACGCAAAATCAGTGTGTGCGACTTTATGTTCGTTTTGAGGTGCACGGTCACATATATACATATATATATATATATATATATATATATATATATGATAAATATTTATATTTATTCTGGTGTATTTATTGGTGATACGCTAGCTCATCATAATAATGCTGTGATCTATATTATATCTATATCATTGATGATCATCATGGATGATTATTATGGGAAATACTTCAAATCAAATTAAATCAAATCAAATCAAATCAAATTAAATTAAATCAAAATCGAATTTCAAATGCGACTCTCCTGTTTCATTGCGGCAGATGTTCATCAATCCTCGGAAGATTTTTTTTTTTTTTTCTGGGACGTATTGTAACAATTTTGTTTTAAAGTTCGTTTTTCGTTTTTGCATGGAGAATATCATATTGGTGTAATTTCATGAGAATTTGTTGGTGCGAATTATTTTGGTGACTATATATGTGACCGTGCACCTCAAAACGAACATAAAGTCGCACACACTGATTTTGCGTGAGGACTGAAAATAAGTGAAATGGGTCAACCTAGCCGAACTTGACTTTTTCATATTTTCTGAAAGAGCGGGTCTTCTATTACATTATGCTAAAATTTGGTATCATAAAACGGGCAGGAAAGTGTGTTTTTTTAGCAGTTTATCTTGAACATTTTTGGTAGAATAGTGTGATTAGGTGTGCCTTTAGAATCCCTTTTTCATTTCTGTAAAACCTTGTCCACACTCTTCATTTTCAACTGTAATAACTTTTGAAAGTTAGTGCTACTGCTTTGAAAGTTGGCATTAATTACGGACAGAATGTGTTTATGAGGCATGCTTAATTTCAGTTTAATCTCATAATCCCTTCATTGTTGTTGCTCTGGTGGTTTACTTCCTGTTTTTTGTCCCATTCATCGAACAGCCAGCATGGTTTGGTAAAGATTAAGTGCTTGAATAGACACTGTACTTCAGAGCCTCTTTTCTCAGTTCACACTTTTCCTGAGTTTGTGCTTTCTTTCCAATATTTAGATAGGTTAGGTGAGTCCATTTGATTTGAGTTATACATCATTTTGAAGCTTAAAGTCTGCTCTTTCAGAATATGATCTTAACTAAAAATTCATGTCTGGCGACTTTTTGTTTGTTTTGAGGTGCAGGGTCACATATAACAACGCAGCTAATAACATCCGGAAATGTATAACCAAATAAGATTCGTATTTATGCTGCTTTCATGTACTAAATGTATGCAGCACGCGTGATGGACATAATATCAAATAATGTTATAGATAATCAATCCACGCTTATGAATGCCTTTATTTGACATTCTCTATGCAACAATCCCTAATGGCGCTGCCACGCTTTATAGAGCGATCAGTACTCTACTTAATTAAGGATACTTTTACAATTATGATCATTTACTTGTCTAGGTACCTATTTGCCGATGGATATCTAAGTGTATGTCTGCTTTTCATCCTCCCCCCCCCCCCCACTTTCCTTCGACCGCTGGCAGCCTTGAGGGTTCTGGCTACCCACCCACTTGACCTCAGGTGCTCTCTTCTGACGTCACTGGGTAGGGTATACGCATATTCGCAAAGCAAGAGGTGCGCTTTATATACTCGTAGACATATCCATGTCTCTAAGTTTTTCTTGTTTCTTCCTTTTCTTCTTCTTATTCTTCTCCTTTACACACCTACTTACCTTTGTTGTTTTCTCCTTCTACTCCATGTTCTTTTCTCCATCCTTCTCTTTTCTCTATTTCATATTGTCTGTCTTACTTATTTTCTCTCTTTTCTCTCTCTGTTCCTGAATCCCTATATTATATATATATATAGGGTTTTTTTTCTCTGTCATTCTTCTCTTTTCTTTTCTTTTATTTTGCTTTTGCTATGCGTATCGTCAAATTATAACACATTTTGTCAAAGATGCTGTGGCATTTAGTTTGACATTTTCAACTCCCTTGTTGTGTATTACACTTTTGTCTATTTTGTGCTGTAGAAATAGAGTTACATGTATTTGACTGTGCATCACAAAGTCAAATGCATCACTCGGTTGCGTTGACAGAGACAGCTCGTGTGTGAATTGTTGCTGGTACGTCACAATACTTCCCGCGCAAACGAAAGCATGGGATTGTACAAATGTATTTAAAAGAAAAAACATAAAACAAAACAATACAAAACAAATAAACGGATGTACTTTAGAGGCATCCAAGCCATTCGAATTTACCAAGGTTCACTGCCCACCAGCAGTACTTACTGATAAGAAAGGAAATCATATTATTTCGTTCGTTTTTTGTCTTTTTGTCTGAAATTTGGCGTTTTCTTGGTCTATGCAATTTGCAGCGTTATGCATGCATTGGTACACTGCTTGGGGAGCTTACATCTTACATCACCAATCGAGAAAGCCAATATTCATGCTACAACATTAACTTTCACCGCGTTGCAGCGCAATGCAATATGGAACGTAAGCACCCGATTTTCCACCCCGCTGTGCGTGAAACAGCAAACTTTGATCTGCATAATAGTAAATCTAAACGCACACCAACACGCACGCACACACATATCAGCACGTATTGATTATTCTACAAAATGCCACTATCCCTACCCACTCCTCTTCACAGCTGCTTTACTGCTGCAACTACGTTTCATGCACATTATTTGCTATTTTTCACAGATCCTTTTATTGTTTTTGTTTGTCTTTATCATGTCATTTGTTCCGTCCTTCCTTTAAGATGAGATTATTATTCACGACAAAACATGACAATTTTTTATACATGAAAAAAAGCCCTGAAATTCTAATGAAACTGTAAAGTGTCCGCCTGTGTATACACATCTATTACATACATGTGATATGCATAAATATACATGTACAGTGTATTATGGCACATCCCATATATTCTATTATTATGCTTTCACAAATAAATGGTTTTGTTCATTCTATTCATTCTGAATTATACACAATGCATATCACTGTGTAGGTAATTTGCTCCTTTTTATGAAACTATAAATGATAACATCATTACCTAGGAAAATAATGGTGGTGACATAATTGCCCCTTTGACAAAAAGAGACAGCAGGTGAGTGAAAAGTGCTTATTACCACTTTTCAAACCTCCTTTCCACAGGAGAAACAAATAGTTCGGGGTGGAATCGTGGCATTGCGTGTGAATAGAATCGATTTTGAAAAAAAAAAGGAGTCATGGTGATCTTCAAGCGTGCTTTCATGCCTTGTCGTATATGCTCCCCTCCCCCTGTCTTTTAATCCCCCCCTCCCATCTCTCTCTTTTTTTTCCCTACAAAGCAATACACCTGTCCAGGCAATTTTCTCCTATTTTCAAGAACAACACTGCCCCCTGGCGTCAATGTGGCAAAAAAAGAAAGAAAAAGAAGAAGACGGAAAAAAAGAAAAATCTGTCCCAAACTCAATAGGTCCGACCTTTTTGCTCTCTAACTTTCGGTCATCTTTCAATCTCTCTCTCCCTCTACTCCTCTTCCTCCTTCTCTCTCTCTCTCTCTCTCTCTCTCTCTCTCTCTAAAGGAGAATTCAGGACCTGTTAACAGTTAGGCTGAAAAGAAATGAGTAAAACTCTAAAAGCAGAAAAGTGAACGTTTCATTAAAATCGGATCGAGGCGATCAAGTTCCTACTTCGTGCGATCAATTTAACGAGGAAAATGGAGTAAACTTCTTTTAAGAAAGGAGAAAGGATACACAACCAATGAAGGCTTGCATAATAGTGTAATTATTAATGTTTGAAGGTCCTACATTGTTCTCGGTTCATGTATTCTTTGTTTTTCATCTAAAAAATTCTAAATTGCCAAAAGTAAGGAAGTTAGGAGATTTTAAAGATTTGCTCATTCGTACTTTGTTTTTGTTGTTGCGAACAGTGCCCAAACAACTGATATGAATTTGAAGATGAGTGAGCTGATGATATCATCACCTCACAATATTCCTGAAATGGCAGTGACCCTCCCCCCCCCCCCCCCCAGAAGAAGACTAACATTCTGCTCTCAAAGAGTAAAGCAAGGCTATTTGAGGAAGAATAAATTCAACATACTTTTTTATCAGTCAGATATATAAACATTTTGAACAAATGAAGTCATATTTGTGCTTGAAGAAGAAGCTGGAAATTTCACGATGTCATGTTCAAAATATTGGGCAATTGTGTTGGGTGATGACATCATGAACTCACTACTTCCATGTTCATATGGATCATTCAAGGACTGTTTTGTGAAATTAACGCTATTCAATGATTTCGTAACTTCCCTATCTTTCAACAGATTTTGATCAATTTTCACTATTGAGCTTTTAGAAATATATTCTTTCTTTTCAACTAACTTTTGATTGGTCTGAAACTCCCCTTTAATGTGTAGCTATGGAATATAACTGCAATGTAGACTGTGACAGTTGTAATACAGAGTAGTGGGGCTGCTGCAATGAAGCACAGGTGGCTTGTGAAGGGGCAATTCTACTTCACGAAATTGAAAGGTATGAGGGGGGGGGGGGTAAGGGACCGATCTAACTTTTGCTAAGCCCCCAAGTCACCCCCCCCCCCCAAAAAAAAAACAAACAAACAAACAAACAAACAAACAAAAACAAACAAACAAACAAACAAAACAAACAAACAAACAAATACACAAAAAACAAACGAAATAAAACAAAACAAAACAAGACAAAACAAAAACAAAAAACAAAGGACTTTTTTGGTGCCAGTTCTCTCTCAAAACAGGTTGACAACCAAAATAAAAGATGAAGAAGAGGAAAAAAAAGTTTTATTTCATTTATGCTACCTTTTCTCCGGTGACTATCTAAGAAAGAGGAAGAAAGCTTAAGGATGGGGGTTAAAAACCCTACACCTAAGAAAACAATAAAAAAATAAAAAATAAGGGACCCAACATACCCTCACCTTCCCCTCCCCACCCCACCACCCCCCACCCCCACCCACCCTCCCCCCCCCCCCCCCCCTAGATCTGCCACTGGGGAATCAACATCGAATTCTCGTTAAACGAACGAATAATTGTAATGAAAGTGTCTTCCATACACAGTGATCCAGAGGTTTCAAAGTCTGGGTTTCATCTCAGCAATGTTTTTTTTTTTTTTTTTTTTTTTTTTTTTTTTTCAGAAGAATGTTGTCCTTAGTTGTCTTGGAAATACTTCCAAAGCAACGGCATTGACAACAACGATTTCAGCCCACTAATGCTGATGCTTCCAGGGATGCCAAGTTCATTTTTTTTTTTTTTTTTATGAGTGAGATTTTCATGACTCGGCATCTCGGCGAGCGAATGTGCGCGCAAGCGAGGATGCGGGAGGGGTCCCCCCCCCCCCCTCACACACACACACATCACCGTGGGACCTTTTTCAATTTTTAGCTCTTAATAGTGCGATCAGGTGCATACTTAAGTGGCTATTTTGTACTTATTTTGAAAGACAAAAGGAAAATTTACCTTCAATTGTAACTATCACTTTAATCCTTTGTGCTATGCTCCTTATTATGGGCCCAAATTGCAGACTTTGCCCGATGCGTGAGAAAAATGGGTGTCGTGGGTGAGATCGTGAGACCACCCCTAAATGCTTGAGTCTCACTCAGAATGCGTGAGACTTTGTAGCTCTGTGCTTGTTAGAATGTAGAGTATATTAAATTTTTAAATGAAAACTTAAAAACTAATCATGACTATAGTTTAATAGAAGAGAGATATAAATTTCAAAGCAGCATTAGACAAAACAACAGTACAACTTAATCCGCAAAAAGGTATGCAATTCCTGCTATTTTGGCCCCGTAAAACGAATATAAGGTAAAGAAAAACAAAGAGAGAACTGAAACAAACGAAGTGATAATGAGGGAAACACTTGAAGCAACGTGAAAAGACATTGGAATGAACTACTGTTCTCCTTGCCAACTCTCTTCACATTGCCACTGTTTGATTGTATTTTTCTTCTTTTTTATTTAACGATTTTGAGCCGGCCATTCGCACACGCCGTGCTCTTAAAAGCACGCTGACAGCATTGACTGGTGAATTCGACAAGCTATATACGACACCATCCTGTCGTCTGCTTGCATTGATCTCCGTTGTTTCTTTAAAAAGAAGAAGAAAAAATCAAATTCTGTTTGCTTGAATAAAAAAAAAGAAGAAGACAGCAAAAGTTAGTTAGTATTCTCGACAGACCGGATTTAAAAATCAAATTCGTTCTGCTGTAATTGGGAAATCGAAACCGGAATATTGATTGGATTACCGGAGTTGCAAAACCGGGCGAAGGAATATGCAAGCACGTGCTTCCGCAAAACGGCACTAGGTTATTCGCTGCAAAAGGAGCTTGCATTGAGCACATCCGTTCCACTGAATTTCTGCAGATCTGTGATGGAAAAAAAAGTAAATGGAGACGACTGGCATATGAAATCTCAAACATCTTCACATTATCGTGTTAGTCCACGCCATGCGATATGCCACAACGGAATGCCTGCGCAATTTCGATATACTGTAAAGTGCATCGGGTCCAGCAAACCACACTTCCCTCAATTCGGATTATATCGCCTCCTCAATGCGATAATGAAATATACATCGTGTTGGAGTCGAAGGTTAGGGTAACCTGAGACATGATGCTATAATTATTCCTCTACATGAGTGTATAGTTATGGAATATGTGAGACTCAAAGGAGGGGGGGGGGGGTGGTGGGTGGGAAGGTATTCGATTAAAATTTGATGAAAGCACAAACTCTACATGACGAACTAATAGCAAGATGTTCAGTACGACTTTCAATTTCCATTTCTTCTTTGTAATGTCTAAAACCAGCGTCGTGCACACCTGAAACATCTTACATGCCTTATTTTAGACATCTTACATGAATTATGTCACCTTGACCGGTCAACAGACGGTGGACGACGGTCTCAATTATCCAGGGTATTGAACCCCTTCAATGCTATCACTACTCCTAGAAAGGACGCTGCCATTATTATTACCAGAGAGAACCGTCTCATCTCCCTGTTATTACCCAAGATTTGGTCGTGGTCAAAAGGATTCGAATTCGAAAGTCGGTAATGACTATCCACTCTACCACATGGTGGAACACTATAGCATAAACTGAGTGAGACTCGTTTGGTGTTTATTGTTCTAGTGTGAAGACATCTATATAACTCACCAAATCTTAATCTCTTTTTAAAACTTCCCTTCACACTGATGGATAATAAAGATGGCACGTTGTCTCGAGACTATCGTAAGGAGGCGCCCTGCAGCGTCTCAGAGACTTTGCTCTCATGAACGCGATAATCATGTGCTCCTGTTTACCTATGGTGGCCTCTCCAGCGTAAGCAACGCTGTCCCAAAGGCCCGAATTCACGAAGGTGGTACAATTGAAAACATGGTTTAAACCATGGACAAAGACCGTAGTTGTGTATGGGGCGCCAAGTGTCATATGGCCTATTTCGTTACGAAATCAGTCACTTCGTCGATTTCGTCGACGAATTAATGTTCATTTCGTTACGACATATTACGTCGACGAAATGATCATTCCGTTAACGAAATGGTCATTTCGTCGACGAAATGACTGATTTCGTAACGAAATAGACCATGCGACACTTGGCGCCCCATAAAAAGTACGGTCTTTGTCCATAGTTTAAACCATGGTTTCAATGATTATTGTACCACCTTCATGAATTCGGGCCAAAGGGTCTAGTCATAATTGATACGTAAGTATTTCGGGATACCCATTTCACGAAGTAAAGTCTTTCTAAAGATTGGAAACACTGGGCAAGATAAGTATTGACGACCTTGGTGAGGAGCTGAGAGCCTACTTCATGAATATGATCGAAGTTTGCTGTATAGTTCAGATCGTAATTACTTCGCAATGTTTGTAAACCTGAGATGACATATCGATTGTTCAGTATATCATATCAACAACCCCAAATTCTATGTGTGTGTTCCACGCAGACGATGACCCCTTGCCCCACTGCATACCCAGGTAACACAGTGTCTCAACGGTCGACTCGCACGGGGTGTGGATTTCTAATCAAGGGGAAGGGATTATGAGGCCTATATGTCATCCGCATTTTAACCATGACTTAAGATACGACCGCATAAATATTAAATAGGCTTGGTGACTCTTATTTCGACAGGTTATATCACCGCAATTTTACGCTCCTGAAAAAAAAAGAAGAAGTGTATACGGTCAGGCAAAATAGTGCATGCGTGGAGATCATTACGATTAAGTACGGTTCGGTTCTCAATCCAATATATAGATGATCAAACCGACTGAATAGGTGATGATAGGGGAGTGTTCGGAATGATCTTCGGAAGGGTAGGGGCGTGACCGTTATAGCACGTTGAACTACCCCGATGGCCCAGTTAACGTCCTCCGCCCCCGGGGAAATATTGATGCTGTTTTCAAGCTTCCGTGTAGAGCAAGTTAGGTGTCAAAGTTCTGAAACATTTATATTCTGCGTGTTTGTACACGTCAAAGTTTGTAGGCCTGTTCCCGTTGTGACAGAGAGTCGCAGATATCTGCACCTAGAGTTTGTTAGCAGCCTCTGAGTTCTGTTAGAAATAAAATTGTCTATGTAAACGACCTCACCCTAGCACCCCCTAAAATAAAAATACAATTTGAAATTGATAATGATTATTATGATTTTGTAATTATAGCTATGATTATAATTATGATTATAATTATACTTATTATTGTTATTATTAGTATTATTATTATCATTATTACTACTATTACTATATACAAAACGCAGAACATATTACTCTTCTGCACTTAAAAAGCAAGGCAAACACACATACACACACACATACACGTTCACGTCCAGATACGAAGGTACCATCAGTCTGTCGTTCAAACTTTTTTTCTTCTTCTTGGACATCCTTGACTGCACATTGCAGTACGTTCTATGAAAATAAATCAATGAAAAGCCCAACACACAAACTAAAAATGATGATGAATGTTTTGCCACATTATACCAACACAAAAATGTAATTAAGCCCCTGGCCAATTAGATTTAATTTTGAGACTGAATTGGCACATCAGGTAAGTAAGGAACCCAATATAGTATCGAGAGGGAGAGAGGGGGATGGAGAGAGAGAAAGACAATGTCAAAGGCAATATGATGCACGGATGAGCTAAATGTCGGTGATCTATCTGTTTGCAACTTTCTGATCTTATTTGCGAAGCGTGCTTTTATTTCGTTTTCAAGACCGACCGGTACACTCTGACGTTATGTTATTCTCTGTAGATTAAAGTGGAATCCGTCTTACGGTAAGCACACCGCGAGGAAAGATTATCTCTGCTTCAAATGATCGTTAACATCCATAGATAATGGTCGTTAACCCACTATCTTCACGATAGACGTTGATGGATGTGTTGATGAGTGCTAAATGACCCTTACCATGTGGATTACAGTTCTGCCTGTCCCCTCTAGGGAAACAAGCCTGTCATCAATTTAGCCATCCTCCGCTTTAACCACATGTCGGTGTGGAGGATCTACTAAATGACATCAATATGAATGTTATTTGTGTGAGCGTTTGTTTTTGTGTGAGTGTATTTCTTTTTTTATTCATTATTTATTTTTTAAGGATCGTGCGTGCGTTTTGCGAATGTTTGATGATGTATGCTGCGTTTGTGTAAAAGGTTGTGTGTGTGTGTGTGTGTTTGTGTGTGTGTGTTTGTGTGTGTGTGCAGTGTGTGTGTGATTTTATGTTTGTTTGAAGGTATTTATTTTGTGCGAAAGATGATCGTGTGTGTGTGTTGGGGGGATTTATATACTGTGTTACCTGTGTTGTTTTGGGTTTTTTTTCTCTGTGTTTTATTGCCTCATCTCCTGAACTAATATTTATGATAGAACAAATGCATATAAAAATCAAGTGCAATGAAAGCACGACTCTCTCTGATTACTGCCCTGTAAAAGTAGAACAAAGACAAAGTAAAAGAAAAATCTAAATGAACATTCTAATGTTTTGGTTTTGTTTGTTATAACATCATTCGTGTTCGATGAACTGTCCTTATCAGATGAATGAAAGTCAAATTGACAGCTTGTACCGCTTTGAATCATGTTTTCTTTTTTGACAAAAAAAAAACCCCATCGAATTATATTGAATGGAATTGAATTAAAACAAAAGAAAAACGAGGTTGTAAAGAGTGGAGGATATTTCAATTGGAGACTTTCATCACCTTGACAATACCTCCCCATCCTTATGATATTCATAACGTGATTGCTCCTGGTGTCACTGTTTAAGGAAACAAGAGAGACATAGTCTACTTTGTGTGGTTTGACTGCCAATTGGCACGGATAACCCAATAACGTACATTGTAAGTACACACTGTCCAAAGTTCGTTTCTTAGGAAGGGCTAACGGATCTAACAACGACTCTCTTACTTTAGGTTTCGATGAACCCTCCAGAAGTTTGTTTGTTAGATTCAACACCCATTTAACCCCACTTGAACATAGTGCAGATTTACTCCCAAAGTTTCAATGAGCAAGCTAGCTAGTTGTTTCTGTTTTGTTGTTTTTGATACAGAGCCATGAAAAAGGATGATGGTGCCATAACGATGATGACAATGAATGTTCAGGGATGAGGGATGGCCTTCGTCTTTAACATGACCTTGTTGTATGTTTTGCGACAGTCGCTAATGTTTTCCCGCTATAACAATCTCTAATGATTTAATGATCTTGAATTAAAGAACGCCTGGGGACAAGGGAAGACTTTGCTATATCCCTTTCCCCCTCAATACATACTCCTGATCCATCTGGATCAATGATGCATGAGCTATGTTCTGTTTTCGTCATCTTAATCCTTATTTTATTGGCCTGAGATTCCCCTTCTATCCCCGGCATTATAGATTGGGCCCCCAGGCGATGGACTGCAGATGCAGTTCATACCGTCATGAGTGACAGATTCAATTCTATTTTGTGACAGGAGACACGACCATAATCATTTTGGGAAGAAACAATTTCTTCTGCGACTGGTTCATTCAACAGGAAGCTACCATCTAATGTTTTGTTGTTTGTTTGGTTTTTTTTTTCCATTTTTCGAAATTTATTTGATTTTGTTTGTTTGTCTTGTTTTGTTTGATTCCTTTGGGTGTTTTTTTTTTTCACATGCGTGTTAGACAAACTGCAGACAACCTCGAACCTCGTCTGGTTGGTTGGAGTACCGTGGAATATTGGGCCGAGCAACGGACTTATCATCTTAAGTTCGAATCATGTCTGATCCAAATACTCTTTTGAAACAGGAGAACGAGGAGGCAAAAATTATATCATGCCCCTATTGACACAGGTGTTTAAAATGAGAAGCTCCAAGGTATGAGGTAATGTTAAATGCAAAGGAATCTGAGGGTCCTGCAATCATTGCCACATTAAGGTTATCTATTATACTCCCCCATCGTATATACTGCTGTCATCAATTGGTGCCATTATTAGCATTATCGTTTGTTATTACCTGCGCCAAGGAAGGAGGAGGTTAAGTGATCATCGGCGTTGGTTGTCTGTTTGCAAAATAACTCAAAAAGTTGTCAACGAATTTGAATGAAGCTGCAGGGAAAGTTGATAATGACACAAGAAACAGATCGTTAGATTTTAATAGTGATCTGGATATTTTTATGGATTTTTGTAGGATTTTTGATTTTTTGGCGTCAATAGGTCAATAGCCGCATTCACACGTACAAAATAGCAGTAAGACGATCGCGCTCCAAATCTCGAGATTTGTATCACGCTAATTGGTGTACGTGTGAACCCCCCTAATGTATTTGGGAGTTCTAGCTGCGCGTTCTGGAGGTTTACGTCCGCGCACTAAAGCGCGTGCTCTGCTGTTGACTTAACTCTTTATGTGCCATGGTGGAAACCCCCTGTGTGCCACGTTATTCTGAGACATGAAGGTAGTCATGCTTTGAGAAAGAATTCTGTTTTTCCAGTTTGTATATTAACTTCTACAAATTTCTGTTAAGATGGGCATAATGGTAGGCAAATTTAAAGAGGAATGTCAAGCTTTGTTTCCATATAAATTGTATGACGACCCTATTCTCCATTTTTCTTTTGAATAACCAAACTTTTAATGCCATATTACTGTAAAGGTATGACTTTTGCACATAAAACCGTGACAGAAACTTAGAATGTACGAGCAAATCTATTTTAGTTGGGAACATCGCTCGATAGTCGATCATCACATAGAATGCAAGCCGTATATGAGAGGAACAATTTTTTAAGCACGAGAAACGTTTTCATTGTGCCGCGGGATTAGCAGTAATTAGCGGTTTATCGATCGGTCTTGGCGGCTTTATTTGTTGAGCAGAATATGCGAAGTTGGCTCGCCGTCGACTGAGTCGGACATGCGAACGTGGCACATAAAGAGTTAAAGGTGCATGGTCCCGGTGTTTTTCAAATGCGTACGCGGGCGCACGGCGCAAGTTTCCTATAGAGACCTACGCTATCGACTCGCTTTGGCCCACTTCCCCGAGTCCAAAGAGGTCCGATTCACTGTAGTCAGTGGTCGGATCACAGTTCGGCTCATGATTCGGCTGAAGAGGGCGACAGCTTTAGCAAACTTATTTTGTGATGTCATAATAACAAGCACATATGCACGCACCCTGGCATTACTACAGACTGCGCGATGCGCAGAGACCGGGACTATGCACCTTTAAAGGCGCATAGTCCCTGTAGTGTAGAGGGCGCTGTTGATGATACTGCCGATCACTGTTCAAGGGGCATGTCCCGGTAGTGTAGATGGCGCTGTTGATAAAACTGCCGATCACCGTTAGCATTGATACGAAGATTACCGAAGTTGAGCTGTCATCAAAAGTAAAGTGCGTAGGTGTTGCTAAGTAACGTTGCCTTCGTTGTCTTCTTTGCGCATCGCGCAGTCTGTAGTAATGCCAGGATGCGTGAATATGTGCTTGTTATTATGACATCACAAAGAAGTTTGCTAAAGCTGTCATCCCCCTCAGCCGAATCATGAGCCGAAGCATGATCGGACCACTGACTACAGTGAATCGGACTTCTTCGGACTCGGGAAAGTGGGCCAAAGCGTAAGCGCCAAAGAGAAGTCGATAGCGTAGGTCTCTATAGGAAACTTGCGCCGTGCGCCCGCGTGCGCATTTGACTAAAACACCGGGACCATGCACCTTTAACGTTGATACGAAGATTGCCGAAGTTGAGCTGTCATCAAGAGTAAAGCGCGTAGGTGTTGCTAAGTAACGTTATCTTCGTTGTCTTCTCTGTGCATCATGCAGTCTGTAGTAATGCCAGGGTGCGTGCATAATTATGTGCTTCTCATTATGACATCACGAAAGAAGTTTGCTAAAGCTGTCATCGGATTCCCCCTCTGCCGAATCATGAGCCGAACTGTGATCGGACCACTGACTACGGTGGATCGGACTTCCTCGGACTCGGGGAAATGGGCCAAAGCGTAAACGCTTAAGAGGAGTCGATAGCGTAGGTCTCTATAGGAAACTTGCGCCGTGCGCCCGCGTACGCATTTGACTAAACCACCGGGACCATGTGCAAAGGTTGGCTGACTTGGCGGAGGTCTACTTTGCAGTGCTTTTTTATCTTTTATTAGTAGACCATGGCAGACATCATCAATATTATCCTCTGTGTCATTATTGTAAAAATTCTCCTCCTTCTCCTCCTCCTCTTCCTCTTCCTCCTCAATCATCATCATCATCATCACTATCACCACCACCATTATAGTCATCATAATTGCCATTACCATCATTATTATCATCATTATCATAATAATAATAACTATTATTATTATTATCATAATCATCATCATCATTATCATTATTATTAGCGTTTACATAAGCTTTAACATTATTTTGCTTTTTTGACTTTTACATGTCATTGCGCTTACCTTTCACATACTCGACCAGAGTACTCCTCCCTTGCTCTCTCCTCTCTCCTGTCCCTCTCAGCACTCCGTCTCATCCTCTTTGTATTCAAATGCTTTGCTCGATTCCCTTCCATCTCCATCATGAGAGAGCTTTAGATTTTCGCGACGGAAACGTTCAGAGGGGAAAAAAACTGTTCTCAGCATGCGCAGAATCGCATATCATAGTCGATCTATTTATAGCTTGCGTTGCGTGAGTTTTCACTACGCGTTCTGGGCTATTTTTACGTCCGCTCAATTCACAACATAGAGTGCTACCTGATGCACCGATCATATGGGGGCGCCATTTTATTTTTCATACGTTGCGTCCCAGCGTAATCTAAAGTTACTTTTTCAGCACGACGCTGGGAGACAGGAGAACGTCCAACGTAATCGTCATCTCAAACGTCCGCGCCGCAAATCTAAAGCTCCCTTTTGTATACAGGCAGTCTCTATAAGGCACATAGGTGAATGCCTGGATTTGACCGTTGAATTAGAGAAGATTTAGATTGTAACTAGATATATCATTCTATGTTGTTGGGGCCATATCAGGGTGATATACAAATATATCGTCAAGTTTTTAGTTACGTTGGACAGGCCCGAGTGTGTTTTTGTCAATACGAAACGTGTAGAAGTTTACAGTTAGTGCATATTATTCATTTCCCGAACGTTGAAATAAAACTCATAAATGAACGGAACACACGGCGAGAGTTAAACAAAGAGTTAATCTGTATTTCCTTACATGCCGTCATCTTTATACCCACATGGTTTCTTTGTCGTGACCAAGGATTATAGTCCAAGGACTGATCGTATCCCAATCCCACTACATTGTGTTGATCATGAATATGAACATGACATAACGATCCATAAATCTCACAAGGAAGACCAGTGTAAGATACCTGTGAAATGAATGCAGAACAAAAGTCTAACATTAATTTTGTGCCTTTTTTTTCCTTATCATTTCTGTCCGTTTGTGTGACTCTTCAAAACTGAGCCAATATTGAATCCTGCTCAGGTTGCTTAATATGAAAAAGATATAAAGCCAAGTTGGGTTGATATTACTTTGTCCTTCTCCCAGGCAAACCGATGGAAAATCATTTAAATCAGAAATACATATTCCATGAACTATCATGGATACTCTTTGTTGGCTCATTTTCTTTCTCACCTTGTATCTATCAAAGGCACATAGTGAATGCCCAAATACATATAATCCACACTGTACTACCATTGAATAGTAATACAAAGGTAAATATATCCTGTGATGATTGTTTTGCTCTTGTGATTGTTTGTGTTACCTTTTGTTTTATACATAATACAGTGAGGCACGGTAACGAGGAGAAATGTTGGTTTCAGTTTCACAAATCTTGGCTTGTCGCCTGCGGGGCAATTTGTGACAATCGGCAGATGAGGATAATTATTGAATGGCGGGGAAAGACGTCACAAATATCCCCGATATTGATAAAAGTCCCCATGAAGCAAGAGAGAAAGAATACAGCGAAAGAGAGAAAGAAAGAGATCTATTATGCACAAACAGATCGATGTTGTCGTGTAATATTTCGTACAAGATACGCACTGATACCGTCTGCTTTGAGTCTAAGATTATCGATTTCTATCGCTGCTCCAGAAACGCGTTTTGATAAGCTCGATCATCTTCGTTCTTTTTGGCTTTTGTTTTAGCTTGTCAAAACCCTCGATGTCACGGGTAAACGTATCCCGTCGGTGCGCTTGTATTTCGCCTGGTCACGCGCGCCGAGGCAGAGGGTTTGTTTTAGCAGCTATTGAAAGGAAACCATGTTGTATCCAACGAGTTGGCAAGAAAGCTGTAGACCAACACTACAACAACTTGACTCGGGTAGTGAGCGAAATGTTAGAGGGTGTGATAAACGCGCTCCTGGGTTGATAATTGCCTTATGGTTTTTCGGGCTCACACATTTCGCAGCATTTTCTTTAGCATGTTTAGCAGCATATTTCTCGGAGGACATGATAAGTATTACTGAAGCATATAGTGATCTGATGGGGAAGGGTCCAGCTATGGATATGGTGGATCTTTAACCATCAGGGTATACCCTGGTTTCCTTCAGTTTCAACATACTCTGACGAGATGATTTACGGTCAATGTGCCTCTTAGTGAAAGGTGCAAAAATAATTGTTTGCTGGGGGTAATAATAGTGTTGAGGTCCTCCGGGAGTTCCCCCATTAACGTAAATCTTATACATTATTGGCTACTGCGATCAAGACAAATCGGAGGTAAGGGGTAAGAAAGGGGCACTGTGGCAACATGAGACCACTCTGACCGTCTTGCTAATTGATTTCCTACTCAAATGGCACCAAATTCACTTCGACTTTAACATCATCACTTTTGGCATGAATTTTTCACTTATCGATGAAAAAGAAAAATTAATGTTGCACATCATTCTAGATGGACACGACCAAATATAGGCAAGAGGCTGACGAGGGTTGTGAAAAGAAAGACTGCAAGAACTTAAAACGTATTATATGACAACATAGCCATAAACCCGATTCCTAGCGGCTGGGCTCATTTCTGTTGCTATTCATAGATTGCTATGGTACGAATGTCGTCTGATTAATCAGTAACTCATTCGCGCGGGACAAAAAGTCAATTCGAGTCGCCACATTACGTCGTAATACCCTGCAGGGGAGAAAGGAAGGTGATATATTCTCAAGTCCATTTTACTCAATGTTCTTTTTTTCCCTTTTTCAATTTTACATGACATGGGAATTGATCATAATGGTAATTATAAACTCATCATTGAGCTTTATAGATTAGCTGTCTCGCGGGTGTCTAGGAGAGATGAAAACTTTCAATTACAATGTATGGACGGCAATCCCTCTACCTCCACCAATAACACCATCACCGCCAACAACAGTAAAACCCTCTGTTATACACTCTATACATCATCATCATGATCATCGAGGTAAAGTAGGCCTACATTAGTTTAAAAACACACCAGAATAAAACAAAAAGAATGATGGTTGGACAAAGGGGAAACAAGTAGTCCTGCTAACGTTTGAAATGAATTGTTCTGAGAAACATTGTATTAAGCGCATTAAAAATGTAATGTATTATTATTATTATTATTGTTGTCATTATTATTATTATTATTATTATTATTATTATTATTATTATTATTATTATTATTATTATCATCATCATTATCATTACAATTATCATTATCATTTCATTTTATTATTATTTTTACTATTATTATTATTATCATTGTTATTATTATTATTATTATTATTATCATCATCATTATCATTATTTTATGATTTGGTTAAAGTGGCCCTAAGGGAAGAATTGAATTCTCGTAAGTTAATGGGACCGACGAATTAAAAATCGTTCTGGAAGACCAATGGGTACTGACGTAATAGCGTGTTTTCCACTGGGGATCTGCCACTCCTCATCATAACAACTACCCTGGATGAATATGACAAATACGATGCAGTGGTTGAAGACGACATGCCAACCGACATTGCTTTTTTCACCTCAAAAGTTTTTGGTAGTAGTGTTACCATTGTCAAGATGTATTGCTATCATTAGTATTGACAACATGGGAGGACAGACAAAGTGTAAATTGGACGAGGCTCTTCATTTCATACAGAGTGTCCAAGGTAATTCACCTGCTAGTTGTATCAACGAGATCCTGGGACGAGATATCTTATCCAAAATGTCCCTCTTAATCGACTTGTATAAAGTGATACAGGGTAATTCTGAAGTAATGGTAGCGTCTGACTGGGCTTTTCTTTGTTTTTTGTTTGTTTGTTTGTTTGTTTGTTTTTGTTAAAGCAGTGTGGACACTTGGGAAGTTAACCCGGTAAAATAAGAACACGTTATTTTCACTTTTGGTATCTTTCTGATTCTGTCTTTCATTTTCATCTTCAGTGGACCAAGATTTACAAAGAGGAGTCAGTTGCGTGTTGTCCGTATTAAGTATTAGAAAAAAAAAAGTATAAGCTATTCAGTTTTTGGTCCTGTCGCAGCAGCTGCAGGTGTGTGCTTCTAAGTTTTGCATTGCATAATGGGCTTAATTGATAGTCCTATGGAAGGGAAGAACTTGTAGGTGTTTATGGATCTTTGTTCGCTTTGTAAATACTTTTTTTTTTATATTGCCTGCCAATGCAACGGAATTCAAAACCCGGAAGGTACGTTAAATTTGTCTTGGCACATATGTAAAAGCCAATGATTTCGAAAGCGCTTCCATAGGGAGGTAATTTACATCGCAAAATATGTGTCAAGTATGCAATTAGCTTCACCGTCATCTAATTTGCGCTTGATATCCGGCCTTGATTTTTTTCTTTAGCTTTTGAGCAATTGCCTACAAAATGCCGGAAAAAGACGACGCATGAGTGGCGCCTGTTATAAGAAGCGTCAGTAAATTGATAAATTACACGATAGAGCTGTAGGGTATTGGTGCATTATTACGTTTGCGATTCTATTCGAACTAAAACCTATATCATATTTCGTCTAAAACAGACAATTTGCATTTCAAAACAGAGCTGTGTGGTTGGGGATCGTGCCGTCCACACACTCACACAGTCAGTAATAAAATTATGTTCCTTCTTCTTTTCCCTTGGGATTGTAACGCCAAATTTGCTCTTTCATCAGTAAACGCATCACTTTCTTCAAACGCTTTTCGGTCACGAGTCTGTGTTTATTATCATGTGTCTGTATCAAGTGCCGTAAAATGGGATGAAGGTTATCCCTTCCAGATATCAGCAATCTTTAGAATTGAAATTCATCGAAGAAATGCATTAGCCTTGAAGCCATATCGCGTCATGAATAAATCTTTAAGACACTAACTCAACGTTATAAAACGCTGTATTCCACAGAAGCTTGGACGAGCAAATATGAGAACTAATGGTTTAGGTAATTTAGTCCGCTCGGAACGCTCACAGCATCGCATATTATTGTATAAAGCGATTCGATTCGATTCGATATTTATCGCCTATACGTCCCACCTTTACCGCCCACAATATCCCCCTCCCCCGATGCATTATGCAGATTACAGTCGCACTTGATTGAGCAGCAAGAGTTCCCACAAATGACTTCCGACACGTCCCCACCAAGTTTGATTTTTTTTCCCCTGACCAATTTCCCCTGGGCTGGGGGACGAATATCACACGTTTATCAAATCAATCCATCACTTTGGATGGATGACGACTAATGTCTCGAGACTCAGAAACAAGGAGAAGAATATTATGTGTGTAAAAACTTAGCCCCTGCACGCCCCTAAATACTTTCTCGGATAACGTTGTGCTGTAAACTGCGGCTAGTTGTTTGTGATCAATGCTAGACAGTCAAATGTATACAGCAACCTTTCAGAACGGAAATGCCCCCGAAAGTGCCTAGGGTTAAGAGGTCTCGAGACGCGCTGAGAGCCAACAGTCTGAAATTAGCGAGTATATGTGCTAGCTTCCAACACTTGCCCCAATCGTACACAGTCCTGTTTGCTTTGTTTTCATCATCATCATCATCTTCTTCTTCTTCTTCTTGTTCTTCTTCTTCTTCTGCTTTTTTCGACGACGAGGGATGAATGGTAGAATCTTGTAGTTCGAGAGTGGCTCCGGGGAGACCAATCGTCTTGCTCTCTGGGAATCCGGGACGCTTTAAGCTCTTCCCCTTTATTCTCAAGTACAGGAAATCCAAATAATGCTTGCTAATTCTTCTTTGGGTCACCTGAGTGAACCAAACTCCCTTCTCTACGAGAAAAAAAAATACCTTGCACGAATGAAAAAGGTTTGGATTCTAAGGACTGTCGAGTAAAGACGGATTGTTCAGACAAGCTACTGGCAGCTAGAATTCACCTGTAATTGCGTTACGTGAGAACGTGATTAGGTTGATACAGACGTATTCCAATCAGCAATTCCATGATGATCACATTTCAAAATGTACACGTGGGTCAATATTTTTTTAAAATCTTGTTATTGGAAGGAACATATTAAACTTTCAGTGCCTATGTTTATGTTGATAAAATATTCATATTCTGGGCCGATAAATCTTTGATCACATGTTGACAGTCCTTGAAACAATAATAGTGATAGGTTAAGATTGCAGGTCACATTTTTTTCTTCCTCTTCTTCTTCTTCTTCTTCTTTTCTTCTTCTTCTCTTCTTCTTCTTCTTCTTCTCTTCCTTCTGCAGTCTCCAAAGAGAGCCTGACCCGTGAGAGCCAGCAAAATAGCCTTTGTTTGTTTGTTTGTTTGCTTTTTATACAAGTACACATTCATCTGCAACTAGCACGCAGATAATCAATTCCACATGAATTCTTACGCCTGTTTAGCAGTTAGCCCTATTTTTTTTTTTTTTTTTGATCTACGATTTTTGCTTGTCTTGAATATGTTTTAATCTTTTTTTTTGTCCATCGGTCTATCAAATCGTCAAATGGCTTTTCATTGCTTTAAGTCGGAAATTAAAAATGGAGATGGTACGTGTGTGTGTTTCGATTGTTGGCTGTAATTCCAGCCCGCGTTACGGAATGAAGGGAAACCATGATATTCCGTGCTCCGGATTGGAGCATCGCAGAAAGTCAACGACGACGGGCAAAGAGGTATCTCTTTCAGAAAATAAATTTGAAAAAAAAAATGGAAAAGAAAAGAAAGTGGAAACTGCGACATGAAGTTGATTCAGATGGCGACGGGAACATGCCGCCCTGAGTCTCGTGCACGTAAATCAAATGAAGAATGATTTCATCCCTCGGGGCATATTGACAAAAATAATTTGTTTATCAAATCCATCTTGCTGAAAAGTCACCCTTGATGTGCTTGAGGCTGGCGTGTCCATGGCGTCCGGACCTTTCGTCTATGGCCCATACCATCCTCGATTTTACTTTTCCTTATTTGTTCCCCCGCGGAGCCCCCCAATAAGGACTGATTTCTGCCTCTGCTTTCGACAGTTGACCTCAATAAACCTTGTAACAATCTTATCAACTTTCTTTCAAAAGACATAACTTTTCTCACTTCCAATGTTGTCCCCAATTCCCTCTGTAAGAAGAGTGACAATCGAAGTGTTCGTCTTCTCATATACATTTCACTCCTCTGTTCGATCCCGCTTCCCAATTTTGCTTCCTCTCAGTCGAGGCAACTTCACTGTCCTATTCTGACTGAGTAGTGCGACCCTGGAATAATATCAAAATAATGTGATTTGCGACAAGTTCAGGATTTTTTAGATCCTAACTATCTAATGTCCAATTGTCAAGTTTCTGTGGAAGACTATTTTTTTTTTCTGCTTCAAAATGAGTGGGGTTGATTATGATAATTTGCAAGCTTATAGAGTTTATCGAATCCAAAGATTTCTTGGGAAAAAACCCTGCTGTTTAAATAGCCAGTAGGCAATGCTTTTTGCTGTGACTAATAGATTAATAAAGCTATCACATATCACTTGTACACAGAATGGCGAGATACCATTGTAATAAAGATATCAGGTTGTGTGAACGTAGGTGTTTGTGTGGACGACTAACTAATATATCCCATATATATATATATATATATATATATATATATATATATATATATATAGAGAGAGAGAGAGAGAGAGAGAGAGAGAGAGGGAGAGAAAGAAAGAAAGAGATATAATATATAAATATATAGATAGATATAGATAGATGTCGTTATGCATTTCTTCTATCTCTTCTTCTCTCTTTCTCTGTATCTATCTATCCATGTTGCATTCTATTTTCTCATCCCGTAACAACAGTATATCCTGCTGTTTTTTTTCCCTCAACAGGAATCATAAGGAAACATGAAACACTTCTTTCGTTACAAAGTCTGTGTTTTACAGTTTCAAATTTATTCATTTATCCTAATGTACCGTTCAAGAAACAAGAATGTTTGTTGTTGCTGCTGTTTTCTTCGTTAGAGTCCATTACAAAGTGTTCTATTTTGGAACTGATGAACTTGATAACGTCTCAGCACGCTAATGCCAAAAAAGGGGGGTTCAGTTACACTTTATCAGTCAAGGAAAACACAACCGGAAAATAAAAGAACAAAGTACGGAAGAAAAAAGTTACTGATACATGAGCTGGACAAATGCATAATTGCAAAATTCTGATGGGCTTTTTAAAACAAAATTATAAACAGCCGAAGATGTTGCCGCCATCTTCTAAAATGGAAAAACGAGAAACAGAAAATAAATCTCAAGTAATTTCTATAATGGACGGAATTGGATTCGTGATAGGGCTTGATCAATACAGCGGGTTTCCATTTACACCCGCGGGTCGGGAGATGCTTAACCGCAGACACATCGCAATACGCCCGATGCTGTACCTGTAGTTGACTTGGTTTTGTATCTTGTTGTCGTGTCTGAGGTAACACGTCGTGACATTAATGACGTTGAAATCTAAGGTAGATGGGAAGTATTCGGCATACTAATTGTACAGTGAAACCTGCTTACAAAGACCAATCAAGGAGGGGGTGGGGAGAACAACAAAGAGAGAGACAGAGAGAGACAGAGAGAGAGAAAGAAAAAAAGTTGTTCTATAACATTGCAGGTGTATAATGTACTGTCTGTTTCACCAGATTTTGACAGTCATTGATAGTGTTTTCAGTGGACAGGAGGTTTTCACAGACACTTGGTCACCAAAGCATGTTCGGCATAAAATGTGATCAGAGAACTCACATTTGCATGGTGTACCTTTTCTCTTTTTAATTTCTTTTTTTTTTTCTATTGCTTGATAATTCTTGGCTTTTGCTCGTGTGGGGGCACCGTGATAAATGAACGTAAAAATTTCACTACTTCAAATAAAGACGTGTGACATACTGAGTATGCCGGAGTACTTTCGCTCCGCTACAGAAACATTTCCTGCGTAAGGCGCTGCAAGCATTAATGATATTGATTGTTACCATGAGAATTTGCATGTGATTTATCACGAGTTGCAGCTGGCATAGTGATTTGAAGGAGAAAACGTAGGCGTGAATTTCTTGAGTGGCTCTGCTCCCATTTACGCTAGCACATTAAAGTTTCGCAAATAGATGACTGGTTCTTTTATGGTCAATTACTAACCTTAATTTCTCTGTGGGTGACCATTAACGGTTCAGAATGTTCCATGATACAGTATTATGACTAAAAGGGGTCTGTCTGGCACATGCTCGTCTCCCATCCCCCTCCCCCCCACACACACACACACACACACACACACACACACACACAATGACATATTGTGCACCAAATACCGCCAGCCGTAACCCATGGACGGCAACGAGGCGGTTTAAAAATTGGGCCACTTCAAAACAGAAGAGATCTCTTTTAAAGTCAGTTTTCTCCCCCCCCCCCCCCACCCCACGTAAACAATGACCGCTGTCAGCCAATAAACGCGGCAAATTCCGTTAAAGTCCAAGGCACTGACTCCAGTGTAACGGCTCTCCTCTTCTTTTTTCACTCCGATCCATTAGCTTAGGATAGTTAAAGCGCATGGCCGGGAAAAATTAGACACTGCTCAAGAGGTTCCCGCGGGTATGATTTCAAGCCCCCAATACCAGTCCTTGCTCTCTTTGATCCTATCGCCGTAAACAAGAGTAATCGGTGTCTGAAATTATTAAACGGCAAGCGTAAAGCCGTACATGCTACCAATGGTAAATGTTGTTAGTTACTTCGTTCGTTCGTATTTACTTTGCTTCTCAAATCAAATCAAACTGAATTATATGGGTGTGACAAATTTAAACAAAACATAACCAAATGACAAAAGGAGCAATACAAAAGTGCAGTTATGCATAACAACTGGTTGCTCATGAGAAATGAAGAAGTTTTTGCTAGATTAACATAGAACGAAAGAACAGAAAAACAAACACACAAATAGACAAAGACATACATGAGTGTAAAACACCTGCGATTTGTCTATAGGACGTTGTGAATTGGTAAACCTTTTACCATATGGATGCTTTTAGCTTGCTATGCAAAATATCAAAATTATACTAAACGCGATCACCGCATAATAGCTACTATTTTTTTCTCCCACTCTTTCTTATATGATTAACAAAAGAAAAAAATATATATATTATATAATTATGTGTGTGCGTGAATTGTATTATTGTAGATAGATATATCAGACACTTTCCATAAACTGTTTGCAATCGCTGCACCAAATTCCCGACGTGTCATGATTAATGATTACAGGTTCTTGGACGCTAATGTTGCATAACACTTTTCATTTCATCTTTTGAGCACTACACTGGAACCAATACGTGGACTAAAATTCTTAATTTATGTTTATATTGATTTATATATAAATATATATACACATTTACATATGTGACCCTGCACCTCAAAACAAACAAAAAGTCGCCAGACATGAATTTTTAGTTAAGACCATATTCTGAAAGAGCAGACTTTAAGCTTTAAAATGATGTATAATTCAAATCAAATGGACTCTCCTAACCTATCTAAATATTGGAAAGAAAACACAAACTCAGGAAAAGTGTGAACTGAGAAAAGAGGCTCTGAAGTGCAGTGTCTATTCAATCGCTTAATCTTTACCAAATCGTGCTGGCTGTGCGATGAATGGGACAAAAAACAGGAAGTAAACCACCAGAGTAACAACAATGAAGAGATTATCAGATTAAACTGAAATTAAGCATGCCTCATTAACACATTCTGTCCATAACTAATGCCAACTTCAAAGCAGTAGCACTATCCTTTTAAAAGTTATTAGAGTTGAAAGTGAAGAGTGTGGACAAGGTTTTTCAGAAATGAAAAAGGGATTCTAAAGACACACCTAATCACACTATTCTACCAAAAATGTTCGAGATAAACTGCTAAAAAAACACACTTTCCTGCCCGTTTTATGATACCAAATTTTAGCATAATGTAATAGAAGACCCGCTCTTTCAGAAAATATGAAAAAGTCAAGTTCGGCTAGGTTGACCCATTTCACTTATTTTCAGTTCTCACGCAAAACCAGTGTGTGCGACTTTATGTTCGTTTTGAGGAGCACGGTCACATATATATTTATATATATATATCTATATCTATATATATATACATGAAATTATATATATAGATATATAGATATATATGCTACATGTATTAATCACTCAACCTATGACTATGCAATAGGGGATGGAGCACTTCGATATAGTACCTTGTTAGTACCTCAGTTTGGAGTAGCTAACTTGCTAAATTTGCATGTAAAGTGTAATGGCGCGCTGCGTAGCTTGCCATATCGCCTTGTTGAGGACGATAAATTGAAGACATCACAAATGCCACTCGCTCTGGAACTTTTATTTCTAATTACTCCTTCCCGGCTGTCTGTAAGGCGCAATGAAGATATCCCATTTGTTCATTTGGCCATTTCTTGTGTTCCTTTCCTCAAGGAGGAGTGAAGTCGATATTTACATCCAACATCCGGAGACTCGATATGTTTCTCACTCCTTGGAAACCACTGAATGAAAGAGACTAACTTTGGAAAATGGCCGTCACAATGTCTACGAACAATAATATCAAAGTCAAAATTGTATAGAGGTGCGGTTCATTTAATGATCTTTACTCCTATAGTGACGATAACATCTCTCATTCCATTTTAAAGATTAGGTCCTCGTGATTGTAATATTCTGGACGACTGCACATTTTTTGTTTTGTTTTGTTTGTTTGTTTGCTTTTTGTTTATCATTAGCTCTCATAAAGGTACCTTTAAACGCTCAACTTATTTTTTTTTAAATCAATTCGCAGAAGGGAAAGGTAACAAAATAATTACACCTCGGTTACATTTTCGGTCGTTTATGATGCAGTTGAGCTACAGTTGACACATGAAGGGTAATGTTAATTTCTCTCTTTTGGAGGCTTCTGGAGAAGTCACATGGAACATGGATATTTTTTCACCTTTCACGTCTATGAGCGCAATATCTAAAGCTTTACTCTATGAAGTACTTGTAAATTATAGCGTTTTTTAAAGATGTTACCGCTGTATCCTCTTGCGTGGTCCGTATATCAAATTTTGTGGAAATATTCATGAGCACCGAAACTCTCAAAAGGTCAAACCATATGATATGGATGCCGCTTAACATTATCCGATAGCAATTATTTGAAAACGTTGATCACAATTTTCGGGGTCTAGGGCAATTACCCCCTGGGCAATTACCCCGCACCCTTCCCCTGGGCCTAATCCTAATCCTAATCCTGAACCTAATCCTATCCCTAACTCAAACTCCTAACCCTAACCCTAACCCTAACCCTAATCGTCACTGTAAGCTTACCACTAACCAGTATTTAGCCAGGGGGTAATTGCCCTCTCGGGGTAATTGCCCGGATACGCAATTTTCGTATCATCGAGTACTTCTTTCATACAAAAAAAAAATGGAAGCACACTGATTCATCAACATCGTGGTTCATTCCAATATATAATCCCGTAATTGCCAGTGAATATGTGTAAACGAAGAGCTGCGTGTCACGTGTTTCATGAATAGGGTCAAAATTTTTGAGGGTCCTTTAACCTTTCGACGTAATCGATATCGATGTTGATCTTTTCCCCCCTTGATGAGATTGATGATGCAGAACGTCGATGCGCTCGACATTGATCACGCGTGACGATCCGGGAGTATTTGGTTCCGGGTTATGAGAGAGTTCCCGCTATTTCATTCTCAGATCAGTCATCGGGGATGCAACGCTCCGAGTATGATGAATTGGCCGGGGAAAAAAAAGGAAGAGTCGGTATAAGCCCACGCATGAAGACATATTGCTTGCGATCACAATCTAATTCCATGTCCGACGAGCTTGTGATTGACAAATCCATATCATCACCATGCATTAAACAAAAATAGAAATCAAAACAATCGAAAGATTACTTCTCTATTTCCATTTGTTTTTGTTTTTTTTTAATCAGATTTAAATCATGAAATATGATATTCGCGGTTTTGAAATGAGAGTTATCTCCTTAAAAGTGCATGGTCCCTATCAACCCACCCAAATGAATAATTGAAATTCAACCATAGATAGGACCGCTACTTGTGACAAAGAGAGGAAAATAAAATAACCTTCGAACACTGTCGAAATTACAAACCTGTTCAAGAGCACTTATATGCACTTATTATTTTTGAAACGGAACTTACATGCATAGAAAACAAAATGGCAATGAAACTTATTTTCAAACAGAAAGTGGGCCTAAAGTCTCTAGCAATATTATCGAAATAATCGTCAATTACGACTTAAATGATTACGATGATTGAGATTATAATCATAACTCCACATGTAAATAGACAATGGTAACAGCTTGTTAATGCTAAATGTGGTAGTGATAGTACTTTTAAGTCTGGGGTGACTATATATGTCCGTAGCTCTCCGTCCCCCCACCCCTGCTTTCTCTTGTTTTTTCTTTAAAAATAACACCCATAATCACAACTATAACACACATTTGTATAATGTTTATGCATTTAATCATTTATTTTTCACAGTTGTATCTCTATCGCTTTGTCTATGTGTGTATCCATTTATTCATTTCCAAAAAAATACAAGAACAACAGACTCTGTCGTATATCATGTATATTATGTAAAGCTGCTTGTTACAAAACAAAAACAAGAAAAAAAAACACATTAAAACACCTGCAAGCAAGGTTATTGGACGGTACCTAGAACTGTCATCTAAATACCCCACCCCCCCCCCCCCCCCGATAACAATGACTTACTTCTGATAGCATGAACACTATAAGAATTACTTTGCTCTCGTCACATCGTCGCACATTGTCAAACATGTCACGTTGCGAACTCGACAACATTTCTTCGCAAATTCCTGTCCTTTACTTCAAATCAAGACGAATCGATATAGATTCGGTAAGTACCGATTTTCGCATTGGGAAAGCGCCAAGGAAAGAACAGAGAGATCACTTACACCTTGCGTTTTGTTTTATTATTTTCGTTTTTGTTTTCTTTTTTGATCTTATGATATTTGAAAATACTGAGTACTCGTCCTCAGATCAGCGTAATATGCATGTAACGGGTATTTAACAGATGGCTGGTTCGGTCTTGGAATGCACAAGGTCTGTGTCCCTTTTCACTATTTTTTTCTTCTTTTGCGATGTAGTTAGACTTGACAAAACGACATATGCATTTATAAATTTGTTAAGTTGCTTATACATGTTTGTCGTGTACTGATTTAATTATTAATTTTATATCTAGTTATCTATTGCATGATTTTTCTATCGACATATTAATTTTTCCCATTTTTGTGATTTGGTTAAATTTGACATAATGACATATGAAGTTATAAATATGTTTAATTGTTAATATTATAGCCATTTACTCATGTACTTATTCATTTTACAACTACATGTATTTAACTATTGTTTCATTTATCTATCGACATATCCATTTCAGTCATGCATTCATTTCATAATAGAAAATACTAAATATTGAATAATTATTGTAGACTTAAAGTGTACTAGAGTCGTTGCTTTCATAAACGCTTCTTTTTGTCATAATTAAGCTTCACAAACACCTACAAAACGCGTATGGCGCAATCATGATACAAAGCAAATCCATCTGAAAGAACCCATCAAAACACAAGGACTAGTCGCTGTGTTCTACATTTTGACCGCGCATTCGAGTATTGTCCGATATTGACCAGTGGTTGTTGACTGATGATAGTAGTCACAGCTTGTATTTTGTTTTGTTATTATGCATTTGGTTTTTGACATGATCACGCTTGCTTGGTTGGTAATGTCTGCATGTCTCAGTACGAACTAGCTACTCATACCAACACAATCAACATCGTCTTACCTCCTCTACCTGCATGCCTTATCTTTTTGTCCCTGCTCCCATGCGTAAAAACCCGATACACGACCCCTGGAATCGCTTAAACGCCAGCTATCAAGTGACTAATAAGTTCCGCCTAACTGTTTCCCCATCCAATCGAACTCGATCCAGTAGAGCCCCGTTGCCCGTAAATACGCAGAAACGACCTCTAATAGGCTGCGACATGAGGCGGCTGTGATGACCGGCTCCACTAGGACCCGCGCGCGTACGACATCGGATAGGGGTGGTAGCAGCGTGAACCATCGCGGCGCTCTGGGCTATTGCTTGGTAAACACATGGCGGACAGCTCAGCTCAGATAAGCAACGTTGAAGAATATGTTTAAAACCGGAGGAAAGGGGGGGGGGAGATGAGTGATGATGTGAGGTTTAACATAGTAAGGCCCTGGAAAACGAAAACGGGAAAGAGTATGGGTTCTCCTTTTTAGCTACGGGAAGGGAAGATAAGCATTACTTTGGATCTCGAAGAAATACTACCTCCCCACAATGACAACCTTGTGTGTGTGTGTGTGTGTCTGTGTGTGTGTCTGTGTGTGTGTCTGTGTGTCTGTGTCTTAAAAGTAACTTCAACAATCAAGACATCAACCCTCCCGTTCAGGGAAACAAGAACAAGAACAAGAATGATGTAAACAACAACAACAACAACAACAAAAACAAAAACAAAAACAGCAACAATTACAAAGACGAAAAGATGTTGGATACGTCCTGGATAATGCATGGTAAATAAAACAGAGACTAGACTGTGCCATATCAAATTCACTTTATCATAGGAGCGGATCCAGGAATTTCGTAAAGGGGATGCGCCTTCATAAAACGCACCACCCCCACCCCCATTTTTTTATCTCTTTTGTTTTAGAAAAACAAAACAGTAAAGAGGGGGTGCGCCCCCCTCCGGATCCGCCACTGTGATCATGCATGTGAACTTTCAAATCCATGCTGCTCATCACATTTCCGAGGAAATTGCCATTCATATGAAGCAGGAAGATGCATTAAAATTTGAACCATGCGCGTACTTTTTCACAGTGCTTTGCCATACGTTCGTCTGAAACAGTAGAGATGGGTCAATTTCACGAAGCGTGCATGCACTACTGCTAGGCCGCAGAGCTCACGCGGTGCTTGACCGTATTACCCCGTAGTCCCCCAAGTGTCCGTAACGCGATACGCCCCCTTCTTCTTCCATGGAGGATGGAATTGATCTCGACCACACGGAGGTAGCAGAAATGGATACCCACTTGTTGGAATCTATTTAACCCACGCCCTCGTAAAACATAACCCCGTAAAATGCGCCCATTACATTCGGCGGGGGAATCTCGGCGCGTCCAGCAGGCCATAATTTGTCAGGGGCGATTTTCTTCTTTGCCTTCAACCCTTTGGGAAACGACGGACGACGGTCGGGATGACACGTACTCTCTCGGAGACGATCGAACAACTTCTGTGGGAACCGAATTCCATGTCAGCTCATTTATTCTGGCTGTTATGATCTCCAGAAATGTTTGTATTGTTGACGATACATCAAAAGCAGTCAACTCCATGGGTGCCTTTGAGCGCTCTCCCAAAGCGAACTGAACCGTACCGTAGCCGCGCGCCAGAGGATTGCTTGAATGCTCCTATGAAGTATACCGTACCATACTGAACCAAGCCAAAAGTGGACGATGTGCTCTTAAAAGGTTACCAAAAGGGTGCCAAAAGTTCGCTGTAAGGCATGCGCGTATCAGGCGCATACGTCACAATGCAAAGACATTATTCTCTTTGTTCGGGACAGCTGAAAGCATAGTTTAAGCGCGCCAGGTGAATGACCCTCTCTCTACATCATGCGTGACCGCCACTGAAAATAACACATGGGGTACGCTTTCTCAACAGAGCGATCGAAGTCTGGCACAGTCCAGTACGGTACGCTTTGGTTCAGTTCGCTTTGGTTTGCTTTAGAGCGCTGGAACGCACCCCATGATTGCTTCAATCTAGCTTTCCAGGCAATGTGAAATGCCAGCATGGATTGCTTTAATTTAGCCTTCCAGGCTTTTAATACATGGGTTCCCACACTCAACTAGTAACTTTGACCCTGCACGCGTAAATGGTGTCGTCCCAAAAAGGTTACATGATGTAACGGTTGTCTGGATGCCCCCCCCCCCCCCCCGCCGTCCACAACATTTGTATCCATAGAGGTAACATTCGGACAGTCCTAAAAAAGTTACTAGTATTTGAATATGATGTGAAAGCTTATCTTAGGGAAGAAGTGTGATAATCATCAATATTCATATGGAAATCAAAATGACAATCCAATCAATCTTGCGGGAAAGTATGTCACTTTTGACGGATTGGCACAACGCGCTCTTTAAAGGACGTGTGAAATGGTCTGGCACGTGACGTGTTAAAGGGAAGTCTACGTTATAAAAAAGAAAAAAGAAAGAAGTGAGAACAGACATCTTATAGCCGAAGGTTGAAACTGAAATATTCACTTCGCAAGTAAATACGTTGCTACACCGTCAATCAACTCGCGTCCTTAGGTTAATGTCAAGTTAAAGTCCAACCATGGTTTGGATTCAGAACAATTATATGCACATAGTTTATATGCCCACACAAACACACACATGTACACACACCCATACATATTTAATCAAGAATGCTATCTAAGCGTTTAAAGTAATCTTCTGTCTTATAACGACTAATCATCTGAAAGATTGACTGCATAACTTGTTAACAAGTGTGCTCATCTTGAAACTTTCCTTAGTTGCCGCTAAAGTTGTAAGGTTCTATCATCAATTAGGGCATTAAAAAAAAAACAGAACAAAACAGAGGCTTGATTATTTCACTGCCAAACAGTCGATATTCTTGGAGTTATCCAGAGTTTTGCAGTTGTAGGTCACAAAATTGAGATATGACGAGACGTTATGACCATTTTAATGTCAGTAAGGTAATTAAAATGGCGCCCTAGGCTCAGCTTGAAGTATCCGCAAGGCTTTATGGATTGAGACTTTGCTGGCCATGCGATTTTACGCATCGTTTGTGTTGTAAACGAAATATAACTAATTTCACCTATTTTTGTGCGTTTCTGCGTGCTTATATTTTCTCAAATACAACGTGCCATCTATGCATTCTTTCAGGAGGCATGGGAGGAAAGTGTGTGTCCCTGTGCACCTAGACAGACAAAGTAAACAGCCATTATCACACAGACGCATAAAGATAAGACATTTTGATCATGTTTGTTTCTCGGCAGAGTGTTTTCTTTTTCACGCTTTTGTTATGCTAACTATTACTTGTATGACGGCCAAGTTGACCAAATTCTCTAGTCTTTAGATATTCATTTAATTTGTTTATCTCGTGTTTATCCCTCGCATTTTTACAGCTTTCACTAAAGTAGGACAATGTTACTTTCTGCCAATATCTACTTGCATTAACTATTTCTAAGGGAAGGTGTGTGTGTGTGGGGGGGGGGGGGGGGTCGCGTCACGAGACCGACACCCAGGAGTCATACAGCCCACAAGTCATACAGCTCACAAGTCATACAGCCCATGAGTTATACAGCTCACGAGTCATACAGCCCATTAGTTCGACACTAAGCTAACAAGGCCCACGAGACCGACACATTAAGTCCCGTGTTGTATCTGTCGAACTCGTGGGCTGTTTTTACCTAGTGTCGAACTCATGGGCTTTATTTGCCCGGTGTCGAACTCATGGGCTGTATGACTCGTGAGCTGTATGACTCATGGAGCTGTTTTCAATGTCGAAGTCGTGGGCTGTATAACTCGTGGGTGTCCGTCTGGTGGGATGACCCCTGGGGGGGGGGGGGGGGTTCATGCAGTGTACATGTTTGAAAAACACGACCTCAGGTATCCTATAAGTATTATGGACGAGTGAGTTTGGAATTCAGGGAAGCCAGTGCATACTGCTCGATGTGAACTATTCAAACCATTGATATTGCCACTGAGACGTAACGTAATGCTCATCGGGCGAAAGTACGGTGTAACTTCCTGAGATTCCGGCTCAGATTCAAAATCTTGCTGGTTCTGCTGTTTTGTCGTTGCTTTTGTTGTGGTTTGTGTGGGTGATTTTTACTCCTCTAAATCGAGCAATCCTCTCGCACAAAATTAGCCGTCGGCTTGCGGGGAGGTTGCTCTAGGTCTCATGTAGTCAAAGGGTTATATGGCAATACCCATGCGAACTGAATGAGGCATTCTTTAAGTCCTCGCGCTCCTCCCAAAATAGCATCTCCGTGTGAATTACTTCCTCAACAAATTGGCTACTTGGAAGAAGGAGCTAGGCGTGCGTTCCGCCGGGAATGTTGAATTACTAGGGAGGCTCGGCCGGATGAGAATGATCTAACTTGTTGCCCGGAACAGTGTTTCGTAACGCGTAATGTCGGGAATTTGTAACACACACCTGACGGACGCAGGGCACAATCCCACAAGAAAATTGGCTGGTACCAGTTGATCTATGTAACGCAATATAGGGTGCTCCAGAGAAATTATCACAAAACTCATTTAGTTTGATATCTAAGGATTTTGAAGGCGGTGCTGGATTTTTTAACCCAATTTTTGAGTAAGCAGAGTCCGTGATTTTGCATTAACTTTCACTTTTAGGCCAGATAACATAATGTTCAAATACAAAACTAGATGAATAATTTTCACAAGCTGTTTCCAGGAAATGTTGTTTGATATTGCAGCTGATGTTTTCCTGTAGTTATTACATTTTATTTCGCCTGTAGATTTGTTTGTTTGTGATTCTCTTATTCCTTTGCTTGAAAGTATCGATTTGTCGTAGCCTCGCACTTCAAACAGACAAGAATTTTTAGTTAAGACCATATTCTGAAAGAGCAGACTTTAAGCTTTACAATGATGTATAACTCAAATCAAATGGACTCTCCTAACCTATCTAAATATTAGAAAGAAAGCACAAACTCAGGAAAAGTGTGAACTGAGAAAAGAGGCTCTGAAGTACAGTGTCTATTCAAGCGCATAATCTTTACCAAACCGTGCTGGCTGTGCGATGAATGGGACAAAAAACAGGAAGTAAACCGCCAGAGTAACAACAATGAAGTGATTATCAGATTAAACTGAAATTAAGCATGCCTCATTAATACATTCTGTCCATAAGTAATGCCAACTTTCAAAGCAGTAGCAATATCCTTTCAAAATTTATTAGAGTTGAAAGTGAAGAATGTGGACAAGGTTTTTCAGAAATGAAAAAGGGATTCTAAAGACACATCTGATCACATTATTCTACCAAAAATGTTCGAGATAAACTGCTAAAAAAACACACTTTCCTGCCCGTTTTACACGCAAAATCAGTGTGTGCGACTTTATGTTCGTTTTGAGGTGCACGGTCACAAATATAACAAACAACAGACTATGCATTTGCAGCTCTAAGAGTGTCTGACAAAAGTCGCATGAACTGTCATTCTGTCTCGTCGTGGTATTGTGCTTGAGCAAGTCTATAAATAAGGAAGCGTTTTCATTTTTGTCTTTTATCGGTGATGTGAAGATAAGAACATCCACTTAGCACCACCACAAAAAAAAAAAAACAAACCCGAGACGTCACGCAAGATGTGACCAGCTTCATGGGAAAAGAAAATAGAACTTGCACGTCACTGTAGCGCCGTGTGATATCCACCATCATAAGGCTAGCGTGTGGATGCCCAAATCTAAATGACGCACTTTTAGAATATGAATACATGTAGTTTTTACTGTATAGCTGTGTGTACTGTGTGTACTGGGCAGAGTGCGCACTTTCAACTTTTGTTTTCGGTTGTGGTTGTGGTGTTAGTAATTAAAACATGTCTTGCATTTCACATTCTTGCAAGTGGCTGCAGTGTATGTCAATTACCGACTCCCAATGTTCCCCTTTAACTACGCCTCCCCCTCCTCCCCCCCCCCCCCCCCCCCAGCAAAAAATGGGGGATTAACAGTGTCAGGGCAGTGCACTTTGCATGACACTTTGGGCATTGCTCTCGAGAGTGCCATATGTCATTATACGATGGCATTCAGCAAATCGTTCAATTTTTGATAACGGCTATAACATTATCTTGCACGTGGAAGAGGCAAAATGATGTGTTTTTATTGTCTTAGGGTTTATCCCCCCTTCACAATATTTCACATTCATAACTGGCAAACGAACCGAAAGTGTCGATGAAATATCTGGTGAAAGCGACTTTTTAAATGTTATTATCATACTAAATAGATGAAGTGAGCTAACCAAATCATGATAAATCTGAAACCCCTTAATCTCGACAGAGAGTGTGCTGGCCGACTGTAAATGAATTAAGAAGTTACGATCGATAAATTATTCGAAATACTTAGTACTCGTCAGTGACGATTATCTTTGATGTACTTAATCTCTTGCTTTTCCACACTTACCAGAGATTTTAACTTGTCCAATGACGCGATAAGTGACCAATCCTGATGAGAAACTCCTACATAACGCATTGAAGGGTCCTAGGCACCTCTCTCATCAGATCGGCTTGTGGAGACACGCTGAATATCAAGTCCACTGATTCTTGATTGCATCTGTATAATGAAAAGACAAAATATTGCTAGTTGTCACTAAGTTCGTGTCATCTATTATGTGCACATTGGGGAATGTAACGTCAAACTCTTCTCTATCTGTTTTTTTTTTTCTAAAACACACACATACAGGCTCCAACACATATGTTTTCTTCTTTTCCCTTAGAAATGAGTACAATGTCTTCTTTGAAAGTGTAATGTGATACCAAAATGAAAGGATGAACGTAAGTGTGTGTGTCTGTGTGTGTGTCCGCGCGTGTGTCTTTAGTATCAAGACAGTATTAAGTAAAAGGTATTTAATATATGTATATAGGTATATGAGCGTGTGTGTCCGCGCGTGTGTCTTTAGTATCAAGACAGTATTAAGTAAAAGGTATTTTACATATGCATATAGGTATATGAGCGTGTTTGTCCAGTATGCCTGATGTGCGGTGCATGTGTGCATGAATGTTTTATGATAGTGTACGTTTGTGTGCATATAAAGAGAAATTCATTTGTGAGTGCTCTCCAGCGTGTTTAACACCCAGTGTAGAACAGTGTCACTGTCGAAAACTGCAAGGATACGGAAAGTAGTGTGCCTGGATGAAAGCAAACAAACTATTAATTTACAATCAACCAACATAGCAAATTAAATCCTATATACTTTCGTGCTTTTTTTGGCTTATTTTGGGCGTTTTTAATGACGCAAAGAATTCTTTCAGGTCATCGCCTTCAACTACGATAAATTATACCCGTTTGATACAATCAAGAAATGAAAAATAACTATAACGTCAGTACAGTTGCCGTTGCTAAGTAGCTCTTATGGAATACACTGAAACATTTTAAAGGTATTGCTATATGTTATCGAATGAGGTTCGAGGCGGGTTCTTTGTTCAACGATAGTTTCGGGTCTTAAATACACGTAATTTAGTTCATGTCGGCGCCTTTTTATTCACTTTTCACCTTTCGCATGACCAACGCTTGTTAGAATTTCAGCACCAATTAATCTATGGTCAGTCCATTATGATGAAAATTGTCATATCTCCTGCTTAAAGGAAGCGGATAGATAAAGCCGGGAGATATTATTCTATGAGGTTTAAGTTTATTTTTACCAACGCCTCGAGCAACATTCGGTTTAATTAACATCGGTAGTGTTCAACCTCAGTCTTTGAGGCCTAAGGGTGTTCCAATAATTTTTGTCGTCTCTCAGCTTTTCGGCAAGTATAAGGAATAATAACCAATGCACCCACACTGATTAATACACTGTCTTTAATCTCATTATCTGCCCCCTTCTATCTCTCTTTCCTCTCTCCATCAGCTCCCATCCTCGTTCTCTCTTTCCAACCAAGCTACTCCCTTCACTGTCCATCTACACTGCAAAAAGTCCGATGTTGAATATGAAACACCGAGCTGGTGTTAAATTTTTGGTGCTCATTTATGGTGTTAGATTAACACCTCCCGGTGTCATTTCAGTCATTTATATATATATATATATGTATATATATATATATTATATATATTTTAGAGTTTCTTAGTAACTGCACTTCTTGTTGATTTTGAACTTCAACAAGACGATCAAGAATTTTCCGATAAAGTACTTGATTTTTGAAAAATATGTGCAAACACATTTACACCACAGTAACACCAGTTGGTGTGGTCTCCTATTGAAGCTGGGAGGGTGTTATACCATTGACATTAACACCAGCAATATCAAATCAACACCACGCGCTGTCATTATTTAATGAACACCCGCACAGTGCCAAATATCACCAGATACAGTGTCGTGCAGATTCGTGCGTTTTAGCAGAATATGCGATCTCTTATGTCCGACATCAATTAAAGCCTCTCTCACACGCTATCAATCCTAAGCGATGTCGTCACATTATACAAGTCTTGGAAATGTATCCTTTTTTTGTGCCTTTAATTTACCTGGTGGCATGCTTGATGGCCTAGAATCGGGACCCTATTAATATGAATTATGTGATGTTTTCTTTTTACTGGATGAATGAATAAGCAGCGGCGTTTTTGTTGTTGTTGTTGCTGTTGTTGTTGTTGTTGTAGTTGTTGTTGGTATAGTTGTTGTTGTAGTTGTTGGTGTCGGTCAGTGCTACTTGCAGGATTCATTATTTATTTATTACTTTTTTTTAAAATTTCATTTCAAAATAGTAAGCATGCACACTACTGTTTTTCGTCGGAGGATGAGGATTGAATGGACATCAGCTTATTTATCAAGCACATTTTATTCTCCAGTACGAGATGCACGTATGTTGCACTTTCTTCAGATTGCTCAAAGCCTAGAAAGACTAGCTTAGCTCCTTCAATAATGTTATGACAAATTCACACTCTTAATACTAAGATAAATGGCGATCATTTTCATTCTTTGCTCCTCCCAATCGTGGTTTGCAAAAGAAATCTTGCAAAATGGTAGGCCTGTATCTTTTTTTTTTCAAAATCTTGTAATTACTGTCGTCTTTCGGGATTGGGTTGTTTAAAAGAATGTTCAATCTGATAAAAGGCGTCTGGGACAGATATTCAGACAATAATTTATTATGATTAAGATTCTTTCTTAAAGATGAAAATCTGGAAACGTAATACTATGAAGGAAAAATGACAACTGTTATAAATTACGTTTGAGAGGATAACTACATCAAATCCAAATTTTAAAAAAAAATCAAAAAAAAAAACGTTCTGAAAGTGCATATTCCCAGGCTTGCCGGTTTATGTAAGGCATGTTTCTCTGGTCTTTTATTGATCTATTGTGCTTGAAAGCTTTTTGCACGTTGGGATGCATGTAAACGCAATGCTTTTTGAAAAATGAATTTGGTTAAAATTGGGTGCGTATGATAGTTAGCTTTCTTGTCGTTTCTATGACCATGACGGGTATTTGGGAGAAAGTGGGACGAGTTATTTGACACTGAAAAGTATCCAACGTGACAACTACACAAACTCAGTTCAGGAAATGAATTGAAGTCGACTATATGTCGGGATACTGTGTTGACGAGATGTAGAACGATTTAAGAATTACATGATAATTTGCCATACCCCATGACGACTGGTATTTCCACATAGAAGTACCGTACATTTTATTTTTTTAGAAAAAAAGACAACTTTTGTATATTTATTGTTTCACATCCTTTCTTTTTTTTCGCCCACATTGTGGTAGTGAGAGAGATGAATGTTTCAATACTTCTTTATTTATAATGTTTTGTTTGATTTGGAACGGAAAAAAACAACAATGTTATATAAGCACAAGAGCGCGGGGAAAAAAATCTCAGGAGAAGATATTCAAATCAAATTATGAAGAGAATGCCGGGGAGCCCATCCTATGGGGGCAATGGAAATCGTGTGAGTTTTCATATCAATTAGATTTGCATGACAGTGTTCCTCGTTGGTTTCTTCCGGGAAATTCCTCGCAGCACATTAACATTATCCATGAAGAATTGTGCAGGAGAGTTGATACACAGTAATTCAATTGATTGTCTTGATTTTGGAACGGACGTTATATTCTCAAGAGGCAACCCCCGAATGTTGGCATCGATACCTCATGATGTTCATCACTCTAACAATATGAAGAAAACAAAATAATATCCTCTAATTGCCTGCCTTTATCCCGTTTTACTTTGTTTCCCTTTCATCTTATTAAATTTCATTTTGAAATTGTTTCTTTCATCCTCCTTCCTCCCAGCTCATCAAGATTAAAGAATTCAAATACCTGCATCATTTTTTTTTCTGTCATCGAGAGATTTTCCGGATACCAGCGGTTATATGAGGTTAATGTTACTGCATATTCGGTAATCAACTATAAACGTACCCTGTGTGGGTGTCTATAATGGAGAAGTAACAGATCGTAAAATAGAAAACAAAAAGGCCAAGACGTGAAACTATGGCTCACATTGACTGACAGTTTCTCAAGAGACAGCGTCTAGATTAACATACGAAAGGGAGCGACGATCGTACAGAAGCCGAATCAGCATTTTATGTGTGCATGTGTGTGTGTGTGTGTGTGTGTGTGTGTGTGTGTGTGTGTGTGTGTGTGCGTGTGTGTTTTGGTGACAATATGCAGTGAATAGAATAATATCATGGATTGTATAAATATCATTGAAGAACAATGAAAATGAGTGAATACTTATACTCTCTTACAGTTAATGATAGACTTATGATAGACCAAAAGGAGCCATGTATGTTTCTGTTACAAAAGACTCAGTAATTCGATACAAAATCACAAAAAAAATCTTCAAAATATGTCAAAATTTAGAGCAACAAAATCAGCTAAAGAAGATTAATTTTGTTCCAAAATTATTAGCGGGGAAGTGATATTGTAACCGAACCAGACGTGGTTCCTTTTGGCGCAACATAGCAAAAACCCGACAGGTTGCCCGTACCGTGCTCGGTGTAAACTGGCCTTAAGAGTTAATGCTTGGATAAATAAATGGCAAACAAATACAGATGAGAGCGACGATGACGAAATTGGTGATGATGATGATGATGATGACGATGATGACAATGATGGCGATGATGATAATGATGTTGATGAGGATGATGACAATGATGATGATGATGATAACAATAATGATGATAGGAGTATGATGATCATTATAGTGACAATGATGATGATGATGATGATGATGATGATGATGATGATGATGATAATCAGGGCTCGACACTAACGGTGGCCCGGTGGCCCGGGACCACCAAAAATGAAAGTCGGGCCACCAAATTTCAAAAAAGGGCAAATTTGGTGGCCCTCCTCGGGCCACCACAATTTTTTGAAAAGTATGTCAATAAATTCGTAACTTTTTGCGCCGGAAATTAGCAGTTAAATTTGTTTAAAGGATGGATGAAAAGGACTGAATGAGAGAGTGTTGCAAGTCTGTTGAAGTTTAATTTATGAGTAGATAATGTCCAACTTCTAATTCTTACTATCATAAAACGTAAATATTTGACTCATTACAAAAAAAAAAACAGGACTTTTAATGTTTTTTATTGTGTGTTTTTTCGGGACACCAAATTTTTCTCTCGGGCTACAAAAAATTTGAAATTTAGGATTAGTTAGTGTCGAGCCATGTGATAATGATGGTGATGATGATGACAATAATGATAATGGGAGTGCATATGTGCTGATTATGTAATTGACAAAAAACGATAATGGCGTCGGCAGATGGAGTTTGGGGTCAATGATTCAATTGCTATAAGCACTGAAAGAAAACCAACAAAATCTATATTATAATCATGTGTAGTCAAGTCCAAGAAAAATAAAAACAAAGCCACCAAAGTAAGTTGAAATATGATGCTATGATACCATAGTAGTAACGACAGTTTCGTTCTTGATCAGTTCTTGGTTTAAACATGAGCGGAAGAATAGAATCAAGCATGCTGAAAATATCTAATCCGTATATTTATACACACGCATATTCATTATTTTGCTTTACATAGTCATTTTGTCCTAAAAACAACAACAAAAATCAGAGGTTTCAAACGAAGTAAAAGCTAACGGTAAGCAAGATTGTGCAAGTTGAGGGGGCACAGTATCCGTTTGAATAGATGACTCAAAAGTCTTCCTCACCTGACGAAAGTCGTTACAAGCTAAACTTAATCTAAGTTCTGTGGGCGAAAGATTAGGGCAGATATTCCCCACTGAATTAACGAGCCTGTTTTTTTGCGGGAAGGATTGTAAGACAGAAAGAGTCCCATTTTCCTTGTTATTTAGCCTGGATATTAGCGAAAGCTGGCACCCTGTTTACTTTTTTCTCTTCTTTATTTTCTCTTTCCTTCCTGGCAAGCTACTCCGAGGAAAGAAAATCCTACGTTTTCTGCCGCACTTTTCCTCCAAAAGGATTTTGTTCCTTCACGTCTTTTTGTTTATTCCGTGGCTGAGGAATTTGAACGTGATTGAGGTTTGATTAGCGGGGAAACGTGAATTATGCAGTGCTGGGACAACGAATCGTGGTCAGCATGACAAAATCCCCGAGCACTGAATGCGGAACTTTGAGTTAAAAAAAAAAGAAAAATGGGTTCTTTGGCGTATGGTGTGATTAGTTCATATCTACTTTAGATTCCTTTTTTTTCCCTCAGCTTCAACACCTTCACACAAAATGAGAACAAATTTGAAAGTAAAATCACAGGGATAAATGCGGTATGTTTCATTGGTTGAAGTATGGATGGTTGCGGTTGTTGTCGCTACTGTTTTGTTGTCATCTTTAAAGACTTGAATTTCTGTTCTTTTGTTGGTATTGTTGTTTATCAACTATCTAAAACCTCGATTTTTTTTTGCGTTGTTCTTCTTATTTCCTTCGTCTTCAAGTAAGGTTGCTGAAAATTTAAGTTTGGTTTCTGCGATACTTGCTACATTCAAAAATAGATTTCGTGTTAGCAAATTCAAACGTTTGCATGCCCCATACTGTTTTCCCTTAACCACACACGCACGCACACACACACACACACACACACACACACACACACACACTCACAAAGAAGAATCATGACCGATGGTACTCTAGATATAGACAGTTTGCCTCTACTTGTTACTTGTATGTGTTGAAAGAATTCTTGGGCGGGGGCGTTCGAGGGAACTCTGAAAAAAAAAAGATGAAATACGCACATTAACACAAATGCACGATTACACAACTTATCCAACTTAATGTAGAATTGACTCATTCAAAAGAAAAGAAAAAATAAACAAACGAATCATTTGATTTTGACGTTTATTTACGACTTGATTATCTGTTTATCGATCTATCTTTAATTTAGCTTTTGATTGTTGTTGTTTTTGTGTATGTGTATGTAATTCCTACCAATTTTCACGTTGCCTGACCGTTCTCAGTTTTTGCATGGCGTCAGCAAGAGGGAAAATATGTTTTAAAATCGATATATATTTTCTCGAATGTATTGATTATATATGTATACGGTGAACGGAGATGAACACGCATCGACGTTGTATCCGGCACTTGTGTCCAGACCGATACATGATTGGAGTTCGAACGCGGCAGTGAAATTGGACTTGCGCAAATCACGTCATGTGAGATGAATGACGCAATCTCGACCAAGACTCTGCGTAACAGCTGTGACCCCACGTGGCTCCCCCGCGGGAACAAGAAACGGCCATCAACGAATGAAACGTTTAGCGACAGTGCACATTCATCTCTCGCGACCCCGTCGCAAATTCAATGTGCAAGGATCGAATGCTTTCGAAATTTCACTTGATTTGATTCGAGTTCACTTGAGTTAATTTGGTTGATTAGATTTAATAAAAACGGACACAGAACTGATGCTTCTCTTCGGCGATGAAAGGTAACTGACATTCAAAGTCACACCCCTTATAGGCATGCAAGGCCAAAAAAAAAAAATTGCATCTATGGAAACCCACTCTCCTTTTCTGAGGACATTGATGTGTCTAGAGGATTTTAGACCGAAAAAGCCCTCTTATTCACACTTCCCATAAGATACCAAAGCAAACGACTCAGTGGTATGTGTGAGGCGGGATCTGTTCATCTTTACGCGTTCATCCTGATTCATCCCTCTAGTAAGAGAAATTCAAGTGTCATCGCCTTCAGACACGGGGGGGGGGGGGGGTGGGGGGATGAGTCTGCAACTCATGAATTCCTAATCTATGTCCTAATTCAGAGGATAACTACCTGCCTCGTGCATGATGCAATGTTTGTGTCTTTGTCTCTTTGTTTGATCGGTTGTTCTCGCACTGCTGTATTGTCGTGTAAAGACGTGTGGTTTTTTTGTTTCAAAAATTACCTCCATTTTGTTGCATTGAAGAAGGCCTAAATGGAAGGAAGTTTCGCAACCCTCCCCCCCTCGAAAAAAAAAGAGGCTTGAAAGGAACATAGACTATTTCCTAATCGTGCTGTCGACAAGGGGAAGGAAATTGAAACAGTGATCGAGACTTCCTTGGGAATTCGCTGAGGGTTCTCGGCTCGGCAATCGTTAACGTAGTCGTAATTCGGAGTCTCCAGGTAGCATCATGGGCGCTCAATTTCAGATCTAATCAGATTTTACCTAGGTTTGGCAGAATATCATCAAACCCGGGAACAGACAGTATAGCTCTTCGTGTTAAGGAAACAATGCAGTCAATTTCGTTGTCAGTTTTTGTCAGAAGTATAAACGCCAGAAAATACCCATACTGCGGATTGGGAGATACGTCGTAACAATTGGAGTAGAACATTACGTACTTTCTTTCTCTTAACCATTCAAGAGTCTAATAGCTGAAGACTAGAGAGAGTGACGTATGTCTTCGCCATGAGAAACGGCTGACGAAACACGAAACTATAGCACATCTATTGCTAGCGCTCTAATGTTCCAGTTCACTTTAACCACGCGACACGGACGTGACATTGGCAACGATGGGTTACGTCGTTTCGTAACAGAGAGATGTACGACCAAAGAAGCAGAGGTTACTGGCAGGGCGACTTAGCTAGCAACATGTATTGATCGTCTGTCCCTGAGGGGTGTGTACGGTGTTTGTTACAAGGAATAGAAGGCGCCACAGGTGAGAAGGGCGGGACAGTGGTTTCTAAACACCTGGGATTGCAATAGATACTCGTCAGAAGGAATAAGAAAAAAAAAGGAAAAGAAGTAGAAGCGGAAGAAAGACGACATGGACTTGAGAACACAAGACACACTCACACAGACCTCTGCGATGAGATTCCTATGCCTCCCCGGGAATTTTGAGAGTGTGAAAAAAAAAGACCCGGAACAAAAATAAATGGGTTAAGTCAGCACGTGGCGTTTGTGGGACAATAGTTATTGCCTGACCTCGCTCGCGTAGCTTGGAGGGTGAACTGTCATCCAGGATGGAAAACAAAGACATCTGCTGTTGAATCTTTTAGAGTGCTCGGTGTCTGACATTTAATGAGAAAATCTTAAGCAGAATGGAAATTTCGGAGGAACTGCAAAGGCCTGAGTATTAAAAGGATTCTCTCGTATTGTGTTTGACATGGTGTTAGCGTCTCTGGCTAAAAGGAGAGAGATTGCAAATGTCTAGGATCTGCGGTGGTCTATCTGCTTGCAATTACGTCGTTGGCTGTTCGGTGCTGATGCAAACGTTATTCAAAGACGCAGTCAACAATAATTCCCGCGTGAGCTGGTTCCCAAATGCCCTCATTAGCTTCCCGCCACAAATATTTTCAGGAGGAAAGAGGGCAAAGAAGGGAAATTCGAAGATGCGCCGAACAAGTATAAACATTTGCACAGCCATTCCATAAGGACCGACTGTTATCGTGCTGATGTTTGCATGACATTTCACAAGTTCTCATTTGGGCCTGTACATCTAGGACAGTTATAGACAAAAAAACAAAAACAAATGAAGATCACGTGTTTGAATTCCACTCGATTCCTTTCGTCTTTCTGTTTCTACCCCTTCATATTTCTTTTCCTGTCGTGTTCTGTTTTGTTTTGTTTTTATTCCCTCCTTTCATCAAATGAAGCACAGCAAACTACCAGTCACGAAGTGTGAAGGATTAAGTTTACTGGGGTGAAGCGTCGAGTAGGGCAATTAGAGGCTCAATACTCTTCTGCTAAAGGGTCGTCAGTGCCTAATACGTTTGCCTCTCCCGAAGACGAGTTCCCAGACCAGCTCGAGAGACCCTGCTGGTGTTACCTCGAGGGGTATCGAGCCATCTAGACGTCTGGCGGTTTGCGCATCCTTCCTCACCATCACGAGACATTTTAGTCTGTGGCGACACCTAACTGTTTGAGCATTATTGCAGGAACCTCTTCTGTCGATTGTTTAGAGCCATAAGCTGTATATCTGGCTGTGTTACTTTCTGCCTGAAAATCCATTTCATGAGTGTCTTCGGTGAAGTATGTAGAGGGATGCGATGTTCCTCTGACTGTGGCATTTCCTGACTGATAAAAAGAACACACACGCACGCACAAACACACACAAACACACACACACACACACACACACACACACACACGCACACACACTTTGTTTAACCCTTTGTGTGCTTGAAGTGACTATAGCTTTGTATAAACTGTCCAAAGATGCCGACAAAGAAAGGTAACACAATATGTTGAGTTTCCACATCATAGTATTCTTTGTCGTAACAACTAAAAAAAGCACGAGTATTTTCTGTCAAGATGCTAGATTGATGCATTGCTTTCCAGATTGGGGTCGGCACCCCTTATGTTAAAAACTCGTTTATGAACGTCTTTTGTTCAAGAGGTAAGGGCGTTGTGTTACGCTTTGAGATTGTGCCTCCATGTCTAAAAATATCCTTTCATGTTTGTCTTTCATCGAGTGGCTAAAGCGCCGAGATTCCTGTGCTCAACTTAACTCAAGCACAATTATGCAAAACTTAAATGTTGATACCTGAATAAATAAGTGGGTTGTTGTTGTTGATGATGATGATGATGAAGGTGATTGTCAGTGGGAAGGGGACAGGGTTAGAAACGATGGAGATATAACGCAATTTGCAGTAATTGAAATTGAATGAGAACAAAAAGACCAAAAGTAATACCACTGAATTATCTGCATCGTGTTATGTACAATTTCTTATAATTCATTGTCTCACTTTTTTCTTTCCTCTGCTTGTGCGTCATATTTGTTTGTCTGAAAGAATATTACTCAATGAGAGAATCACAACCAACCGTAAATCGGGCATAGTGCATACCTACACTATCAAGACTTGCATAAAAGGAAAACAAAGAGGAAGAAAAAAATGAAACCTTCCCGGGAACAAATGGATCGATGGTCATCTAGAGACGACACTTTGTCTGAAGGTTAAAAGCACCTGCAAAATAGCGTCATACCACAAAGTTCAAACATGATCCAAATCTGTTGTTTTTATTCTTTTGTTCACTGGGGAATCAGAGACAGACACGGATTTGGATACTCCCGCGATTGGAATACCTAATAATATGTCTTCCCTTATCAGCAAGATCATGGATCATTGAGTGACGCACGGATGTAAAAGTGCATGGAAGAGCTCGTAAAGTCGTCTGCTAGGGTGCCAAGACTCCCATGAGCCCCCCCCCCCCCCCCGCCCCACCTACCCACACACCCCTGTGTTTCCATCAAAATCACCGAATCCATGAGGCTTTAATGATGGAATGAGGGGGGGGGGGGGGGGGGACTAATTGAACTCTCTCCGGCTAACACACACATACATCTACGCACACATACACCATACTGCTGCAAGAATCAAGAACAAAAATCACAAGGACATTCTACTGTTCAGACTTTACCGGTCATTGTCCTTTATAGAAAAAATACCATCGGCCCATAGACTCTCCATAAATAGTCGATTTGATATCTGAAAGTGTTTCTCGACAGAGCGTTTCTTTCAAAAGCATTCGATTGGGCAAATGTATATGACTGCGCTGCAAACAGTTTTATATTCATTAACATAGCGCTTAAAGGGACTGTACAGTACTGGTTGAGGTGGGGATTCATGTTTTGAACATTCCTAAGTGAGATAATGAGAAACCTCTTTGAAATATGAAAGAGCATGTAATTTTAAGAAAGATTCAACGTTTATTTGATGAAAATTGGTTTTCAAATGGCTGAGATATCAAAAAAAGTAATAATAATAAAAGGCGACAGGCCACGCCTTGTATTAGGATCTCTTTGTTTCACCTTGTTTTTGGGTATCTCAGCCATTTCAAAACCGATTTTCATCAAATAAACTTTTGATACCCCTTAGAATTGCATGCTCTTTCACATCTTATAGAGTGGTTTCTGAATATCTCGCAAAACGTTAAAAGCTAAATCCTCACCTCAACCAGAACTGTACACACCCTTTAAGTTATACGTATATATCAGTGTAGTGCTTTTAAATTCTCCGAGGGAAGCTTGTGGTTTAGTTTTTCTCTACAGTTATACCAGACTTTAACGTTGTCAGGCAGCAACATTTGACATACATGACAGGATATCTCTTGAAAGTTCAGAAAGGAAAATGTGAGCAGGCTTATAGACACTATTAATTAACGAAGCATGAGTATCACAGATTCAATCGCTCAGGAAACACAATTTAGAAATCACATTTCTCCTGACATCATCATCTGCGATTGATATACCGCTTTCATATGAGTCAGGTTGGTGGATCCACCTTGGTTATGAAAGAAATATAAGAGAGAATCGTTCCTCCAGTTATTTCTGCACTAAACCTTAAAATTTGGTACGCAATAATATCTTCAGTTCCAACAGTGAATTGTCAGCAAGGCAGTTAATACAGGAAACACACCCCGGTCATACTAGGGACAGGATTATGCCTTGACAGAAATACAACCCCCAAATCACAAAACGAGCCAATAAAGCACATCGACCTAACAAATCAAAACATGAAAACAAGACAACTCAAATTCAACAATGGCGGATGGACAGTGTTAGTCCGCTTATGGAACAAAATGTTAACGACGTACTTGTCGACCTGGCGAGGAGCTCGGGCACCAGCATCCACACTCCACACCGCTCCACAGGGAGTGAAGAGGCGACACACTTAACACGCTTGACTGTGTGGCTTATTCACCACAGTCACCGTCATTCCGGATGCTAGGATTGTGGGAATGCAGAGAGAGAGCGAGAGAAAGGGAAGACTAGAATGCACCGGGGAAATAACACCCTACCCACGAGTCTCCTTCCATCCTCCATAAAGTTCTGTGGATTTTCTGGAAAAAAAAGTTCTAAAAACAAAATACAACCAACCAAGAAAAAAACAAGGCAAAATAGAGCGTTGACTCTTTTAGGGTGTATCCCGGATGAGAAACTTTGAAGAAAACATCAAATCCTCAGAAGGTAAAGGAGGATGCATAAATGCGTATGTGGGAGGAGGTAGGGGCATAATCTTTACACATAGCATCGGTTTTAAAGTTAATGTGACTTGGCAACCGTATTTACGTCATGTACTTCATTGCTCGAGATGATCTTTGTTCTTCGTGTTTTATTAGTGAATTAAGGCCGATTTCTTTTATCTGAAAGGGGATTTGACCACGGTGACAATCTCGATACGACGTTGTTAAAGCCCAATGACCTGTCCTTCAGTAAGAGTCGGGTCTAATTTGATTTCTACGTCTCCACTTGATGTACACCTAATCGAACATCCTTCAGAGTCCCCCTCCCCCCTTTTTTTTTGGCTAATGTATCATACTATCTTATCGTCTTCCTCTGATTACGAGTTAATCAATTACACGCATTATACAAACCAAACCCAAATTTGCCTTCTTCAGCAGATGCACTTATATTTCATGGACCAAAAGTCAAGCAGCCATACGGTGATTGAACACTTTTTTGAACAACCGGCAAATATTGTAATTTAAACCAAAAACCTATGGCTTACGTATTCAACCTTTATTCATGCCGAATATGTCTTTCCGAATTCTGCCCCCCCCCCCCCCCCTATATTGCAGGTATGTTTCTGTGTATCATGTCATGTTTAGTTGATTGTCGGCGTCAAAGTGCAATGAGAATCGAAAAGCGGACTTGTGCACTATACAGGAAGCTACCAATTTCATAGATAGAAACATAACAAACCATCGGTAATATGATATGATATAATATGATATATGATATGATATGATATGATTGTGATTATGATATAAATCTCCTGTCATAGAATATAGGCCTACCATTATGTATAATTACATAACATTTTGTGATATATTAATATAGAACATTATTCAATGACTTGATAACTATCACGACTTAAACAAGCATGAATTTACTTTTGGGGGATAATTTCATTTGTCACAGCCGAATGTAAGTGGAGTTCAGCTATAAGAACTCCGAGATGGAATATTAATATAAGAATTATGGACTGGCGTTGAGGGGGATACGACTTTTATTGCCCGAACTAGAATTGTATTGCCCAAGTCGAAGACGAGGGCAATACTATAGTAGTGAGGGCAAGAATTGTCGTATCCCCCGAAAGGACAGCCCATATTATTATTATTATTATTATTATTATCCATTTTCAGGCATTTTAGGCATCTTCGAGCAGTTACATTACAATGTAACTTTCCGATTTACTGTAACAAAATGCACTCGGCGTCAGGTCGAACGCTACACCACTGCGCTCAACTACGAGTGCACCCACATGCTTGCACACAACCCCATGCACAATCAGGTACGCCGCCCGCTCACATAGTCGCAGCGACCGTCCTCGTTTTTACGTGCTAACGTATTGTTTGGTGCACGGTGTGTGTAACCGACATACAGCGACGTCCTTGAATGTCTTCGCTTCGTGGTCGACCGGAATATTTAGATGTAAATTGAATGGCGAAACCCGGAAGGAGGAAAATACCAAGTGATATTGCCCGCTGACCTCTACGACCCTGCAAAATACCAACTGCAATTGCCTCGCAAAACTACCATGTATGGGTAATAATAGATAATATTGTCCACCTGACACCATATGTTATCTTTGGACTCAATTTTAACGGAAACTGAGAACTCCACGAATACCTCAATGATGTCATATTCTTTGTGTGCAGAAGTAAGTGCAGAGATGAGGTGCGGAACAGCGGATTCGTTCTACAGTGCGTATCAAAAAAAAAAAAAAAACCCACCCGTAATCCAACTTTGGAGGGCTACTATATTATAATTATCAGTTACGGAGAGTGCAGTGTTAGTTGTGAGGAAAGGGGAACTCTTCCTCTTTCTAAGGATACACAGTTGTGTTGACAAACGTCATGCATGACTGAGCACATGAACTTTAAAGTCGACAATGACAAATTGCGCTTTTTCTAAGTTCGCGTGTTTAATGTCAAGGAACAATGCATGTCTTACTGCATGGATGGGATTTGTCAATGAAAGTGGTCAAATCATTAGGCCAGCCTGCCCATCTGCAGGTTCGTGTTTAGGGTTTCTTCCAACCTTTCATTCTTCATAACCGTCAACATGGCCATATTGTCGATAACTTGGTCCATATCCATTTTTTGTCCCCTCATATTCAAGACATGGTTTGTGGTTTGTCGCTGCCAGCTATGTGTTGAATATGAACAGAGAAAATGGACTGTGTGGGTTGGCCTCTGTGGGAGTGACCAGGTTATCGGAAAGGTGGCCATGTTCAAGGTTATGAGCCATAAAATGTTAGGAGAAACCCTAAACACAAGCCCTGAACACAAACCTACATTCGTACAGGCTGGACTATTTGGCCACTTTCATTAACAGATCTCATCTATGCAGTGAGACATGCATTGTTCATTCACAATAACACACAAACTCGGAAAAGGTGCAATTTGCCATTGTTGTCCTTAAAGTTCATGTGCTCAGTCATGCATGACATTTGTCAACATAATTAGGTACCAATAGTAAAAGGAGGAGTTCGTCTTTTCAAACAACCGATATTGTGCTCTTTAAAGCTGACAATTATGAAATAGAAGCCCTCCAAAGTTGGATTACCTTTTTTTTATACGCACTGTATTTTGAATGTGTTTACAGTGTAAAAAATTATAGAAAAAAAATAGATATGCAAATGAGTTGCTTCGGTGACACGACGGCGGGAGATCTACACTCAACGAAAAACAGAGTTGATGGAAATAGGTTTCCGCGGGTGGCTCCAATTCAACTCTGTTCTGGAAGTCAAACTCTTTCATACATGATTGCTGAACAGGAAATGTGTTCTCTATAAGTAGCATCTCTATCAAAAGACAAGTACTGGTAATAAGAAATAAAACTTGAGAGATAAAAACAACGACCAGACACTAAAACACAAGCGAGACTTTTTATTTTCAAACTTTTCATATTTTGATGACAGCTTACTATTTGAGAACAATTTAATATCTGCAGAGATAACAAATCAGCGTAAGCGCGTTTGCTCGAAGGGAGAGGCCAGAAATATTTCATAGACTCGAGACATATTGCTCCAGATATCCGTGGGGCAATACGTCATTTCGCTCAGCTTCATGGCGGCGCAGAAACGCCTGCTTGTCGTCTAACAGGCTGTTGCCTTGACGCGTAAATTGATCATCTCCCATACTGTTTATTGGTCTGATCGCCATTCTCAATCGTATTTGGCACCACTTGGACCTCTGCTCCGGTTAGAAGTTTAGAGAAGATTAACAAGAGAATCAAGCAACTGACAGCATACTTTGTCTTGGTATTTTCAATGCCCGTCTACGCCGTTCGGACGTCTAGTGTTTTATATATGCATGGCAGGGCATAGTTCTGCTACCCATTGGGAATGCGAATCAATTCCAGTGGATATGAATGGCTGCACCATTTATCACAAGCCAGAAAAAAAAAGAAGAAGAAAATACTTCTTCGGATACTTACTGCCAGCAGAATAGAAACTGAAAGGTCGTTTATTTCGAATGAGTCTATGATTTATTCGAGCAAACCCTTTGCTGCACTTTCGGCTATCTACCGCTGTCATTTGTGCGTACACAACGCAAACCTCTTTATGACCCTATGTTACTTGGCTTGAGACTTCGAACCAAGTTGCATGGTCATTAATAATCTTGTATAGACGATCTCACACCAGATGGCCATCAATAGTGATACTTCCTAAAAACACAATGTTTACAAGAGAATTATTTAAAATCAAAGGGTGTTTTGATATCGTTCGGATTACTTCATACCAACTAGTTTTGTATCAGCCCTGGAATTTGCAAGGGGGAGGGTTCTGCTAAGACTTTACTTAGTATTCCTCAGAGATAGGATTCGTCCTTCAAACTTGTCTTAGTTTTTTAGTTTATCTGTTTGTTTAAAGGGATCATACAGTTTTGGTTGAGACCTAATTTCAGGTTTCTAATATTTTTTGGTGAGATAACGAGAAACCTCTTATCAAATATGAAAGAGCATGTAATTCCATGAGGAATCCAACGTTTATTTGATGAAAATTGGTTTTGAAATGGCTGATATATCCAAAAAAGAGCGATTCTGATAAAGTGTGGGACCCACACTTTATTATGATCGCTTTGTTTTACTTTGTTTTTGGATGTTTCAGTCATTCCAAACCCGATTTTCCTCAAATAAACTTTGAATTCCTCTTAAAATGGTATGCTTTGTACCATATCATAAGTGTTTTCTTGGTATCTCGCAAAAAGTTAAAAGCCCAATTATCATCTCCACCAATACTGTACTATCCCTTTAATGTCGTTCGTCTAGTTTGTTTGTTTGTATTAATGGAGGGTGACTTATACGGCAAACTAGGCTCTTTAGGGAAGTATGTCAAGGCTCTATATTTTTGTAAGAAAAAAGAAAGCAACAACCTCTCCTCCAACTGTGTAGTGTATTGCTACTGTTGATTACCCACGCCGATGATTAACGGGCTGTTAACGATCGCCCCGTCACTGTACAGGCATGCTAACCCGGAAACATTAAATTGCACATTACTTGAATATGAGACCATTCTGAAGCAAATAATTTTCACACAGCAATAGATATATAATGTACTCTTAAATGAATTCCACAAGGATTGGAACAATCATCCCCCAGCATTCCCACTGAATCCCACTGATTAGTTACTAGCCATCCCCTTTAATTTGTGAAAATTTTGTGAAAATTCGCTATCCGTCGTCACAAAATGGCCCGTGAATTGGTGAATTTTTATATCAATATTGATTTTGTTTTCGTAGGAGGAACATCCCTCAATCACGGACAATTTTTTACTTGGTCCCAGTCAGACTGCAGTGCGTATGCTTCCATTTCGTAGTGCACTAAACGCACCAGCGACCCCAACAAGTACTGAAATCTTGGGCGAAAGTTGCATGCAGCACCATATATGTCAAGATCATCGCTTCGCACTCTTTTTCAATGTAGAGTGTTTTGGTGGAAGTGACGTAAGAAATTCAATGTGACCTTGTAGTTTTGACCCCATAGATATAGTATTGCAACTACTCTGTAGCGTGGGTCTGCCGCCTTTGACGGCCCCTCTCGTTCTTACTTTGTTTTTCCAACTGTTCACTTTTATGTTTTCATGGCAACACAAAGTGATAGAGTGAACACGTCTGTCTTCAGACCTTTGCGATATATAATGTATGCAGAGTGAGGAAGTACAAACTGTAAATAACTGGCTGCATAACCTTGCTTTGGAAACACACAACACACATATTTACAGACAGACAGAGAGACAGACAGACAGACAAGGAAGTTCTTCGGATAGGAAACTGCCAAAGGAATAGAAACCACGATCGCGTGATGTGTATTACTTTCTACAATCAGTCCAAACTTTTTGTAACCCCGCAATTTCTAATCCACGATTGTTTCCTCTTTGTGTTATAGCATGGAGGAGTGTATAAAGAATAACCACAGCATACAATAGTCAATATACTAAACCTATGCTCCAAGCGTTCGACATGATGAAAAAAAAAGAAGAAATCTATTGGCAGGTGTGTGCTGATATTCTAGTATCTATTAGTCATGGTGATATCACACAGTTGATAAGTGGTTGTTACCAATCAATTATGTGAATAATGCCATGATCAAGCTTGCAAAGACATACGATTTGCGCATCATTCAGTGATCAACATTATTGCAAGAACGAAAACAAAAAACCTGAAATAAACTGATAAAGATTGATAATTTACGGGGGAAAGAGGATGTAACAATATCAGTACAGAACAAGCTTCACCTAATAAGTTAAACATGCTTGCTCGTCCAGAGACATGAAAAAACTAACAAACAAAAAGAAATGGAACACATGCATTTCAATGAATGTAGAATATAGCCGACAATTTTACTCTCCCTTGCCACACGCAGGCATTAGATTAATCAACCAATTACTGCAAAAAAAAAATGCAAGACATGCCTAGAAATAAATGCTCAGCCAACTTGCATTTTATAAAAAAAAGATTAATTATGAATTTTGAACAGGGGAAATGTAGCTTAAAAATACTCCCAATCCATGCTTGTTGAGACATACCTCATGATCTTAAACAGTGATTTATTTTCATTTTTGTTGTCTGTCATTAAACGCAGACACTGAGGACAAGGTTTTCATACTCGGGACTTTGCTAGAGTCTCCGGCACCCGTTTGATAGTCCTGTTTTATAGGGGAAAATATAATAATCTTTTTACGTTTTCCGAGCAGAACCTGATCACGCGGTATACGTGCTCTGTATGCCAACTGCGTGTCGGCCACAACACTATGGAATTGCTATTGACTTGGTGGTTTCCGTTCGTCTTCGAAATATTTGACACTGCAGCACTCGACAGTGACACTCCAAGGATATACCCCAGTACCAATGGGTGTAAATGGCCCGACTCAATTTCCCGCCCTTAACAGGTGGGCGATGGTCCGTCAAGTCAAGGCAGTAACCTACCTTCATCAACCTTGCCAATGTGGTTGCTGTTTATTCAGTACACCGATACTTGAAATGTACACACACGCATACACGCATAGGTATCCACAAGAGGTTCACACTGTGGGACACCGTCTTCTTCCCAGCAGGGTATGCATCGTGGCATATACGTGTAAAGAAAGTAGAATGAAGCAAACACATTAGGGCCACCAAAAGTTTGTAATACTTGTATACAGTATTGTAACATCCATTTTTTTTTCGAATACTTTTTTTTTTTCAAATAGTGAAAAGGGGAGAATACTACAAATATGGCATACCTGCCAATTTTCACATTTGTATCATGGTTTATTGTTATTGTTTTGCTATATGATTTTACTGTCAATGCTTTTTTTTATCATATGTTTTGTTATCAGCTGTCACTGTAGGGGCCACCAAATATGATGTTTCATGATTTTAAAGGCACGAACAGGACAGAAATCAAAAAAGGAAAGGAAGTAATGTGTGAAGCCTTGAGGTATATGTATATAGACATACATTTTATATTTATATGCTTCGTTGCTGAAATGAAATATAGATCATGACTTTTGTCATTGCAGCGACACAAATTTCCCGTGATTGAAGATTATTGCATGCCAATGCATAATGTATGTCACAATGATAGTGATAGAAACTGAAAAGGCCGCTGCATTTCTGCCAAAAAGTATGATGGAAGATAATTGGCAATCGCCTGGCTGTCGCATCCTGAAACTCTGTAATCAATAATTTCAAACAAGTGACGTAAGCGTTTAATGTGTCATGTTATCATCGATTATTTTTTCGACATACTTGTAAACAGGAACCAGCCGGAAGCCACAACGAGTTCAAATGTATTAATTGAACATAAGTTGATCGAATTTGTCCTTCCATACGGATTTATATTGTCAAATAGAGTGCTCTTATCCGTCGTCCTATATAGAAATGTGAAGAAAAACGATGAGAAACTCCCAAATGTCTCCATTTTTTGTTTCTTTTCTCTCTCACTCACTTTATATTTATATATATATATATATATATATATATATGACCGTGCATCACAAAACGAACAAAAAAGTCGCACCTACTGATTTTACGTGTGGACTGAAAAAAGGGGAAAACAGGTCAACCAAGTCAATCTTCAGTTTTTCATATTTTCTGAAAGAGCTATTATTCTTCTACATTATTTCTAAGTTTGGGGTCATAACATGATTGGGAAAGTGTGTTTTTAGCAGTTTTTTCTACAACCTTCTTTTTTTTTTTTTTGCAGAGTTGTGAGATCAGGTACGTCTTAGAGGCCCCTTTTCATTCCTTGAATATCCTTTGCACACTCTTCACTTTCAATCCAAATAACTTTTTGCAAAGATGATGCTACTGCTTTAAAAGTTACCATTAATCATGGACAGAATGTGTTAATAGAACATGCTCAATTTCAGCTTAATCTGATAATCCCTTCATTGATGTTGCTCCGGGGGTTTACATTCTGTGTTTTGTCCCTTTCATCGCACAGCTAGCACAGTCCGGTAAAGAGTGCTTGAATAAACCCTGTATTACGCACTTCAGAGCCTCTTTTCTCAGTTCACACTTTTCCAGAGTGCGTCCTTTCTTTCCAATATTTAGATAGGTTAGGAGAGTCCATTTGAATTGAGTTATACATCATTTTAAAGCTTAGAGTCCATTCTTTTAGGATCTGCTCTAAACTTTTTGACTTCTTGTTGTTTTTGTGATGCAGGGTCACATCTACAATTTCAACTTATATTAATGTACCCTTTTTTTTTGTATAATTTTTCTTCGCCTCCCATTGTTCAGCAGATTATCCTCTTTTCAGACAATAATCAAATAATGAAACAACCTTACCATCTATTAAGGTGTGATGACCATCTTGATAATGTTTCTCATTAATTGCGTATATAGTTAGACTTTTGTGACTAAATTCATTTATTGAACTTTTAGCTAGAAATGGCCTTGGAAAAACGAGGAATCAACTTCAGAGTTATTTTTTTTTTTACTCATAATGGAATCTTTCAGGGGAGTCAGCGTGTTGAATCACAGCATGGATTAACTTGAAACTTTTCTCGCTCCGAATTTCCTGTATTTTAAAATCCCTAACAGTTCTTCACAAATCCTTCTGCGACAATTATTATGCACAGAGTAAAACTGTATCCACTCCTCTCTCTGTGAAAGACCGCAAATCTCGCTGGTTTTTTTCTCTCTCCTTTTTTTTTTCTGAGTTTGTCATCGCAATCCCATTACAGTGTAGCCATAAATAACACGACAAATTATTATTTTGTTTTAACTGAAAACACTATACCATGTCATGCTCTCAACAGAAGGAAGCTCTTCGTCTAGTCTATACTCTCGCTAACTTCCCATGTCTGTTTGTGATCAATTTTCCTCTTCGCTTTAACGTAGAACAAATGGTGTATCGCATTCACTTCGGCTTTCGGAGATAAAAATACCGAGTCGGATAATTTGTCAGTGTCTCGTTTCCAATTTGTGGCATTACTATGGTTTCTCATATTTCAGCAAAGACGAGGACGACTTTTTTGTGTATCTTCTACGAAAGGAACACGTAGGCGGGAAGGGGAAGGAACAAAAACTGGAGGAAAAATATCCTCGGGACACACAAACACCCACATGCACACACAAACGTACTCACACACACAGACACACACACAGACACACACACACGACCGTCATAAAGAAAATATGAAAGAAAATACATGCAATGTATGCATGTATATGATTTCTTCTTTCTTTCTTTTTTCCAATTGAAAACCCAGTTAACATGGTACGGTCACGACATCGTCTCAAAGGGCGTGGTTATGTTTACTGATATTATGGCAATATAAAATTAGCGTTCCCGCATGTAGAACAATACGTTCATAAATAAAGTCATGCAAGCGCACAGACTTGGGTAGAATCGTGTTTTGGTGAGAGTTTTCACGTGACATTCTCCCCTGCTTGAGGCTGTCGGCGCCCACCTCCAGAATCCGTACTCGCTTTCTATGTATTATGAGTAAGCCTATCAAAACATATTTTTGATGACATGTACATACTTGAAATTATAAGTACAAGTATGTATTTTTCCACCTCTACCTCTATTCTTCTTTTTCCTAGTATTTTCCACCTTTGCTTTATCAACTGAATTTGTCTGATACGTGTTGAGCTGAAATGTAATAATAATTTGTAGGGGATCACTAAGTCTTCAAACAAGCCTCTTGTCTGCTTTCTAAGATCCCTTCATTCAAAATAGTTAAATTGTACCAAGACAATAATGTTTTAATTTTTGTAAATGTTATGAATGAATGAATGAATGAATGAATGAATGAATTTATTATCCAATGCAATAACAACCACTGTACATGTTTATAGTCGTGTCAATTACATAAAAAAGCGGGGATAATAGGAACCAGAAAACAGCATGAATGCTCAATAAATTTCAATTCAATTTCATTTTTTTTTTTCATATATCTCGATGAAAAATGTACGTCAAATATAACAAAATTAAATAATACATAATATCCATCTGAGAGTCATAACATTACAAAATGAAATAATAATATAATATGGACTGGCCTTGAGGGGATGCGACATTTATTGCCTGAACTAGAATATTGCCCGAGTCGAAGGCGAGGGCAATTAATGTCGTATCCCCCGAAAGACGACAGTCTATATCATTAGTATTACCCATTTCAGGCATCTTGAGCAGTAGAATAAGTCATTACCTACAATGTAAACTTTTTACAACTTCACAATCCACGGTATTCCATTCGGTCACGACATCGTCTCAAAGGGCGTGGTTATGTTTACTGATATTATGGCAATATAAAATTAGCGTTCCCGCATGTAGAACAATACGTTCATAAATAAAGTCATGCAAGCGCACAGACTTGGGTAGAATCGTGTTTTGGTGAGAGTTTTCACGTGACATTCTCCCCTGCTTGAGGCTGTCGGCGCCCACCTCCAGAATCCGTACTCCCTTTTCATGGACCAGCAGAATGCTATAGCGTTTAGTTACGTTCACAGGGAATTGAACCCTCCCTCCCTTGTATTGTAATCAATCACACCTTCACACACAAACGTACACACTTATACTCTCTCTCACACACACCTCTTTCGCCTGAGATCTTTACACCCTCTCAACCACATAAAGCATCGCAAATTTACAACTACCTGTGCAGAGAGGTTAGCTCCCCCTCCCTCTCTCTATAATATTCTCCCTCTCTCCCCCTTTCTCTTCCCATTTCTCTACTTTTTTATGTTAACATTCTTGAAGTTAAAAACAGGAAGCATCAAAGCTACAACGACATTGTAACATATTTGCATACCACTTCAACACGCACTCATGTGGTGCAGTTTCCTTCATCTTACGGTAACTCCTCGATCATTATTATGTGTGAAAGGGGTTCTTGACTGTTTTCGTTGCGTCGCGCTTCTCATCTTACGGTGCAGCTCGCGGCAAACCTACCGTTACCCAATCGGGGGGAAAGGGGTTGGGGGTGGCGATGAAAGCGGGCGAGAAGTCATTGCGGATTAGCGCGAAATGATGAGGTTTCTTCAGCTACAAAAGGCGTGACCAGAGGGCTATGAAGGTGTGCAGGGACGGATTCAATCCCGATTTATACTTGTGATAGGACGTCTAACGATCTCTTGACAGCCCCACCTCACAATGTCCTCTTCATCTTTCTCTCTCCGTACTTTTATATATCCCTATTTTGCTTTCTCCCTGTAATAGTTTGATAATCTCATGCTTTCTCTCTCTGCCTATGTCTCTCTTATCTCTGTCTATCTGTCTCTTCTGTCAACCCCATTTTTATTTCTCCCACTTTTTTTTACCTCTTTCGCAGAGGAACATCCTTCTACGAGATACGATGTAGAACCTGCAAATCATATTTGTACTGGAAGCTTGGGGCTTTTCACTGAGAGAACACCTTACATTTCCGACGAATTTGTGTTTTTGTTGACGGTCTGAATTATCTTCCAGACATGTTGACGAATTAGAGAGAATTGAAGCAAATTTCCCTCATCTTCTTCGGTATGGTGTTTGTGACAGGATGCGGGTGTCATTGGATATGTTTCTAATGCACTGGGAGGGGGATACAACATAACAGCACACGTTTTTTTTTTCTTTTTTTCTTTTTTTCCAGGTACCCAATACTTTCTGTTATTCTTGTCTCGGTGACTTTCGTTGGGTTCTATTGCCTTGTTTTCATTTTCCACCTTACAAGGTGGCCGAATAGCAGCACATGCTTAGCCGCTGCACTTATTAGTCTTTCATGGAGTCCAGTTGTATGCACTAGGGGAGAATCACTTCTCACGCACGGGACCCCCATTTTACGTCTTATCCGATGGACAACGTGATTTTCCTCTACTAGACTACAGGGGACGGCATGATAATACTAAACATTGCTTAGTAAAGCTCACAGGGAGTCAGACGCGTGTCCTTACCCGAGCAATGCAAGGTAGACGACTATGACGACTGGGATACGACCGTCGTCCCCACCCTACAACTACAACAAAAATGCACGCACTAATAACGGGAGGCATTTACCGCACTCGCCCTCATCAATCAATACTTCTCACTGTAGAATTATCATTGTAGAGACATCGTTCTGTCTACTTGTACATAACTTTTCTTCTTTTGAAGTCTCAGGATGTTGTAATCCGCGTGAAATCAGTCAGAAGTAAGCCATAATTCTTGGGATGTTGTTTTCCTAATAATGATTACATCAATGCGCAATATGTCGCTTTCTATGTATTATGAGTAAGCCTATCAAAACATATTTTTGATGACATGTACATACTTGAAATTATAAGTACAAGTATGTATTTTTCCACCTCTACCTCTATTCTTCTTTTTCCTAGTATTTTCCACCTTTGCTTTATCAACTGAATTTGTCTGATACGTGTTGAGCTGAAATGTAATAATAATTTGTAGGGGATCACTAAGTCTTCAAACAAGCCTCTTGTCTGCTTTCTAAGATCCCTTCATTCAAAATAGTTAAATTGTACCAAGACAATAATGTTTTAATTTTTGTAAATGTTATGAATGAATGAATGAATGAATGAATGAATGAATTTATTATCCAATGCAATAACAACCACTGTACATGTTTATAGTCGTGTCAATTACATAAAAAAGCGGGGATAATAGGAACCAGAAAACAGCATGAATGCTCAATAAATTTCAATTCAATTTCATTTTTTTTTCATATATCTCGATGAAAAATGTACGTCAAATATAACAAAATTAAATAATACATAATATCCATCTGAGAGTCATAACATTACAAAATGAAATAATAATATAATATGGACTGGCCTTGAGGGGATGCGACATTTATTGCCTGAACTAGAATATTGCCCGAGTCGAAGGCAAGGGCAATTAATGTCGTATCCCCCGAAAGACGACAGTCTATATCATTAGTATTACCCATTTCAGGCATCTTGAGCAGTAGAATAAGTCATTACCTACAATGTAAACTTTTTACAACTTCACAATCCACGGTATTCCATTCGGCGCCAGTTCGAGCTCTACGCCATACTGAGCGCTACATCCTTTTACCAGTACACAGCTGCTCAGGTACGCGGCGCGCGTATAACAGCCCAATTATCACACGGACGCTCTGTTTTTTACATGTTAACCTATGAGAATTTGCCCTCTATCGCGAAACTCCGGTATGCGGCGCGCGTAGAAACAGCCAGCTCACACAGCTACAGTAACAGCGATCGTCCTTTAGTTTTACGTGTTATCCTATGGGAATTTGCCCTTCGTCCCAAAACCACTCCACGAGAAACTGCCATCAACAGCAAATTTTCCTCACCGGGAGCTAAAGTGCCCGGATGCTATATTCCCCTCATTTTCAACACGAAAGTCCCATAGACGTTTGCCAAAGCGGGGAATATGGAAAATTTGCTCCTCTTCTCCCTGCTGGCGCGCAATTCTGCGCGTAGTACGAGGGAAATACAAGTTTTTAGAACCACAGCTCAGATGCCTGATAATACTTGATATCCAGCTAGGAGACATTATTGCAAACATATAGAACATAGTGTTTGACCTATGAAAGTTGGAATCTGAGAATGAATGGCAAAGAAGTATGATAGAACCTACTTAGTAGCAAGCTTGTCAATCTTGTCAAATAAATGAAGGAATGGAAAAGCAAATAACGTCGTGTACATTACATAATAATTGAAACTGTAATGATGATAATTGACAGGTATCTACCGAGGTACAGTATTTACATCATTGTTAACGAAAGGGAAATGTTAAAGTTTCACTGATGACGTCTTGCCGTTTAACCCCCCCCCCCCCCTAACCATAACTTGTAATAGGCATACGCTCGTTCCTTCCATTTGAAAGTACCCCCTATCTCAATTTCTAAATACGTCTAGCGGGCTTTTCGCACGCTTTCCCTGTCTTCCAGAACCCCCACCCGCCGATCTGGAACACTGCTCAATACAACCCCCAATCTCAAGTCAATCCCCCTCCCCATCATCTCAAGTAAGCTGTAATCATAATATCTTTATAGATGTTTTTTTTCTCTCTCTCTCTTTCTCTCTCTCTCTTTTCGGGTGGGAGTATTGTCTTTTTAGACAGGATCTCAGAACTCAGAGAAAAAAAAAACAAAATGACATTTTGGAAAAAAATATTGGTAAATGTGACCGTGCGGCTTACTTCGTTTCATCGGGTGATCGCGTTCGGGTCGGGTGGTCGCGATACACGACCTTTCGTAGATTATATGCCCTAATATACGAAGGGTCGGGTGGAGCATTTGAGAATTAGACCCCTATTATTTACGAAGTATCGGGTACAGCTTACCCGAATCTTCGAGAAAAGGCCAATGCAAATTTACGAACGTTCGCGTGTTTTATCTCCGAATACGCGATTGTGTTCTTATGTTTTTACTCTGAAAAAAATTATCACAAGCGTTTGTATACAAGGCTAGCAGCACGTAATGCTCGCCGTGCATAACTATGGCAAAGCGATACGCTCGCTTGCGATAAAGTGATAATGCAGGTTTCAATGGACGGCCATTCATATTGTACAGTACGAGCGGCGAAAATTTTAGTTGTCTCGATGACTCGTGGATTACATACAACGATCTGGGGCCTGTCTTATAAAGACTTGTGATAGGAATCAATCGCAAGTTTTATGTGAGCTTCAATGCAAGTTGCGATTGATTTGGGGACTTGTGATTGATTCGAAGGCTTTAGGAAAAAACATATACATTGGGATATGTAGGTGATATACTGTTTGGTGATTATAATGATGATGCAGGAAACCATAGTATAATGAATATATTTATGTGTTGAATAATCCTTGTATAAAAGTGATATATATTGATAGTTTAGTTGTAAATGTGGATCGGGTTAATGTATTATGGTGTTATGGTACATATACCAGGGCTCAACATTCACGGTGGCCCGGGGCCACCAAAAAAGCACGTCGGGCCACCAAAATTTGAGAAATGAAGATTTTGGTGTCCCAATCGGGCCATCAAAAAAAAAAAGTCGGATATGTTTGCCTTTTACTTTTGGAAATGGACAGCGGTAACAATCGGCTCCGTAAGATGCCAAAATAAATGTCAGATGCTTGCTTTTAATTTGGGAAATGAATAACGGTAACATTCCACTCCGTTATGATACTAAAATAAATGTCGGATGTTTGCTTATACTTTTGGAAATGAATAACGGTAAGATTCAGCTCCGTAGGATGCTAAAATTAATGTTAAATATTTGATTTGGCGTTTGGAAATGAACAAAGATAGCTTTCGGCTCTGGAAGATGCTCAAATGAATGTCGAATGTTTGCTTCGACGTTTTATTCGGAAGTAAATGGCGGTAATATTCTTCTCCATACGATGCTAAAATAAATGTCGGATATTTGCTATTACATTTCGAAATGAATAAAAGTAACATTCAGCGGTGTTTGATGGTAAAATAAATGTCTGATGTCTGCCTTGACGTTCAAAAATGAAAAACAGTAACATTCGGTTTTGTAAGATGCTAATCGTCAGATGATTCATTTCACTTTCGGAAGTGGACAGCAGTAACATTCGGCTCCGTACGATAATGAAATAAATGTCGGATGTTTGCTCTTAAATTTGGAAATGAATAACGGTAATATTCAGCTCCGTATGATGCTAAAATGAAATTTCATTTGTTTGCTTTTACATTTTTTTAAAATGATTAACGGTAACTTTCGGCTCTTTACAATGCCAAAACAAAATGTCAAATGTTTACCGATATCTGCAATGCTCCCACTTTATCATTTCAAATGTAAGTTTTGACCACTTAATATAGGCTTCAACTTTTACAATCTATAAGCCCATTTGCTAAATCTTAGAACTCAGAATAACGGTAAGATGATTGATTTTTTTATTCATTTATTTCAGACATGCCATGGGTACTTGTATCACTTCAGTAATACCTAATATTTCTTTTTCTATATGTTTAGTAGGACCGATTTAGTTTTTCTTGATTTTTTTTTCAGGCCACCAGATTTTACTTTCGAGCCACCAAAAAATAAAAATTCAATCGATTGGGCCGCCAAAAAATAAAAGTTAGTGTGGAGCGAGCCCTGCATATGCTATATATATATATATATATATATATATATATATATATATTATATTGTATATGTTAGTATGAGTTAGTTTCATTTGTATTCTGTGACATATCTGTGGTGTACCTGCTATGTAATTAATGTTTATTTTGCTGTGATATCCAATGTACAAAGAATTTCCAGAGTGAACAATAAATGAATGAATCAATCAATCAATCAATCAATCAATCAACCAATCAATCAAATAAACAAGAATGGAGTTAGCGCGTTTTGCAATAAAACTCTTCATGGTAACGCTTATAGATTTGCTGTTTTGATCGGAAGTTTAGATATTCATATTCTCCATCCTGTAATGCTTTTGTTTTATTTAGCCATAAAATTATGTTTCTGAGGATATTTTATACTCTTTTTAATATTTGTTATTGCCATTTTTGTGCTATTTTGTGGCCTGTTTGATGTCTTTTGCTTTGATTTATTCACTGGTTTCGCCGTCCCTGATTCACCCGATACTTCGTCACTTGAATGACACTTTTTTACGTATAGTCGCGTTAAACGATCAGCCTTCTGTCAAGGATTATCTGTATTAAATTTTGAATATTTTACCCCTCCTTACCCGACCCTTCGTATATTAGGGCACCTAATCTCCGAAATGTCGGGTAACGCGACCACCCGACGCGAACGCGAACACCCGAAGGAACGAAGTAAGCCTGACCGTGCACCTCAAAACGAACAAAAAGTCGCACACATTGGTTTTGTGTGAGGACTGAATATAGGTGAAAAGGGTCAAACGAGCCGATGTCGACCTTTTCATATTTTCTGAAAGAGCAAGTCTTCTTCTACATTATGCTAAAATTTGGGATCATAAAACGGGCAGGAAAGTGTGCTTTTTAGCCATTTTTCTGTAACATTATTTGGCAGAATAGTGTGATTAAGTTTGTCTTTAGAGTCCTGTTTTCATTTCGTAAAAATCTTCTACACATTCTTCACTTTCAAGTCCTATAACTTTTGAAGGGATAACACTACTGCTTTGAAAGTTGGCATTAATTAAGGACAGAATGTGTTAATAAGGCATGATTAATTTCAATCTAATCTGATAATCCCTTCATTGTTGTTACTCTGGTGGTTTACATCCTGTTTTTTGTCCCATTCATTGCACAGCCAGCACGGCTTCGTAAAAGATTAAGCGCTTGAATAGACACTGTACTTCAGAGCCTCTTTTCTCAGTTCACACTTTTCCAGAGTGTGTGCCTTCTTTCCAGTATTTAGATAGGTTAAGAGAGTCAAATTGGTTTGAGTTATACATCATTTTAAAGCTAAAAGTCTGCTCTTTCAAAATATGCTCTTAACTAAAATTGCATGTCTGGCGACTCTTTGTGTGTTTTGAGGTGCAGGGTCACAAATGGTAAGTCCTGTTTATGGCACAGTTTCAGGGGTTTACCAGGAAAATAGATTATCATTTATCTATGATTTTATCAAATTCCCTTTTAAATCACATCAGTAATAAAATCAAAGAATATGCTATGTTTTAAAGAAAATATAAGGTGAAAAGAGTATCTCTCTACCGGAGAGTTTGGGGTGTTATGTGGGGAGACCGCGATTTTAAAGCCCTGGATCCGGCGGAATTCATGGACTGTGACACGCGCAGTACGGATCTCTGATGTCAGCAAATTAATTGAATATGTTTTTCCCCCAAAGAGCCTAATCTTAATCCACTTTAACTAACTGGAAGTGAATCAATTAATTTTACTGTATGATGTCCTATGATTCGTTTCAAGAATAAATATGTTAATGACTCAGCATGGCGATTAAAAGAATTCTGCAGATATCTGGAATTTCATTTGATTTTGATATCATTTCTATTTTTGATTTGTGCCATTTTGCAAAAAGAATCTTGAAAAGTAATAACATATTATAGTTTACACATCTTAGGAATATTTATCATGAACATACACCGCCTCCATTATCCCCTTTCCTTTCTTCTATAGATCTGCTTTAATATCTGTTCACTTGCCTACTATATAGAAACCTTGTCTGATCAAGCAATAACTTAAAATCAATTCAAAATTTGAGTTTCACTAGCATTATGTGCCTTATTAGGGAGGTAATCCATTTGTTAATACCTGATCAACATTCATCTTTGTGTGCGCGTTTCAAAGAAAGGAGTTTTGCCAACATAGCAGCAATTTCTACCAAGTGCACAACGCCTTGAATCGTTGCAGCTTCATAACCCTCTGCATGCTACATTGATTACTTATCCATAGGTTGTAAAATTTGTACACATTTTACTAATTGGCAACATCAACACCTGTAATTGTCCATTATCTTCATCATCACATCACCATCTTCATCACAATCACCATCACTATCACCATCATCACCATCATCATCATCATCATCATAATCATCATCATCACCACAGCCACCATCATCATCACCATCATCATCATCACCATAATCATTATTATCATCATTGGTAATTTATAAATCCACACACATCCTCACAATTATAGTATTTTGCTCGGCGGGGTGTGTGTTGATTGCTTATTGGTCAGGAGTAGATACAGTAATTGCGTTTTTGATATTGGAATGCAAACTAATGCAAATAGCTACGCCACAAACCCCATGGAATAAAAACAAATCAAGCAACCAGGTTTTTATACACGACTAACTTACGGGATTTCGTACGGACATCCGATGCATCCGCCTTTCATAATAGTGGGTAACAGTAGATCCTGGTAACCACAAACACTAATCCTCTTTATCTTCTACCACAATGAACATTCATCAACTTGCGTTCATAATTTAACGTACTTTTGCTAGTACATAAGCAGACGCAGAAGGGAAAAAAAAATAAAACCAAGCAAAACTTGTCCGACAAAATTCAAACCTCGGCGGAGGTGAAAGAAAAACCAACACAACACACACGAACACAAACATTGTTAACGCTTCATCGGCAGTGGGGGGAATCTTTCGGCGGTGATATAAAGTTTCAGACGAATGTGCTTAATCTGTGCTATCGATCGGAAATGCACGTTCTCACTTGGTCGATTAAAGTGGCAGTCAGTATCGATCCACGAATTCCACCACCTATCACGTAACCGGATAAACGTCGGCTGCTGAAATAGGGTCAGAAACACAATAAATTTGAAGAAGATGTGCAAAACATGAGCAGACCCACAGGATTTGTGGTGCATGTACATGCTGCTATGGTAACAAAATGTGTGGGCAAATTAAAACACGATGGGAAAGTGTGCAATAGAATTTCATTTTTTTAATCAATTGTAGATTGTTTGCATGAAGAGATGTGGTGACACTTGGATGTTTTCCATGCAGCCTTGCCGTAGTGTCACATATTTTGTGTCATTACACGCTTTGTTGAGCCAGATTATCATATAATCATCTCATCATTTCTTTGAGAGGCTACATTAGATATATCCTCAAACGTGTACACATAATATTGTATAGTTATGACAAATTTCAGGGAGAAATATAGGTTCTACAGGGAGAGAGAGAGAGAGAGAGAGAGAGAGGAGGTATCTTTGTTTATTCCAAACGAACATCAAAGGTTGAAAGTGTCTGTTTGAGAATAAACTGATTTGTACTTAACCAATTCTGGACCACGTGGCGATTTGGTATATGATGAAAGTTGTCTCCTATAGGGCTGAGAGTGGTAATTAGGATGTTAAACGAAAATTAACGATGTCATGGTTTGCAGTAGTCACGTCATAGGGGCCTGAAGTTACAAGAGAAGACTGAAAAAAAAAAAAACTCGTAAAGATTCGGGTGAAAGCTAGGCATTCGAGAGGTGCTATTTGTTCCCCCGGACTATAGTTCTTGTTCAAGCCTATTTCCGCGGTAAATCGGAGAATTCCACCGAGCCGAAAAAGTAGGTTTCGTTCATCCTTGATACTTTCGCTAAATGCGGGAGACCTATTTGCGAAGCTGTAACAACACCCGCGGGGCATGAACTGCCCGCCCCATCCGTAGTAAACGGGCAAGACTTCGATCGCTATTCAACCTCATTTCTGGTGGGTTATTTCGGCTTGTCCCTTCTAACGGCAACACTATAAAATCACGTCACTAAGTAAGTGGGATAGAGGCTACCGTTAATTCTTCGTACTTTTTTTCCTCATTCATTTACAGAAAATAAACCGTAACGTGCATGTTTTGAGCAATTGGTGAACATTGGACATATTTGTTCTCACTTCCGACTGTATTTTTCTTTTGTTTGTTTGTTTTTTTTGTCGTTGTTTTGTTTTGTTTGGTGTGCCCGCATGACAATATCACATGCAGCATTTTCAACACTTCTCTATGCGTTTATATTATTTATCATTTTTTTTTTTATCATTGGAAAATGTATCATCCTTAGTTGGACCATCAATGTGCGCGTGATGGTTATCTTTCGTAGATATGAACTCTCGTCAAATATACATGACGCCCTTTATAAAGATAAACGTTTGTTCTACGTTCAGTAACAAACTTAAAACAATTCAATCACTTATGAATAATACATACAAGCTTTTCGGAAGACACTCTAGCACACGTAAGCTCCTCACATTAAATAAAGAATGAAATGTAAAAGCTTAGTGTTTGTATTGTAAAAAAGGGGCATGTTTTGGCGAACAAAGCTAAAGTATTAATATATATCATTCTAATGTGCGATGAAGAGTTTACGTCAGAGGATGCGATGGCATTGCAAATGTGCTACGGGATAGGCTGACAACAATATTCTTTACCCCAAAATCAAAGCCTCTTGATGTTCTTTTACTATCACCCCCCGCCCCCCTCGTCCCCTACGCACCGCTGTCGTGTTCCCTATAAAGTACCATGTTCATCCTGTATTTCCCCCCACTCCTCTAGCGGGGAAATCTAGAGGAAATGACGGTCCGGAAACTGTGTGTGTGTGTGTGTGTGTGTGTGTGTGTGTGTGTGTGTGTGTGTGTGTGCGCGCGCGCCAAAAAGATTGTGTGTGCGCGTGCGTGTGTCTTATGTATGTATACACAATAATGGGGTTAGTTGGAGGTAACAAGAAGAGGGAATAGATGGTGTCTTATGGGGGGGGGGGGAGGGGTGAGTAAGCCTGAGGAAGGTGGGGTTGAAAAAAGAAAAAGAAAAAAGGTGTGTGTGTGGGGGGGGGGGAGGAAACAATCCGAGAGGGGAAGTTAAAGGGGTTGCATTATACTCTTTGAGGTCACAACATATTTTGAAAGCAATTAAAAAAATATATTTGAAGAGTTAGTTTGCAAAAACCGATAAGTCCATTTTTGAAGATTTTGAACTACAGTCTCTGTCATAAAGTACAAATTAATATCTTTTAAATGATATATTGGTCTTTACATATAAAGGTACATTTTTGAAGTTATGGTCAAAAGAAGCAAAATTTTTCTTATTATTCTCTGCATTTTTCTTGACCTTTAATTGCAAATATCTCTATTTGGCAAATATGGACTTATCGGTTTTTGCAAACAAATTCTTCATTTTTTCAATGATGCTTTTACACACACACACACACACACACACACACACTCACACAATCATTCCATATTTAAGAAGACGCAACCCCCCCCCCCTCCCGAAAAAAATGACAAAACATTTTCTTTTTTGTGTGTGAACGGGGCATGCAGTAGCATGTGTTTACATGTGGAGACGTTTCGGAGAAAAGATTTGAATTTGAATTTAACTTGAACTTAAAAGGATTTTAAGTTTTTAATAGAAAAACAACGACAAACAAACAAGGGGGGGCAAGTGATATTGCCGGGTGACGTCACTGTAAGAACAGAAAAATATCCATACTATTAAAGTCAAGAGAGAGAGAGAGAGTAAAATCTGCCAACAGTATGAAACAAGACCCCGCAGCAAGAAGTGAATCCCACCCTGCATTGCGGGGCATAACGAAATGTAAACTTGCTGGTTTGATTACAATGGTAGACGCTGCCTAGGGGTACCAACGTTCAGACAAACAAGATTTAGGACCTAACATTCTTTTCTGTCTACTTTACTATCACCTGTTTTCAGTATGTGGTAGATCATAAATGGTTACCAAAAATAGTTAAATAAAATGATAAATGCAGTATCAGCAAGTAACTTGTTTAATAAAAAGTGACTTGATAACGCCTGTAAGAGGGCACTATGAAAAACAGTTGTTTTCTTTTAATGATGAAATACTTTCAATAAAGAGTCACATAGTGAAGTAATTGAACCTTCAACATTGTGTAGGGCCGTTGTATCGTTTATTCTATAAACTGCATATTATAGAAGTTGTGTCGATGGAAGCTGTCGTTCGTATGTACATCTTACTTCAGACAAAATATTGTGCTAAACAGTCCTCTTGCGCCCTTATCCCAGTAGGCGGAAATAATATTACGCCAATACACATAAATTAATTTGTTGCCCTTCGGGGTTCACGGCTAGGCAAGTACGTAGTTTGCAGCAGTGTAAGTATTATTTTCAAAGGTCAGATTTTTATTGGGCCATCTGCATTGGTCTTGAAGAAAGGAGTTTACACAGATTTCATTTTAATATAGACTCGATTTGATGATTATATTAAAAGGGAAGGCGCCGGAAGTAGACATGTTCCTTCCCCGAATAACGCAAATGTGCAAACTTGCCAGGGGTCACCATTCTCTAACGACGCTGACACTTTCCATTACGCGCTAAAATTTGGAAAGACTGTTCAAAGGTATTTTTGCGAAAGCTTCCACATATACTCCGCCCTAAATGCCATAATGGGAGCTGAGTGATGCCAGACTCGGATATGACAAGGTTGATTAGGTTCTGCCGAGAAAAAGTCTAATGGCGGATAAGTAGGAGGGCATGAATATCTAAGTGCCAACTTCAGCCTCATTGCTTACTGATGATGCTGAGAAGCAAATATATAGGTCTCCCAGCCTCCCCCTGCAATCCCTTTTGCTCCCCCTTTCATGATTGTGTATAACGCACTGTCAACAAGGTAAAAAAATGCACTCAAATTTGTATGCACATTTTTTTTTTCTCAAATACATATTCAAATACATAATATATGTGACCCAGCATCACAAAACCAACAAAAATTGCCAGACAGGGATTTTTAGTTAAGGGCAGATTCTGAAAGAGCAGACTCTCAGCTTTAAAATGATGTATGACTCGATTCAAATGGATTCTTCCAACCTATATAAATATTGGATAGAAAGCACACACTCTGGAAAAGTGTGAACTGAGAAAAGAGGCTCTAAAATACAGGGTCTATTCAAGCACTTAATCTTTCACCAAGCCGCGCTAGCTGTACGATGAAAGGGACAAAATACAGGATGTCAACCACCGGAGCAAAAACAATGAAGGGAATATCAGATTAAACTGAAATTGAGCGTGTTTTATCAACACATTCTGTCCATGATTAATGCCAACTTTCAAAGCAGTAGCATTATTCTTTAAAAGGTTATTAGACTTGAAAGTGAAATGTGTACAAAGTATTTCAAGAAATGAAAAGGGGCCTCTAATATATACCTGAGCATTCTACTCACCCCCAAAAAGGGGTTGTAGAAAAACTGCGGAAAACACACTTTCCCATTCGTGTCATGATTCCAAACTAAAGAATAATGTAGAAGAAAGATAGCTCTTTCAGAAAATGTGAAAATCCCAGTATTGCCTTAGTTGACCCATATCACCCGTTTTGAGTCCTCACGTAAAATCAGGGGTGCGACTTTTTGTCTGTTTTGTGATGCATGGTCATATATATATATATATATATATATATATATATATATATATATGATATTTGAATTTAAATGTGTAAGTTTATAGATAATAATTGTATTATAAACAGATAGATGGATCGATAGATATATTTTCTTGTGTTTATATACATTCACTTCACTTACGCAAAGTGTATAAGTATGTTTGATTAAGGATAACGATGCAAAATCACGATTTAATAAGCAGAAAAATGGTGTAAAAGAATATCCTACATAGGGCAGACGGTTGGTTAAAGGGTTGAGAATAATTTAAAAACTTAATTTGTACTCGAAATCCAGGTATATAGGGTTAATGTATTGAACATTCAATATTAAAACCTAAACAACATACTATAATGTTTCACGTGTTCTCCTAAAACGTTTGTTCTTTTATCCACTGTGCTGTGAATTAGTTCGGAATCTTCCAAAATAGAATTAGCTTTTAAAATTGTACATGTGACTTGGTATTGTAAGAGAAGGTTGATTGCATTCGGGTGTTTTCGTTATATGAAGTCAAAACACGTCTAACTTCTGTATGATGAATTCATGTCAAGGTAATGTATAATGTTTCACTGTGGCTTCTGAAAGCCCCAGCAGAATGTCGTTGAAACGAAAAGAATGAACACATGCCTGCTCCAAAATAGAATTAAAAGTAAAAGAAAAGAAAACGATATAAAAAAAAAAAAAAAAAACATTGCTGACGTCAAGACCAAATTTGCAGAATGAAACACGTACATACATCCTGCACAAGAAAAAGACAAACCAAACAAAGCAAATCTAGTGCAGGATAGCTACACCCTCCGGCTACTACAAACTATTCGGATCAGACGAATTTGCCTTTCAAACCAGGGTAACTTGAACGTGACTCTTCTTGAGTTTGTTACCGCGCTAACATATTAATCACAGTGACGCACTAAGCTTTAGATGTTTTTCAGCCAATGCCGTCATTGTACGAGTGGATTAAAGCAAAATGTCTACACCTGATCGTATAGGAGCATTTTTTTGGGAAGATTTTGCCTTTTTTTTTTCTCCCGAGTTCTTAATCTTTTCACAGCGTCACTTTGTCGAGGGTTATACAAAAACCGCTGCCCCTTTAGTAGTGTCAAGTGTATCATGCATGGTAGCGCAATACCCATACTCTGACCGTGTATACTTAAGTCATCGTCACGCCTGTACGCCCCCAACGAGATCCCCAAATCGACTTCCTCGCCGGCAGCCGATCAATGTCAGGTCAAAATTTGTCCAACAGCTCCCTTGTTCCCTCCCTCCATCCCTCCCACTCACCGGATATGCGCATTCATCACGCTCAGCTGACCCTTGAGACAACACGACCGTCTCAAGGTGATAGTAGATACAGCGTTGGCGTTGGCGGATATTCAAACGTGGATGAATCCTGTCCGCATACACACACGCACACACATACACACGCACACACACATACACACAAAAGTTAGCAACTGTGCCCAAGTGGGTAACAGAGACGCCCTCAATCTTGGCGCTCGTGCGCGCGGAAGGGTGGAGTACTATTCTTGTGAGCCCAACGTGTTAGTGATATGTCAGGTGGAATGAGGGAGACCTACTCGACTACTGACATGACTTTGGGCGGGAATTTGCAGGCTTTCCGGACCCTACCTTGACATCTGCGTGAGGAGAATGCCACCAGAGGGTGAGAGAAGAAATATATATCTGTATTGGCACGCTTCATTTAGGTCTCCTCCGGTGCGGATCGACGCCATAAGTAGCTGCTCGATAAACTACACTCCTGTCAAATGTTTTGAAAAGCGAGAGTCGGATGCAAAATCAAAGTGACTTCGATCTGAAATAGAGGGAGATTCTTCAAGCACAGTTAGATAAACACATTTGACCATTGGGATATGAAAGGGAGAAAAAGTGACATTTGAAACATAAATATTGTCAGGGAACAGAACGATCACATGTTGAGCGATTATAGATACACATTTTAAGCAAACTCTCACCAGATGACGTTTTTCCCATTGACCTCTTGTAAATCTTCGCTAAAATGACACTTAGAAATGTTTTCAAAACGTCAAACACTTGGAGTTTGATCTGGCAAGGATGAAGCTATAGTCCGCTCTTATTTTTTTCAAATGAGACGTTATCGTAGTAACAAAGCTACTAGAAAATCAAACAAAACAAGACTTGTCATAGCATGTGCATGGTCTTTAAAGCAGTGTCACCGATTTTTTTTTTTCTCTTTTTTTTATTTTGCGGGAGGGGGAGGGTGGGGAAGGAAAAATATACTTTTTGTTGGACTATAATCGAACTTTCAGGAATTGAGTTGCTTTACTCTTGATATCCGAATCAGATCAAGCATAGAGTTCAGTGGTGCTCCACCGTTTGACGTCAGCGGCCAATCACCGATGCGCAAGATAAGCTCAAACAGAGTGCAAGATAAGGACTAGAATACACATATAAGGGCTTGCCAGGGCTCTTGTACCCTTTATGGTGTTGTTGAGGTGAAAAAAAAAAACGAGAAAAAATCCACGCCTGACCACGTCGGCTGTGCACATTAGACCGACAGTTCGGAGACCAAAAATAATATGAAAAGTTTCGAAAAAATTCTCCGACAGAAGAAAATGTATGAAGTGGGCATTCAATTAAGACAGGGTAATACTCCTTCTTTAATACTAATACTCAACTTACGTAGACTTGTTTCATTTTTTTCCTGTAAATTTCCTTTCAACAATAGGGGTATAAACAATATACTACAATGTTAAAAATGTTACAATGGCATTCATAGCCACTCGATCAGTTAACAAAACATTTAAACTATTCAGAAAATGCCTTCTTGAGGAATCAGAGGCCCTTAATAATGAAACGTATGATTTCTTCCTACACTTAACAGCTAAGAATTGTCGATAAGGGAGCCGAATTGTTGGAGTGAAGTTACCATAAATTTTAATTCTTCCAAAGATAGCGATGAAAAGATACCTAAACTTTACAAACAAAATGTTTCATCTTTCTCTGGATGTCCTTGACAATTAGTGGTATATGATATCAGTTATTCCATTATTTCATTTTTCTCTCTCTGTCTGTCTGTCTCTCTCTCTCTCTCTCTCTTTCTTTTTGTGTTTCCCTTCTTGCCTTTTGTGTGTAGAGAAAAGAAAAATACCATTAGGAACTTGTGTTGGAGATTATAATGGTGGGCTCGTATTACGCGCGAGACTCTCACATGATATGTCAAAAGGATGCGCAGTGTGTCTCGCATTATACCCCCTCTCTCACTTATTCCTGCAATGTTGTTGATCTTCATGGCTTTATTTTAGTCCGTAGACATTTTTGTGTACATTCTCGGGAGACAGAGAAGCGATGTTGTTTATGTTATTGTTTCGTCGTTATCATGAAAGCTGGCAGCCCCGAAGGGGGATTTCTGTTCAAAGCTTCCAATCTAGCAAATGCAAACCATGTCTCACAGGAATAACTATGTTAACTTGCCGCACAATGTGGTATATTTTGGCACAGGATGTTGCATTGTTCCGGCAAGCACCGGGAATCTAACTTTTTCAAGACGTACGAGATGGGAGCAGCATAATTTATGTCTAGCTTGCTGATGATTTTGCCATTGGTAATTCGTGAATAATTGCAATGATTCCAGTTCAACAATTGAGGTCTTCAGAGTATTGATCATGTTGAGCAAGACATTTTTTTTTTTGGACTCTTATTTAACAGCAGTGGATGTTAGGCTAAATGTCGGTAAAAGAGCGTTAAAACAACAGGTCTCGTGCCAAAAGGCAGAAGTTGTTTAAAGGAGACCTCCGGATGATTGTCAGATTTGTATATCTTAACAACTATAGATTAGTTATACTGATTACAGAGTTTCAGAATTTGTGATAATTGGGATGAAGAATAAGAATATTTTCAAAATTTAGAACAAATTGCAATGAACGAGGATGATGACATGGCAGAGTCACCATAAGAATGCTTGAGTTGGGGCTCAAGGAAGCAGGAAAAAAGAAGAAGGCATGCATAGATTATTCACAGGTGAACTCGCAAGTAAGCGGTATTGTAATGGAATTACACTGCTACATTTCTGAAATATGTGAACCTCCTATGCCATCATCCCTGTTCAGTGTAATTTGTTTAAGGTTTTTCAAAGTATTGTTTCTCTGCTCAAGAACCACAATACATCCTTCAAATTTATACATGGAGTTGTCGATTTATGTACTACATGATGTGAAATTATGAGAATCGTCTGGAATGTCCCTTTGATAGAATTCCTTAATGATAGCGTGCAATGATCGAGTTTAGAACGAAGACAATGGTATGCTGTATCATTATCATTTTTTTTTATATCATGAGGATGAAGCTTTTTAAGGTACATAGTAGGCCTACTTGGTCTGATTCCTTCTGCTTTTACCTATCCTGTCCCAAAGGTGTTCAGCAGGCCCATATCACGCAAAATGATGCAGATGTATACATGTACAGTAAACGTAACAAACACCAAGACTGGAAGAGCTTTCGGAACTTAACATCCATACATACTTTAGAAATGCCTGTGTCATCACACTCTGCATTTTACTATTATTTCACTCACTCAACAATTTTAGCTCATCCTCTATTCCGTCCTTTAAGTCACAACACCTCAACGAGTTCCAGCGTCCGCAAGCAAGTGCGTTTGACCCCATGACAGTCTTACATTATGCATTTTCCACGAAAGGATGGTAAAACACCGGTTCTTGTATTTATTGTATCAAACTTGGGGTCCACTAGTACTCGATGGCAAGACAAAACGCACGCCATGCAGCCCTTGAAAAATGTTGAAGCAGCTGTGTGTGTGTGTGTGTGTGTGTGTGTGTGTGTGTGTGTGTGTGCGTGTGTGTGTGTGTGCGTGTGTGTGTGTTGTGTGTGTGTGCGTGTGTGTGTCCGTGTGCACTACTCTTGATAAGAGATGTATAAATAAAGGCAGGACCAGTTTAACACATTATAAAATTTAGGATTAATGTTAATAGGAATTTATGACCTCGTAATTTATAAGCGTAAGCGTCGGATGTGAGTGCTATTTAAAGTCAGGTGGGGGGGGGGGGGGGGGGGACAATACATGAAAAGAGGAAACCTTAAATCGTCGTTGTCAGATTTATTTTCTGACGGGGGCCGGGGTGTTTTGTGTGTGTAGATAGCCTCCTGTTCACCAAAGAGGTATCACACACTTGAGTATACACAATTTCACTATTACACACAAACATGACACACACGACCGAATATGATATCTGTATCCGTGAAACGTCTGGTGTAAAGTTGGACTGGAAATGACTCTGTGCAGTGGACTGCGGTTATAACGAAGTCCTCGGGACAGGTAGTTTTCTTTCGTTATATTGAAATTTCGTTGTAGCCGAACAAATAAAAAGTTAAAAAAAAAAAAAAAAGGGGGGGGGGGGGTAATCTTGCGGCGTAATTTTTTACTTCGTTGTAACCGGAATTTCGTTATAACCGTGTTAGTTATAACGGGAGTGTACTGTATATATATATATTTTTTTTTTCACTTGATTCTTTTCCCGATGAGTTATGCTTTACCAAAGTTGAGTCATCACGGAGGTTGACTTTTGTTGTTTGTTTCTTTGTGTGATTTTTTTTGGTATTTTTTGTTTGTTTGTTTTATTTTGTTTTTTGTTTTAGACAGAGAGAGAGAGAGAGAGAGAGAGAGGAGGGGGAGGGAGGGAGAGAGACTTCACCTGCATGGAAGCCTGCACAAGTTAATCCTTATCAAATATTAGATGCATTCCTTCACACGACGATTTCAGGTCTACTTAACTTCAGACCCTCTCTTCATTCTCGTCTTATCGAAGTGCATGAAGGAGAACCCATTGTCGGGGCTCACATCAGGTGAGCGTTCGTTCATGCGGGGCGCGATGCAGAACCATTCAACTTTTTTTTCAGATCTTGTTTGCAGACGGTACATGCAAAGTTCCAGTACAGTCAGATCTCTGGCGCGACGGTTGGCGGGACAAGCAACGCGCGCCGGAAGTTGATGGTATACAGAGACAAGATGGCGAAAACCTACATGGAGTGTACCATCAACGCTATCGTGTGTCGGCTGAGCGTGACAATAGCTGTCCCATTTGTATTCGGTTTCCCTTTGATAATCACGTCCAGTCGATACGTCTGAGACTCTGGGAAGAACTTGATTTCACACGTACTCAGCACGCAATATTTCCCCCCTTGAAGGTTCGTTGACTTCCTCGCCAGTAATCAAAAATAAATGTACACTGGTGCGGTGATGTAAAACCCACACAACGCAAACAGAATACGCGTAAACACAGACACGTACACACTCTCACACACACACGCACACCCCCCCTCACACACACACACACACACACACACACGCACGCACACACATACACACACACCCACATACCCTTTATGAAATTTTCTCTTGCTAGTGTAATACTTGTGTTCAAGGAGAGAGAGAAAAAAGAAATCGAAGGGTGCGTAGGAGGAGGATGTTGATACAGTCGAGAATCACGTGCACACTATCTATGTCATCAATCCAAACCCAATAACTACAGATTTCTGCAAAGAATTTGGATATCTTCTTAGACAAAATGTGTACCAGCATTGCAATAGAAATTACCCCACAATGTTGTCATGCTTATTTAGTCTGAATCATAGCTACTTATACTGCTTGCAAGGATTTGCTCAGACCAAGTACAATACCATACCTTGTCTTGACAAAAGAAAGCAAACAAGCCGGAAAAGGAACAAAATAAACATTTTGAATGTGCATTATTGTGTTACCATTTTAGCACAGCAAATAAATGGGGGCGTACTCGCCCTCCCCCCCCCCCCCCTTAATTTTGTAAAGGCGCCTACCCTTTACAGAATTCCTGGATCCGCCCCTGGTTTGTATAACGCTCTTACTGCACCGGGAGGTTTTAATAGCTTCCATAATGAGTTAGAGAAATGAAATACGCGGTATCTGGTAAACTCAAATGAAACCGATTCTAACAATCGATATCCCGTCAACTGAAGATTTCAAGAGGTAGACTCGCTTCCCGTGAATTGTTTACGACATGAGCTGCGACCACTTACCAGCCGAATATGATTGATTACTTTTACCAGCAAGAAGAATATGGAAAAGATATTGAAACAAAATGTTCAATGGATGGCTCGAATACCACTCCTTTATCTAAAAAGCAATGTTGTTTGATACCTAATGTGAGCTTTAAATGTCTTTCTTTTTTTTTTTACTTGATAGCTTTGGTTTTCAAGCCTTTGCGGCTAGTCTCTGCGTAATTTGAGAGCCTTTGGGAAAACCAGAGATATATCAAATTGCTTCTACTTCGGAGTTTCGCCATATCACTTCCAAACGACTGGAACTAGTAAAGAAAAACAAAAAACAAAAATAAAACACGAAGTGGATAAAAGCATAATTGTTCGATGTTCCACGTGGCCCAGCAATGACCCGCCATTTTGAGCCAGATGGGCTTAACCCTCAGAATCCTCAAAGCTCCTAGGTGGTCTTAGAGACAGATCACTTGTGCGAAACGGAATAGCTAATGGCGATATCGAGTTTCGTGCGTTGAATGCTGTGAAGTGGTCTGCAATGTTTTTCCCCATCTCCCGTTACAATGTTTAAATTCATACCTTCACATTGCGCGGATCTTATTTTGTACCATGTGAAAAGTTTACCACGTCGAAGTTGAGGTTTTCATTTCTCTCTCCCCTCCCTTTATTTCCTTTTCTTGTACAGTATGTCATTGTTATCACTGTTCATAAGGATGATTATACATACCTAAGCAGTCGGAAAACCCATGCACAGTACGACCAGGCGCTGAGCTTTTGAAACCTTACTGAGCTAAACATACCTCAAAGGTATTATATTTCAGATAGTGATAGATGACTGCGCACATCATAATGGTTCTAAAATACATTCGACTATAAAATGCTTCTTCCCCATGGCATTTTGCCTCTAGAAGAGAAACATTACCGCCATGTTGCCTGAATGGCAACTTTAATCCAAGGAAATTTGGTACTATAAGTCCAGGAAAGGGAGTGTACATGTTCGTATACGACTGTGACTGCAAGGAGACGTGTTTTCGTGGACATTAACGAGGGAGTCGTAAATCGTGGCAAACCATACGAGAGAGGGCGGGCTAGTAGCAATGGTCCAGGGCCCGTGACATTAGAGTGTTTAAGCTTTCTACCCTTTGCATGCATGAGAACTGTCGACGCTTTTGCCTTCAAAGTGTGCACATGTGGGTTATACCATCCCCCTCGCTGGCGTCTTTCTTGACTGTCTGCGTTGTGCCATAACTGTATTGTCGCTTTTACCTATCCACACAAAGAAAGCAATCCTCTTTAAGGTTGTATATCATTCGTGCAACTCCCCCAAACACTTCGGCTACATATATACGAGTGGGGGTGGATTGTCGTGAGTGACAGCCCAGCTCGAGAGCGACTTGCAAGCAGCAATAGCTCGTATCCGACATACTGGGTCAAGTAATGCAATTTACATGGAAGAGAGCAGGAAGCCAAAACCCACGACGGGTTTTCTCGACCTGATATACGGAGAAAAAAAACCTGATTCCATAACAGCCGCTAAATCCACAGAATTGAATCATGAAATACACACTGAGTGATCCCCTTTGGCACAGGAGAACGCGGGAACTTTTTAAGGTTGCAATTTATCTCTGTAGTTCTTTTTTTTCTGTCTGAATATCAATGTATAGGCCTAGGCGTACTAACTTGTAGCTGCAATATTGTTGTTGGTGATTTTCGAATTATCATTGTTATTATTCTTCTTCTTTTTTTTTTTTGGGGGGGGGGGGGTAACCAATGGAATAACAGTGATGCCTCCATTGTGAGGAAATTGCCCCCTCTTGGTAAGCAAGCTTAACATGATCATAATGGAAAGGCAACCTTGACGTGACCTGTTGAGAATTATTGGGGGGGGGGGGGGGGATGGAGACTGCACGAGGCTGATATGACGTCATTACCGCAGTGCAAGGATATGTCAGCTTTTACCAACTACTAGCTCAAAGACTATCGCATCAGCCTGTACCCAAAGCCCATGTTTCCGACTAAGAGATAAAGGCAATCGTTATTGCAAATTATTGCGCATTATCACCACTTTTGGTGAACTGCAGGATATTCCTAGCACAGAAACTGCTCCTAATTGGGGACTATGCAATGCAAAGTTGATGCAAGTTGTCTTCCGCTCAGACGGAGATCCTTATCTTCGAGGATAAGCTACCTTCGCGGAGAAGCTTTGTCCGTGATCCTTAAACTCGAGGATAAGCCATCTCTGAGGATAAGCTCTGATCGCTGAACTACGACGCGCGTTCACACGATGAAGCTTATATTCTCGAAGGTAGCGTAATAATCTATGCCCGAGGATAACCTCAGCCTTTAACTACAAGCGAATCCCACTCAGTGATAAAACGTCCTAGAACCGAAAGTTCACGATGACCCCAGTACAAGGGGCTCTCTATTCATATTATTCGAGAGATTGACCTGGAAGCTATAGGGAATTGGGGTTCACGGAGAGGTGACGCTTATCTACACGTTCGTTCATTTATTTTGAATAGGGACCCCCCCCGCTTCGCGCGGCTCGTGGATAGTGCGCTAATCCTGAAATATCTGGTGGGTCTTATCTTCGATTTAACTTCAAGCAAGCCTACCTTCGAGCGCTTCTACACGGTGCTTAATTGCAAGCTTATCCTCGAAGATAGCTATCCTCAAAGTTAAGGATCGCTCATCGTCTTTGCGTAACTGAAGCGGGTAAACATGCAAGTCGGAGCATTTCAGTACTTTACCAGTGATTAATAGATGATGTCACTTGCAGAATCTTGGTTTTGAAGGTATATATATAAATATATATATAATGTGACCCTGCACCTCAAAACAAACAAAAAGTCGCCAGATATGAATTTCTAGTTACGACCATATTCTGAAAGAGCAGACTTTAAGCTTTAAAATGATGTATAACTCAAATCAAATGGACTCTCCTAACCTATCTAAATATTGGAAAGAAAGCACAAACTCAGGATAGGTGTGAACTGAGAAAAGAGGCTCTGAAGTACAGTGTCTATTCAAGCGCTTAATCTTTACCAAACCGTGCTGGCTGTGCGATGAATGGGACAAAAAACAGGAAGTAAACCACCAGAGTAACAACAATGAAGAGATTATCAAATTAAACTGAAATTAAGCATGCCTCATTAACACATTCTGTCCATAATTAATGCCAACTTTCAAAGCAGTAGCACTATCCTTTCAAAAGTTATTAGAGTTGAAAGTGAAGAGGTGTAGACAAGGTTTTTCAGAAATGAAGAAGGGATTCTAAAGACACACATAATCACACTATTCTACCAAAAATGTTCGGATAAACTGCTAAAAAAACCAACTTTCCTGCCCGTTTTATGATACCAAATTTTAGCATAATGTTAAAGAAGACCCGTCCTTTCAGAAAATATGAAAAAGTCAAGTTCGGCTAGGTTGACCCATTTCACTTATTTTCAGTCCTCACGCAAAATCAGTGTGTGCGACTTTGAGGTGCACGGTCACACACACACATATATATATATATATATATATATATATATATATATATATATATATATATATATATTGGGGGCGTGTCTTGGTAATCTGAGGAAGAATAGTAAAAAAAGTTACTAAACCACTTAAAGTTACTAAGTTTTCAAATCACATAAGTGATGGTCAAGTTTATTATGAATCAACGCAAGTCAGCATGCGTATGCGTTGCATGTTCTCTTTAAAGCTTCCTTCCAATAACAAAAAAAAAATAGAATGATGCTCTGTTTTTTGTTTTTGTTTTTTGTTTTTGTTTTTTCAATTCATTATAAGGTGATTGGGATTTTTGGTCTGTTTGCTTGTTGTTGTTTTTTCTTCTCGCAGGACACGAGCAGTTTGATAGTCTTCAATGCAACCGCTAACCGACTATTGACTATCATGAAGCTGCAGTGGTTTTTAAGGTTAGCGGAACCCCCAAGCTCGTGAAGGGGGAACGTCGAGGTTTTAGAAGCGTGCTGCCAACAGTGCTTCGATTGAAGGTCAACATTTTGAGAAGGGAAGTACGCGTGATTTGACTCCCGGTGATGCCAAGAAACCACAAGGTGCTAACGGGTGGAAGCGCAAAAACAAATGCAGAATTGGGTGGGTGGGGGGGGGGCGGGGGGGGGAGGAATACCTGCTTGTAGATGAAGCAGTTGCGATAACACAAAAATTATTTTCCTGAATGACTTTAGAGTCATTATGATTTGTCTCGCACATCCTGTTTTTATTCCTCCCTCCTTCTCTCACTTTTTTTTCTTCTCTTCCCCTATTCTACCTCCACCTTGCTCCTTTCTTTTTGTTTCTCTTCTTTGCCCCCCTCTGTTTTTTACCCTCTTCTTTTGCCGACTGATTAATTCCGCTATTATCTAGTCATCTGTGTAATTCTATGCAATTAGCTACTTACTATTTGTTGTTGTTGCTGCTGTTAGTTCTAATCTACCATGTAATCTACGTTTCTTGGGGCCAGTGTTCGTCATTGGAAGCAGCTTCTCAATTTCTCGAAGCTAAAAAAAGAAGAAAAAAAAAGTGTCTATCAGCTCGGCTGTCTCTACCATCTCCATCTGCGCGTGGATGTTTGTATGTTTGTTTGTTCTTATGACACAAACCATAATATATCCCTTACTAGTATACCTGTCTTTTTTTTTACTGATGTCCTCAGCGGGATGAACAATCCACGCATCAACTATGCACGCATTAGCAACGGTTTGATACGGACACACTGACGAAGGCAACAATGATACGCGTCGTTATGATCATGCACTGTGTATACCTATTGTCCGATTGGTATAACGTACTTTTGTCTAAATACATGTCAAGTTGACGCAACTGCTAAAATGAGACCTTCTCGAAATGCGAATTCAGCCGAAGATGAAATATAATAACCACTGTTTATAACGAGCCATTTGTGGTGAAATTAAAGGAGAGAGTTCAATAACTGTTATCCAATCTGCTTCCCGCGTCTCCCCACCCTCCGTCACGTCATCAGCCAGTATTTGTTGTATCGATTCAGTCATATGATCTTGCGCTTTCATTTCCTCTCAGAAACTCAAATTTTTGCGCAGCCACGGAGTTGTCCGATAACAAAATAAGAAAAAGGACAAAAAGCATGAAGGAGAACCAGATTGAAAGTGAAATGAGGTTTAGACATACATCACGTGGAGAGATTAGACGAGAATTGTGTTAATAATGTCGAGCTGTGAAACTTGCACAACAACCGCAAGAAACGAAGGCAAACAGCAAAAAAGAAAAAAAAGAGAAATGAATATCAGCTACGAAGTATGCCTACGTAACCTAAAATTTACAATCACACAGTTGTGATATTTACTTTTTCCTATTCAGAGGACAGTTCCGGACGAGTACTAATTTGATCTTAGATAAATTATAAACTTCACATGCTTTATCTACACAAGAATGAATCTTATCAAAATCGGATCAAAAGTAAGAGAGTTATGAAAATTAATAATACAGATTAGCTGAATTGTGCAAATCAAAATTGATATGAATATGCAAATAAGTTTGGCAATGATGTGGTTATCTAACTTTTCTTTTAGAATTAAAGGGAGGAATATTTTCACATATCTGTCTATAAGAGTACAAAACCTAATCTTTAGTCAGATATATCTCAAGATTTCAGACTGTGATAAACTTACGTTTGAATAACAGCAACAAGCAAAACAAGATGAAACTCTGGACAGTTCACAATTTTGTGCACAAGCTATGATGCAATTTGTGAATGGTATCATGAACTCACTCGTTTGCTGGCATAATTCATATTGACTATATAAGAACTGTAGTAGGAGACTTTTCAAAACGTCGAGAATCCTCACCCTGCATGATCTAATCAGATCGTGATCAGTGGTCCGTTGCATAAAACTTACCATTAAATTTCCATGGTAACTACTGTCAAAATTAGGCGTCACAGCCAATCAGCAGCAAGGATTATAAAATTTACCGCTAATTTGAAGAAAGGAGCGGTAAGTCCAGCGGTAAGGGTTTTATGTAACAGGGCACAGATCTATGCAGGCGTGCTTCTTTGATTGTTTTTTTTTTCAGACTAAAATTATACGCTGTTGCGGAATTATTATTACTTAGAATGTATACCTGTTGGTGCCTTTATTTTAATAAATGAAATTATTTTCGTTTAATCAATTTCAAATGATTCGGCCTAATTGAAACCGCTCATGCAACTTCTCTCTTTATTTTCTGACTTACTTTTAATTGGTCCGTAATTGTTCTTAATGGCGTGATACAAAAAGTTAAAGCACGAACCTTCGATTAAGGACTGGCGATAATCTTGGTAGCGATTTGAAACTGAAATGAAAACAATACTAGTCATTACGTAGTGGTGCAAATTCAAGGAAACGAGGCTGATAAGATATGTAAAGGGAAAAATGTTGTTATCCAGAGGGAAATGCTGACTCTCTCACCATGATTTTTTTTGGAATATTTTCTTCTTTTTTTCGAAATATAGGAACTCAACAATTTTCCCCTGTTATTCTAGAGTATATAATATTCTGGAGTATATTCGGATGTGGATGTTCTGCCCTTTCCTTCTCTCTCTCTCTCTCTCTCTCTCTCTCTCTCTCTCTCTCTATCTTTATCTGTCCCTCTCTCCCTCCTTTGAATCCTGACTCTCCTTCTTTTCGTGTCTGTCCCATTTCCCGCGTCTTTTTTTTTTTCTGTGGTTCTCTCATCCGTGATAATTTGTGCTTTTAGGTGGCCTGCCCTCGTATCAATCGATCGGGCCACTTTATTTCACACCCCGGGAGAATTGGCCGCACAACCGGGCGAAAGGGCCCTCAAGTATCGACATTAGCAACGCACATATTTGCTCGAAGTGACGCGCGGTTGATGATGTCATGATCGGACCGAGAGGTGAGGTGAGTGAGGGATGAAAAAAAAAAGATAGTAGAGAAAGAAATAATAGGGAGTTGGAAGGAATGTAAAACGTGAGCGCGTCTTTTGTCGCCCATGCACTCTAGACGGGCAGGAATTTATCACTTCTACGACAGCTTCGGCGTTTTAGTGGGTTTGCTGCGCCAAAAAAAAAAAAGAAAAAAAAAGGAGTGGTTTAAAGGATGTATACTTGCTTTTTTTTTTCTTAATTCCGTTCTCTCTTAATTTCTGTAATAGTCAATATAAATATTATGCTGGTGGCAATTTAAAACTCAATACAAAATTTAAGAAAAAAAATCTTTACGTCTCCTGTAACCCTTGCAGAATATTAATGTTTTATCATACTGCTATCGCTTTCAATTTTGCTTTCAACTGCTTTCAATTTTGAAAGGTATCATTGCAATATTGTATGTACAGTCAGCTTCCCTTAAAGAAGATCCACTCCAAAATTGTATCGATTTTATAAGAAAGAGAAAAGTAATCTTTGCAGAACAAGCAAAAAAAAACATGATCAAAATCGGGTTAGAGGTAAGGAAGTTATGACATTCTGTAATTTCAACAATCTTGACCACCAGTCCATTTCATTTATTAAAAAGACAAGCGTTTTGTCGTATTTAAGATGGCTAAAAGCACACTGGCTGCCATCTTAAAATGTTGAGGACTATACCGTGAATTGTATGATTGACATTGACGTTGCCAATATGAGAATAGCACGAAAATTTCCCTTTTTAAGTAGGAAAAACAAAAATAATAAAATCTTGTGAATAGATGGATGGCTGAAAAAAATGCAGAAAATACTTGGTAGGTTAAAAAAGAATCATAATTTGAAATTACGTCATTCGATTTGACATACAATGTAAGTAGAATTTTTTTCTTTCTCTGATGGTTTCCGTTTTCTTTTCTATGTGTCCATTAAAAGCTCTTTCTCTCTCTAGCTCTCTCTCCCCCTCGCTTTTTCCCAAATTTTTTACAGCATTATCTACCAATCAGTCAGTACTGCACTGGAGGAAAAAAAAGCAGGGAAAGTGTATCATTATAGGTCTGTATATCCTTCAGAAGAGGCATGGGATTACGTGAGCGGCCTTGGAAGTGAACCTTGGATACTCTTCCGAGATTGCTCCCTCTGGTCGCTTGCAATGGATCAACATTAAAAAAAATTCCGCTTTCCCAAAGCAGAGACGCTTTCACAGCGTTTGTGATCACTGATGGCGATTTTCATAAGATGACCGGGGAAGATGAGAGATAGACTTCGCTGCCAGGCTTCAATTGCGGTATTCGATTTCTTCCTTAATGAGTTGATGTTGTGTTTCTCGACCAAACTGAGTAGGCATCTGGAAGTTTATGTGCGCTATATAGTCTTTCAACGTAAACATTGTCCTGTATACCCGCCTCGCCAGTGTGGTAACACAAACTGTCCCCCCACTCATCATGTCCGCAAAATGAGGCATCCATTTGAGTTTTACATTCAGGCACACATAATCAAGTCTCGAGTCATTATATGCCTGTGGCGCAGACTGTCGAAAAAAATAAGATACCCGGATTTCGTTACACCCATTACACGTGAGTACACGTGAGCAGTCCCTTGGGTAAATATATGACAGATTAGGCAATTTGTAACGACAGAAATTCTTAAAGTGAAGTGATTTTATTGTGAAAACAGGGACACACACTGAAGCATTAAGTCAGCGGTCGCACCACCTTCCCGCCTGTCACGCCCTTCCGTGACGCAACGATAGCACTATGAGCATATGTTTAGAGTGGGATTCTAATGTCAAATTCTCTTTCTGTTCTAGTCACAAACATAAGGGGAAAAACAGGGTGGGGGGAGGGAGTCATGAGGGAAAAAAATCTGAAAACAGAGCAGGTTAATGCCCTTCATGAGATGATGTATCATCTTACACGGGACCATAACAAGTACCCAAGCACTAGTAATGTGCAATTTCATATTTCTATAGACCAATTGGGGAGGCGCCGTGAAATATTTCATGCTCTGTCAGTTTGCATACTGTCGCCAAGCGTTTCGAGCTCACTGGCTACATTTGGTATCCTGATTCGCGTTTACTTTTCAAGTGTGTGTGTGTGTGTGTGTGTGTGTGTGTGTGTGTGTGTGTTGTTTCTTTTTTTGTGTGTATGTATGTTTAATGACTAATCTTTTCAAGAAGTGTTGGTCTATGTATGACAGCACTGACCACATCAACAATATCATGATCAAGCAACTGAATGGCAGTATTAGAAAAGTTTCCTCAGACACTTCATGTTCGTTTCAAGTAATGAGAGACAGGCAGAGCATGTATAGAGAATGCTAGATTTTCATTTGATATGTGTGCCAACACAAGGGTGCCGGTGATGATTCATTGTAAGAAGAGTAACATGATCTCTTTCACTTGTACATATATTTCTTTCTTTCCTTTTTTATTGAGAGTGGGGATCGTATCAACGTATTATAGGGGCAGGAAAGATGCAATCGTGGACGGGAAAAAAATTGAGTGGTAGCAATCACCAATATCATTTAGACATTTTTATTTCGTTTTCTTTACTGTGGAAAGAAAGAAAATAAAAGCCATCCAGAGAACAGCGTTTATGAGTAACAATAGTTTTAAAACAAAACCAAGTTTTTACCCTGTTCTACACTGTTCATTCCCCAGTTGTATGATATGAAGCAAAAACAACTTTATCTCTTCCCTATCTCAACAGCTCTGGAATATGTGATCCTAAAATGTTAGCTTTACTTGTTTGTTTACCATAGTTTCCTTTAACAAATAATCATTCAGAAAATTCAAAATTGCAATCAGGTGACTGCATTTCTGATATTCCGATATTCCCATTGAACGTTGTTTTTCTTTTTTCTTTTTTCGTTTTTTACTTTTTTCAAGTTGAGTGATCTGATAAGTTTATTTTGATATAAACGATATTTCGAAAATGAAAACCCAGATCACGTAAACACATAAAGGAGCAAACTGTAAAGCAGAGAAGTTTTGAATAAAGTACAAAATGCCTTTATATAGCGTGTCAATACATATTGACGTTCCATTCAATGCATTCTTCAGTTTTATCCATTGCTGTGTGACGAGGAAAATTGCAGTATTACAATTTCAATGAAAAAAAAAACCAATCAGAAGACATTAAAAATACAATTTAGGGAAGTCTGCGAGACAAAATAAAAAACAAACTGTCCCACTGGGGGAAAAAAAGGGTAAAAATTCTCATTTGTCATGGCGGCTGACAAGTGAAAATACCAAAACATCTGTGATGGATGATCATTGTGCCAAAGACAAGGATAATTGCTTTACCATCGAAACGTCTGGAAAACACTTCTAAAAATAATCATTTAAAACACTCGCCAACACAGACAAGCAATCATAAAGATAATACTTTACAATTGTTTTCGCCTCCCATTGGATGACTTATGGTGAATCATCAAGATACTTTTCTTTTTGTATTTGTGTTGTTTTTTTTTTGGATAAAAAGGATAAATGAATAATAGTAAACAAAAAGAAAAGCGACCGCAGATAACAACAGAGTGTAGGATCCCTTCATGGGATTTGTGAAAGACGATTTAGATTCATCAATTTTGTTCTACTGTAGGATGTAAAAGTTTTTTTTTTTCTCTCCAAAAAACTTTTCAATTCAATTCAATTCAATTCAATTTTATTTCCATTTCCATTGAATAAACAGAAAAAATATATACAATACATTTACAGAACAAATTTATAACAATTTCAAAGAAAACGTACAAGTGGTCACGAGTAACAACAGAATTTCGTTTCTAAGGTATGGAAATAGGGTCATTAGTGACGAAAGATTCCTGCTGAATAAGAGCGGAAAGCGTGATCCATTAAAGGGTGTGTACAATTCTGGTCAAGGTGACGATTTAGCATTTAACGTTTCGCGAGATATTCAGAAACCACTCTATGAGATATTAAAGAGCATGCAATAGGGGTATCAAAAGTTTATTTGATGAAAATCGGTTTTGAAATGGCTGAGATATCCAAAAACAAGGTGAAAAAAAGAGATCCTAATAAAAGGCGTGGCCTGTCGCCTTTTATTATTTTACCTTTTTTTTTTGGATATCTCAGCCAAGGTTCCACAATTATGTTTCTCAATTTACTTTGTTTTGATTATGCAACCCTGTTCTCTGTTTCCTATGAAAGTGAAATGTTTATGTTCTTTTCGAAAAACTAAATTAAGTTTGAATTGAATTGAATTGAATTGAATTGAATTTGAATACCGATTTTCATCAAATAAACGTTGAATCCTCCTTGAAATTACATGCACTTTCATATTTCATAAGAGGTTTCTCATTATTTCACTTAGGAAAGTTCAAAACATGAATCCCCACCTCAACCAGCACTTTACAGACCCTTTAAGATTTGCAGAGGGAGATGTTCTGCCTTTGCTTTTGGTTTTGACGGTAACAGTATTGAGACTATTGTATCAAATAATGATAAGAAGAACAACAGCAAACTTCCCAAAGTGAATATGCTATTTAGCCAAGTAAACTGCTGGCCAACCCACTGTCGGATTAACGCTGACTTGACAATATTTGTAATACTGTCTTTGTTTTTTCACTTTAATACTCGTACGTGGTACCTCTTTTTGTTGTTTCTTTCTAGTTTCTTTTGCAGAATGGTAAAATTGCGAATGTAACATTTCCTGTGCAAATGGACCAATTGTGCACAAATTTCACACACGTACTAATATAGACAGGAAATCAATGTGGTATTGATCGATCGATTGATTGATTGATTGATTGATTGATTGATTGATTGATTGATTGATTGATTGATTTTATTTTCTATATAAAAACAACACAGGTTGGATGGCCCATATTCAGCAATACCAACATGGCATCGCTGGTCTTCCATGGGGTCCAGAACATTATTAATATTAATAATGCAAAGGGTTAAGGGAGTGAGAGAGAAAGAGAGACCGTGTCACCCATATTATTGCGGAATGCGTTGTATTTCCTGGCCTTGCTCCTCTTGAGTGAGATTAAAGGAATTTACCACTACCTTCACGTCAGTGTGTACTCCGGATCGATTAAAACATCCATAAAGAGTTCCCCCTTGATACTTGATTTTCCTTTGACGCCACTTTCCAATTTAACTAATTCACTTCAAACTGCATCCAAGGTTCACACATGTTCTTCATTATCATTTCTACACTGTAAAAACTGAAGTGGTAAATCAACGTTTAAAGTGTTGTCACTCTTCCAGCCTTTTGCAAAAATGTTACATTTAACAGTCAAATTGTTAAACTACAACAACAACAACAAAATGGTAAATCTAACATTTCGAGTGTTGAATTTGATATCAATATTAAAGGTTGGAGGAGTGGAACAATTGAAATGTTGATTTACCATTCTAGTTTACAAAGGTACACATCGTTATAATTGTATACGTACATAATATATGTGGAAATTGTTTTTTTTTTCTTCTCTCTCTCTCTCTCTTTCTCTATCTATTAAAACCGAATTGTACCTTTTTCATATACACTCCCTGAACGTAACGAAATCAGAAACAGTTAATGAGCTGAAACAGATGTTTAGAACTTTTCATCTCAACAACAACAACAACAACAACAACAACAACAACAACAAAACTTTAAAGGGATGGTATGATTTTGGTTGAGATGGGATTTCAGGTATCATCTTCTTATATGAGATAAAACGAAAACCCCTATATTTAATATTAAACAGCAAAAAAAAAAATCTAATCAAATGTATTTGATCAAAATTGATTTTGAAATGGCAAGTTGGATTAAGGTATAATAATATAGTAAAACGATACTCTAACATACCACAGAAATGGAGGTGCTTGGAGTTGGTGGGTTTCCAATAGGAGCGCAAATTCTAATCTATGCCGTTTGTGACACCTTTCCAATTCATGTCATTGAGCATCTACTTTTTTTTTTCCGTATCCCTTAACCTTTCCTCTGCCATCGCGTCAAATGTGCACAAATTTTACACACACACACGCGCACACATACACACAAACAAACAAACACAACACACACACACACACACATATATATAGACAGGAAATAGAGAATGACAAACAAAGGGTTAAGTCATTTTTGTCTTCGATCGCTCTGAGTCGTCTGCTTGACAGAGTCTTTGAAACATTCATGACGCTTGCATTCATGACTCACACCTTCGCAAATCCACGACAGTTACCTGTTTCCCTCCTATAGTAGGTAATACCCCAGCCACCGCTTTAACCCCCAGTGCAGCGATTAGGCAGGTGCTTCATGAGCACACTGAAAAGGTACAATCATCATTATTTATACTTACAAACACATGCGCTGGCAAATTGGTAAAAGTCATCGCAATCAGTATTCTAGGCCTTTGCAAAATATATCTCTGTCTCGCTTTATCATAATCCATTCTGGTTCTTCTTTTCGTTCGTTTGCAGAATTGGTGATTTGTATAGCTATATTAGCAGTATTCCATGAAACGATGTATTTCCATTCCTCTCAAAGAATCGAAATCTTTTCTAGTGCTCAACTTTGATTTCAGGTGTAGTTTGATTTGTATAAACATATTGCGAAAGGATCCATAGCCTTTACAGCGAACAAAGCAGTTTCGTTCAGTCTCTGCAGTTACCTTGAAATGTATTCTCCTGCGATTAATAGCTTCTCGGGGCCAAACCGTAACGAGAATCGCTTTGTGGACATCGACTTGAAATGTGTGTGGGTATAATGTCGTGGTTACTGGTCGAGGGTGGGGGGGGGGGGGGGGGTGAGGGGGATAAGGAGATGAGGTGATGGGATTACTTTCCCCACGCTAAGAAAGCCATTTCGGCGCATTCAGAACTAAACGACCGAAAAATGGCTCCACATTTTCTCCAGATTGCGTTCAACTGCAGCTTAAACATTCCGAGTAAGAGAATATACGCTGTTCTTGTATATCCATCTACAAAACATAGGACTACATACAAAAGAATAGCATCGCATAAGGGAAGATTTAGTCGATTTAAGGGTAAATGGCGTCGTAGGAGTGGGATATATGGGCCAAATGCAGCAGTAAGTAAACGGAAATTATCATATTATTGTCATCAAGAGTCCGGTAATAGTAAAATATAAAGTTACTTTTAGTCAACAAGTCTTTCGAAGAAATGCACTACCAAGACATTCAAAAACATATAAATAAAAGATCCCTCTGCACGTTTCATTTGCATACTGTTCGAATAGAGATCAGGAAGTATAGAAATAAAACACCCATTACAAAAAAATAGCAGAACTATTTTACAAAATGTCAAATGGGATCCCGTGTACTTGATATTCAGAATTCAGAACAGAACGCTGAAACGCATCGATTTGCAAATTTAGATAAGAAGGGGTGTGCAATATTTTCCTTTATCTATAATGCAGAAGACAAAAAGGAAAGAAAATCTGTGACGTTGGAAATGTCATTTTCAATCCACGGAAGTATCACAAAGATCGAGTCAAATGATGAAGAACAGGTAAATTAATGAACTTTTCGCAATACGGATGCATCTATAAAAGTGATGATGCATCTTCACAGAAAGACCAATCTTAGCGGATCCTTTAAAGGCGATCGGCATGGCTATGATGCAGGACTGTTAATATTGTTTTGTCATGTCAGATGTGAGTGGACAATGTCACTTATATCAAAGTATTGTTTTCGCGCGCGTGTGTGTGTGTGTCTGTGTGTCTGAAACACAATTTACGCAAATCAGAATGTCACGTTCTACGTTACCCAACAAGGCGTTATATACGCCCTGGCTATACTATTAAAAACATATCTTTGCCATGATAATGCAAGAATAGTTATGCTTTTGTCTAAGTGGATGTTGGTTGAATTCCCTGAAGAAAGGGAAAGAAAAAGAGGAGATTTATCGAACGCAGTACCAGGGCGTCAACCTCAATTTTACATCTCTATGGTTTGATAATGTCTCGACTTCTGGTAACTGCTGTCTCTAACTTTTAATAGATTGAAGCTGTGAATCATAACCATTCTTTCTCTTAATTTAATAAAAAGATGACACGATGAATGATGTATGGAATTGAATTATGTATACCATGGCAACCGGAATATCATTTCATTAGATTACATTATCTTGATGATAACAAGTCCAGCTTTCGCCAGTGTCTTACATCATTTTCGGCCCTCTTGACAGATGATATATTATTCATCATGAAGGGGAATACAAAGCAACTACTTGCATGGGAAACTCCAGAAAGGGACCATGTGAATTATAAAGCTGATTGACGATTGGTTGCTCAGTTGGTTCACATTGGTTAGTATCAGAGCATTTAGAAACAAAGAAGCAGTAGTAATCATATCCACATAGTGATTAGTGTTATGACCGCCAATATACGTGAAGATGATTATAAAAAGCATGAAACGTCATTTCTATGCATCCGGACAGTACCAGGGTGATGGTCTTTATTCAGACGCTTCGTTTATCAAGAAATTAAGAGAAGGAGCAGAAAAAGTAGTAAAAAAAAGATTGTTATTCCGAAGGTTTGTTTGTCTGAACACTGCCGAAAATGAAAAAAAAAAAATAACAGCGTACTTAGCGAACTCTGGGATATACATAGCGTATTTCGTTTTCGGATAAGCAGACCTTGGAAATAAGTAACGTTTTCCTTCTCTCTCTCTCTCTCTCTCTCATTTTCGGTTCAAATCTTCTGAATAAAACTCCTACAATTTCATTTACGGAATAACGAAAACTCGGAATAACAACCCTATGGAATAGCAAACTGTAAACAAACAATACAGCCGCATCACCATCGCACGTGTAGGAAGAGTAGAAAACAACAACAACAACAACAACAACAACAACAAAACAACGACAACTTCGTTTCTCGAGCTCCGCACGAGTGAGATCCTTCTCTCAATCAACTTTATAGCAACGTTAGAACTCTCTATCCAATTCCTGATTATATGAATTTGCACATTATTTGCATATTCATAATTTTATCCAATCCTTGAAAATGACCGACGGAGATAAAATGGTTGAATGGAATCATGTAAAAAAGAATGAAAAAAAAAAAAACAGTCGACACTATCACTACCGCGACGAGATGTGCACTGATTTTAAAGACCAGGTAAAGTAATGATGAAGCACTCCGCTTGAGACTATTTTGTTTTAAAGTGTTGCAGCTATTCTTCGAATGATTTCTTTATTTCTCTTTTTTACTCTTAGTTACTTAATGTTTTCAATGAATGGTTTGAAAAATGCGTTGTGACTTGGGGTCAGACTCAAATTCCAAGTGTAATGATTAATTCATATGGTTGGGAAAATGTAATATCCGCGTTTGTATTTATGTGTGTGGGTGTGTGTTTGTGTGTTCGTGTGTGTGTGTATGATTGCGTTATTTTGGATATCCGTGAGAGTGCTTTATGTGTATGTTTTTCATTTCACGCCATTTACAAAGGTCAAAGCAAATGCGGGGCGTGATACATCATAAATATACCATAATGTCATCTTTTGGTAAGAGTCCATCTATATGCCGCTTACAACAGAATCCTTTAACATTGCACTCTAAAGATACCCTTATGACAAAATCAAGATGAGTGGACGCACGCTTTCTCCCATAATGTAAATTCTTTTGATAACACTAAAAGGATAGTCCTATGATGAAATATATCTATTATTTTCTGAAGTAGAGGCACGCCAAGGAAAGTAATTGCGCAAATATAAAGCTTTTCCTACAAGTGGCAAGCAAGAACATTTATATTTTATTTTGTAATATCACTCTGCCTTTCAAAAGTATAGGATTGACACATTCGTCGCAACGCAGATATTGAAAACGGAAACGTTTCCTAAACATCAAAGTAATGCCAAGATCGCCAAGTTGGATAAACAACATTTCGGCGCAGGTTGTTGTTGTTATTTTTTTTTTCTTATAATCTATGAATAGTTTTCCGCCAAGACTGAATTTGGCCCTCGCCTAGAAACACTACAGCGCCGCCACGACAGCATCCCTTAATTAAATTCGAGTATCGAGTAACCCATGTGATCTTCCGCAAGTTTCGATTCATTCTCACTGAAGTGATTGTTTGGTCGAGATGCTGATGCTATTAATCTTCTTCTTGATCCTGGCCCTCATCTTTCGAAACTTAAAGGAGCTTTGCAGCGGATGCAACCAACGGGTTACTATGGTAATCTGTTAGCTAAACAACCAATCGCTGTGCTCGTTTCATTGGTTGCCATGCGAAGCTACGAATGAGTCAGTAAAACCTTCGGAACTGGTTGCTCGCTTTAGTCCATATTTTGGTCTCTCCTTTTTCTTTCCCTTTTCATTTTCTTGTCTTTTCTTCCCTCTTGTTCCAGTTTATTTGTTTTTGTTGCTTTACCATCGTCTGCCACACTAGACGTGTATTTTTTCTTCTCTCTCTGTTTAAGTCTTTCTAAAGATCAACATCAAGGAAACGACTGTGAGAAGTGTTCTGTCTTAGCGTCATTACCATTTTTTGTTGGTATAAACTATTTAGGCTAGACATATTCTAACACTTCCTAAGAAATGAAGGGAAAATGATGTAAAATGCGTGCCTTTGAAGAAGACTCAATCTTTTGCTTGAAATTTCAAGATATTGTTTACCATTAGGAGCAGTGATTTGAAAAAAAAAATGTTCGAGTTATCATATTTTATGCATAGTCTAGGTCAGTTGTATCACAATACACCCTACCACATAAAGACCTCCCAATAAAGTAAAAAATATAAGAGATATCATTATTTTTTCGCAATAAACCGTAACCGTAGATGGTTTATGCACGAATCAATTTTATCATAGTTATTGTTTACATTTTGTATGTTCAGAATAACATCGATTATCCTCTTTAAAATGTTTACAGTGGATGTGTTAATCCCGAACTCACATTTTACAAATATTTTGTAGCACTAAACACCCGTTGTTATTTCATCTGCAAATGGTCAACTATGCCTTTAATTACGCACTGTTATCATACGACCTGGATGAATCTACATCAATATATTCAACACATGTGTAACAATGATGTTATTTTCCCTTGAAATGAGCCAAAGCGAAAGACAAGATAATTGATAAACGCAACGTCTGAAGTGATTGTCAAATTTCATTATCACACGTCTTCTCTGCGTCAGTAAGATTGGACAAACATAAAGCGAGTACAAAATGATACCCCCCAAAAAATGCATCTTTGTAAGCTCCGAGCTGAAATAAATCACACATTTATCAAAAAACATACGATCAAGAAAAACATACCTCCATAAACATACAACATTCCACATTCATCACCAATACAGTCACTACACCACCAGTTGCTCAAATTTCCAGTTTCTTTCTAGAAATACTCGAAATGCATAAGACTGTAATCAAAAGGCTGCAAAATAGATGTAAGGTTAAATGAATTCCAGAATAGTGAAACTATATGAAAGGAAAAAGAAAAGTGATATTTATGACATACCAGCTGTGGCGGGAACTATTATGGTCTTGCGCACTTATGGTGCTATCCACTCAGTTCAACGCGAGAAGAGAAGGCGGAGGAGAAAAGAGCCGACTGATGCGCGCAAAAGAGAAATGAATTATTCGCGAGAGAAAGATTCTCCCGCTCCCGAGAAGAAGACGAGTCTGCGAGGGAAATCAAGACGTCTTCAGAAGGCATCTCCATGACGCCTCGCATCAGCCTTTCTGACTGACGCACGGAGATTTCCGCTCTCTTCATTGGGCCATCTATTTGCTGCGCATGCGCCTTGCGAACAATCTTCCCTTTCCCAGGGTTCGTGAATGAGAAGTGTTGATTTTGTTTCTCTATTATACAAGAGACAATTGCGTCAAGTAAAAGACTCACCGGATTTGTTGAAAGAAATTAACATAATTCTGAGGACATCTGTTATTATTTCTTCCTTCTCTTTTATAACCTAGTCAGTGAAGCAGACGATTGATGTATTTCCGTGCTTCTCCACTTCGTTCCAGGCACCTTACTCACAAAGGTGGAAAACACTATGTCATCCCGACTTTAATGAGTATCTTCCTTCACCCTTCTCTTGCGAGCATGTATCCATCAGCTTGAAGGAATGGTTTAGTTTTGGTTTAGATGGGAATTCACCTGTTAACCGTTCGCGAGGTAATCAGAAACCACTTGTGAATATTACAGAACATACATTTCCAAGAGGAATATAAAGCTCGTTTGTAGAAAATCTCTCTTGAAACGGTTGAGATATCAAAAAACAAGGTAAAACAAAGCGATCCTAATAAAAGGAATAAAAGGTGTGCCTTAACTATCTGCCTCCCAACCCCCAACCCCCGAAAAAAAAAAATACATTTTTTCCCCATTGGTCAGATTTCCCAAAGATATTCTCAGCTTTAATAACATGTATTTCAAAATCATTGCCACTCATGCTTGTTCTTTTACAATTACAACGGGTGATAGAATATTACATAATATGGTTGAAGAATTAAGTCTTAAAAAAAAACGAGAGGGGAGGGCTTTGCAGCTCAGAGTCTATTGAAGCGCACCGACAGGCGATCAATTGCATGCACACGGAAAAGCGATTTAAAACTCCATAGCAACCACCATGAAGGCATCGGGTTATCATGTTACAAATCATACGTAGTTGCCCCGTTCTATTCATGACTATACTCTGACGTACCGATGCTTTAGCTGCGCATTTTGAAAAAAAAAATCATGACTTACGGGTTTGTATATAGCGTTCCATGTACATGTACATGGAATTCATGTGGTGAAACTAGTGAAAAAGAAGTCTGAAGATTCTAGAGCAACCTTATCAACGATCAAAACTCGCTGACATTTGGTTATGTGCTTTGTAAAACATCAGTGAGAAAGTCCATATTTACAGTTGTATGTCATTTCATTCAAACGTTTTTTTTTTTCCAGTTTGCAACTCTTCGTGACAGCTTCAGAGAAAAAAAAAGATGTCTTCTCAGCAGAGTGCAAGGATGTGCTTGTAATGGAGGAGACAGCCAGGTGAATCGGTATTGGTACATGCATAGCGATGAATGAAGGCTCGTACGAGAGTAAAGTTGTCGCATCCTTGAGAAAAAGTGGAAACACCTGTCTTCCGCGTTTATCGGAAGCCGCTTGAGTTTAAAACCATAATAAGGCAATTATACAAAACCGTATTCTCTTCAATGCACTCTAGAATTTAGCACCAAGACAAGGTTTGCCATCAGCAAAGAATTATGATGTTTCCATTTGGTAGCTTAATATTAGAAAATGTGTATACAGCATTATTGACTTTTTACTCTACGTCCAAGATTTTTGTACGACGTTAGAAAATACATTCAATGTTTTATGTTCATTTCCCAGAAATATACGAAGAGTTTGTTTGCAAAAACCGATAAGTCTATTTTTGAAGATTTTGAAGGACGGTCTCTGTCATAAAGCACAAAATAATACCTTTTAAATGATATATTGCTCACTATAATAAAGGTACATTTTTGAAGTTATGGTCAAAAGAAGCAAAATTTTTCTTATTATTCTCTTTGTTTTTCTTGACCTTTAATCGCAAATATCTCAATTTGGCAAATATTGACTTATCGGTTTTTGCAAACAAACTCTTCATACATAGATGTTACAACCGTCATGATAATGTGTTTCATGTAAAATAAATCACGTAGAACCGCACCTTGTTTAATTTAAAGACTGAACATGAACACTGAGGGGCTGCTACAAAGCGAACTTGTATTGTTCAGACCTCTCATTTTGATGCATTCCCTTTACAGTTTAATCAAGTTAACTATTTCTTTTCATCATTCTATATCATTCAATATCAGGAAATGTCGGAATACTGTCTCTAGAGAAGCAGGTTACTATGGTTTCAGTCAGGAGAACTCTGTCCTTTTTATCTACGCCCCTCCATAAAGTTTTCTCTTTAGCTTTTACACTATACCCATTCAATCCTCGTCTTTTTGATAATACATTTTATTTCTTTAGCTGTTGTCGGTCTACACGTTAGTGAATTTATGAGCTGGTGCAATTTGTATTCTTTTCACGCTTATAGATATATGACAACTACATGTAGCGGCGCTTCGTAAATTACTTTGAGTTTTGCTTAGAGAAGAGAGAAGTGAGAGAATGTAGTGGAAGATTTAAGAAAAAGAAGTGAAATTTATTCTTAGAAAAACTGGCGCGGGTAAAAGTTATATAAAAACGTGTAACGGATAAGAACACCAACGTCTAGCTAGAAAACGGACAAAAGGGTATGTGATCCACTTCAGGAAATGAATGAATGGCATATATATATATATATATATATATATATATATGACCCTGCATCACAAAACCAAGAAGTCGCCAGACATTGTTATTATCAGTTAAGGGCAGATTCTGAAAGAACAGACTCTAAGCTATAAAATGATGTATAACTCATTTCAATAGAGTCTCCTAACCTACCTAAATACTGGAAACAAAGCACACATTCTGGAAAACTGTGAACTGAGAAAAGAGGCTCTGAAGTACAGGGTCTATTCAAGTGCTTAATCTTTACTAAGCCGTGCTAGCTGTATGATGAAAGGGACAAAAACACAGTATGTAAACCACCGGAGCAACAACAGTGAAAGGATTATCAGATTAAGCTGAAATTAGGTGTTCTCCATTAACATACCATTCTGTCCATAACTAATGCCAACTTTCAAAGCAGTAGCATTATTTATTCAAAAGTTATTATTAGACTTGAAAGTGAAGAGTGAGCAAAGGATTTTTAAGAAGTAAAAGGGGGCCTCTAAGTCATACCTAATCATTCTACTCTCCCCCAAAAAGGGGTTCTGGAAAAACCTGCTGAAAACACACTTTCCTATTCATGTTATGATCCAAAGCTAAAGAATAATGTAGGAGAAGAATAGCTCTTTAAGAAAACATGAAAAACTCAACATTGACTCGGTCGACACATTTCACCTTTTTTTGAGTTCTCACGTAAAATCACGGGCTGCGACTTTTTGTTCGTTTTTTGATGCACGGTCACATTAATATATATATATATATATATATATATATATATATATATATATATATATATCTGTATATAATATTTTAAAGTGAGAGAGCTCATGGATTCATATACTATGCCTCTGCTAAAATGGTGAACTATAGCAGAGGTACAATAGTGCCTATTTAGGTGATCCGAGTATCCTCTCGGATCACCTTCTGTATCTGTACGGATTCTTTGTTAGGTGATCCGAGTATCCTCTCGGATCACCTATTGTATCTGTACGGATTCTTTCTTCTTCTTTCTTTCTTTATTTCTCCCCAAAAGTTGTGCAGAGGTTAGCTCAGAAAGTACTCTGCCTATCAATTTCAAACTTATACCATGTATGTATCGTGTCCCAAAGACGGCAATCGAACTAAAATCAAAGTGATCAGTCGACCGTGACGTCACTATGACGTCATTATATGAAAACACATTTTCAGTCATATCTCATTAATGGAATGAAGTTTTTCAATGAAATTAACGTCACATATATTTCAAGTTATGCACATTCTACTCATATTCTCAAAATTTACATTTTCTCTTAGTACGTGCGCGTATGCGCGCGTTGAAATATTTGTATGCTCAAATCGAGCTCAAATTTTTTTTGCACACGTTTCAGACCATTTGCAGCATTTTTTGAAAAATTGAAAAAATCGGACGGACGCGTACGCGCGCGCGCATATACGCACGCACAGCTTATATGCAATAGAAATTTCCCGTTTTTTCACACGTATCGGCTGCCTGAAATGTCAAGGAATATTTCTACCAAGTTTCAAGTCAATCCGACTCAATATGACGTCATACGGGCCCGTCAAAGTTGAAATTCCGCGCGCGCGTCAATGGCGATATACAGTACAACTATGCCAAAAAACTGCCAATTTTGAATCCGATTTTACTCGTCAGGATGGACGGTGACCCCCCATTTTCTATACATATTTTGAAAACTGATGAGTTGTACATGTCATTTCATGGGTTGGCAACGCTGACAAAATGATTAAAAGATATCAAATTTCTTAATAAAGTAAAAAAAGTAAATTTTCAAAATGACGTCATCAAATTTCAAGTTCATTCGAGCGTATCTCACTAGTCCTTTGTCAATTTTCACCCAGATTTCAGTATGATGTAGCTTATTTAATGTTCTTTCAAACATAAAATTACAGTGTTCTGATTGGATAACAGTATCCCCTCGTAAAAATGGATTAAAAGTAATCTTGTCAAATTTGACCAGTTTACGTGTTATCTCTATGGGAGTGCAGTTTTTCTGGAAATGAAAATTGACATGACTATCTTTATCGAGCACTAGCTCACTTAAGCTTCGGTAAATTTCTCCCAGATTTTAATATGTTGTAGCTGAGACTTTACGCTACCGTAAGTGTGCCCTTTGTTTTTTCATACGATGTCAAAATCACGTCAAAAAATTGGGTTGAAATTCAGGCTTATCTTCGATGTATTGAGATATTTCTTTCTTTCTGTAACTTTCTTTGCAATAACTCAAGAAAAACGGCCTCTATCACTTCCATATTTTGCACATGTTTAGTTCATGTCACGTGAATTATTTCATAAAATAACAACTACTTGATCGGACACCATCTTGGGTATGTAAATTAGGGTCAAAGGTCATAAGTGTTTCACCCTGTATCTTAGTGAATACATGTTCTATCTTTCCCATATTTTGCACACGCAAAGACCATGTTACAAGGATCATTTCACAAAATAATCACTTTTTACTCAGATGCCATCTTGTCTGTGCAAATTGAGGTCAAAGGTCATATGTACTTCTTTTTGTATCTTCGTTATGGCGTGTTATCTCTATGGGAGGGAATTTTTTTAAATGTGAAAATTGACATGATTGTCTTTATCGAGCACTAGCTCACTTACCCTTCGGTGGAGTTCTCCCAGATTTTAATATGTTGTAGCTGAGACTTTGCGCTATCGTTATGTGGCCTTCATTTTTTTCATACGATGTCGGAATTACGATAAAAAACTTGGTTGAAATTAAAGCTTATCTTCTATGTATTTAGATATTTCTTTCTTTCTGCAACTTTCTTTGCAATAACTCAAGAAAAACACGCCCTATCACCCTCATATTTTGCACATGTTTAGTTCATGGCTCGTACATTATTTCATAAAATAACAACTACTAGATCGGACAACATCTTGGGTATGTAAATTAGGGTCAAAGGTCATAAATGTTTCATCTTGTATCTTAGTGAATACCTGTCCTATCTTTCCCATATTTTTCACACGTATAGACGATGTCGCGAGAATCATTTCACAAAATAACCACTATTTCATCAGATGCAATCTTGGGAGTGCAAAGGTGGGTCAAAGGTCATATGTACTTGTTGCTGTTTCTTCGTTATAGTGTATACAGAATTTGGTACCTAACATGGCAGATATGACTCCCTTTGCTAAATGAGAATGCAAACATCACACGGCCAATGTCTCTAAACACAGATGAAACTTGTATGGTCATGCCTATTGCGATCAGGACTCGAATCATTGATAAAAAAAAATCGGATCACCTTAATTTGTCAGTGATGACAAATTACAATCTCTAGTTTTTCTTCTTCTTTATTTCTCCTCAAAAGTTGTGCAGAGGTTAGCTCAGAAAGTCCGCTGCCTGTCAATTTCAAAATTATATCATGTATGCATCATGTCCCAAAGACGGCAAATCTAATGTATCATTGTGATCAGTTGACCGTGACGTCACTATGACGTCATTATATGAAAACACATTCTCAATCATATCTCATTAATGAAATAGAATTTTTCAATGAAATTTACGTCAAATATATTTAAAGTTATGCGCATTCTACTCATGTTCTCAAAATTCATATTTTCTCTTAAAACGTGCGCGTACGCGCGCGTTGAAATATTTGTATGCTCCAATCGAGCTCAAAATTTTTTTGCACACGTTTCAGACCATTTGGAGCATTTTTTGAAAAATTGAAAAAATCGGACGGACGCGTACGCGCGCGCGCATATACGCACGCACAGCTCATATGCAATTGAAATTTCCAGTTTTTTCACTTTGATCGCATGTCTGAAATGTCAAGGAATATTTATACCACGTTTCAAGTCAATCCGATTCAATATGACGTCATACGGGGCCGTCAAAGTTGAAATTCCGCGCGCGCGTCAATGGCGATATACAGTGCAACTATGCCAAAAAACTGCCAATTTTAAATCCGATTTTACTCGTCAGGATGGACGGTGACCCCCCATTTTCTTTACATATATTGAAAGCTGATGAGTTGTACATGTCATTTCATGGGTAGGCAATGCTGACAAAATGATTAAAAGATATCAAATTTCTTAATAAAGTAAAAAAAGTAAATTTTCAAAATGACGTCATCAAATTACAAGTTTACTCGAGCGTATCTCACTTATCCTCTGCCAATTTTCTCCCATATTTCAGTATGTTGTAGCTTATGAAATGTTCTTTCATTAATGTAAAAACAACATTTTGATTGGATGACGTCATCGCCTCGTAAAAATGGATTGAATGTATCCTTATAGAATTTGACCAGTTTACGTGTTATCTCTATGGGAGAGCAGTTTTTCTGGCAGTGAAAATTGACATGACTCTCTTTTTCGAGCACTAGCTCACTTTTGCTTCGGTGAATTTTTCCCAGATTTTAGTATGTTGTAGCTGAGACTTTGGGCTATCGTAAGTGTGCCCTTCATTTTTTCATACGACGTCGGCATCACGTCGAAAAACTTGGTTGAAAATGGCACGTGGCTTCGATGCAGCGTCATTTTGCTTAATACACAGGGCCTATGGAGCATGAAATAGGTCATTGCATAGCGCATCCGACTCGTAATCCTAAGGTCCCTGGTTCGAGGCTCACCCCTGCCAATATTTTTTTTTCATTTTTTTAAACACTTTTTTTCTTCTTTTTCTTTAGTTAGTCTTAATCTCCCTTCCTAACTTTATCTTTTTCTGATTTTTTTATGCTTCTCCTTCAAATTTCTATAAAATAACATATTTTTTTCTTTATTTTTCTTTCTTTCTACTACTTTCTGTGCAATAGATGAACAACAACAATGGCTATCAATCCCATATTTTGCACATGTTTAGTTCATGTCACGTACATTATTTCATAAAATAACAACTACTTGATCAGACACCATCTTGGGTATGTAAATTAGGGTCAAAGGTCATAAATGTTTTATCCTGTATCTTGGTGAATACATGTCCTATCTTTCCCATATTTTGCACACACAAAGACCATGTAACAAGGATCATTTCACAAAATAACCACTTTTTGCTCAGATGCCATCTTGTCTGTGCAAAGTGGGGTCAAAGGTCACATGTACTTCTTTTTCTATCTTCGCTATGACGTGTTATCTCTATGGGAGGGAATTTTTTTAGATGTGAAAATTGACATGACTCTCTTTATCGAGCACTATCTTATGCTTCGGTGAATTTCTCTCAGATTTTAATATGTTGTAGCTGAGACTTTGCAGTATCAGGACTCGAATCATTGATAAAAAAAAGATCGGATCACCTTAATTTGTCAGTGATGACAAATTACAATCTCTAGTTCATCTTGTGTCTGGACTTTTAAAGGGCTGTCGACGTTGTATCCATCCTGGTTCACGTTGAGCTTCCCTCTATTCGTATACCCTCGTACCCTCCGGTTCTATCATATGTGAAGAATCGAGGAAGAGTGATGGCTGTTATTTACGTCATAGCAAAACTGAATCAATCGAACCTAATCTATTTTCCGGTCCGTTACTTTATATCAACGGTACCAAGATGAATGGACCATTTGATGAAAGCTTGATCGAGACAAATGGACAAATTCACTTTTTTTTCTCTCTCTCTCGCACCATCGTGCATAGGGCAAAATACCTCAATACATTCTATCAGATATTCTAACTGCGCACTGGGATTTCTTTTTTTCACTATTATCACAACATCTCTCATAATTAGTGTCGTACACAACACAAATAAGTCGATAGTAAGCATATCAACGTATATCAAGAGGAAGAAATTCATCTCCACCTCTGACTTGTATGCATTAACCTTTTGTTTATTAATCACTCAACTAAGTTATTTCTTCCTTTGTTCATTCATTCATTCTTTTGTTCATTCGTTCATTCGTTCATTCCTTCCTTCCTTCCTTCATTCCTTCATTCCTTCATTCATTCATTCATTCATTCATTCATTCATTCATTCCTTCATTCATTCATTCATTCATTCATTGATTCATTCGTTCATGTATTAGACTTTATCAAGTAACTATAGGTGATGTGCTGCTTCGCACGTGGTTTACCTCTTGCTTTCATTATGCTTATCATAGTTCCCATTGCTCTGGCATTTAGCAGCAGTTTTGTTTTTACATGAATACTAACCTTTTTAACAGCAATATACTATAGTGTTGATTACAAATGTTTTAGCTTTCCCCTTACTTTTTCGTCCCACATCTCTACTTTTTCTGATGAAATATCACTTCATCGGAAAAGGTAAAGGGAAAGACATACGCGTTTGTAAGCAACTTTGAGAGAACAACAAACTAAGAGTTGGTGTAAACAATTTTTTTTTGAACGCAGCGTCCTCATGGGGAGGCTTTCATTGCTACAGACTGAAGTCAAAGTTATACTGTAAAACGGTATCAATCGAGACTACACCGGCGAGGAAAATAGATTCAAGGGCATTTCTTTCGCATATAGGGGGCCAATCTAAGCTCCAGGATTTGACATTGTAGTCTGATCCTTTATGGCAATTTGATCGTCATCCTCGCCATGAACAGGTAAGCAAACAGTACTTGCAAGGACGACAAAAATACAACAATGGTAAAAAAAGCGACACAACAACAACAACAACAACAGCAAGACACAATATCGATGACGACTGTGTAAGGTGGGGGGGGGGGCAACTGAACAGAGTTCATCCACAGCTTGAGGCTGTGATATATTGAGCTCACTTTCGGCTTGAAGAGATTTGTGTTACCATGCCAACTGGATCATACCTCATGAATTTGTGCATGCTGTTTCCTGAAGTTTTAGGCTTTTTCTTTCTTTTTGCCTTTGTTCGGGCGCGTGTGCACATCTTTATCATTGGTGTTTCATCTTATTGTTGGTATGGTGGGTATTGAAACTTATATGCCAGGTAGATAAGAGGTTTGATAAGAAGGTTTTGCGTCATAGAAAACTTCAGTATAATTACCCAAACAAGATTCTTCCAGTTGTTGAGTACTGCATGAAGCAATACAAAATGTTATATTTCGTACATTGAATTACTGCATCATTTTTCTTCAAACTGTACAGAGTGACAAGATGATCGAATGGAAACTTGTTATTACGTATCAGTATAACCTTTTTTCTATCTATCTCTCTATCTAGCTAGCTATCCATCTATCTATCTATCAATCTCTCTCTCTATCTCTCTCTCGCTCTCTCTCTCTCTCTCTCTCTCTATATATATATATATAGAGAGAGAGAGACAGAGAGACAGAGAGACAGAGACAGAGACAGAGAGACAGAGACAGAGACAGACACACAGACACACAGAAAGAGAGAGATATTTCGCTCTTCTATAAAAAGACTCGTCTCATATTATGAGGCACTTGTCTCCGAAGAGAAAACATGGAACAGATATACTTCTACTACTACACACAGTGACCATCACCATCATCATCATCATCATAATGATATCATAATTACTGAAAACATTTGCTTATTCTGCATGATTCAGTTCGGGATGTTCTCTTCCCGCCACACCTGTATGCACGTGATTCACAAGCCGACTCTGAGAT